>NW_021604565.1:19358855-19359561 GCF_004785775.1 Grammomys surdaster | reverse complement strand
TCTTTCTTTCTTTCTTTCTTTCTTTCTTTCTTTCTTTCTTTCTTTCTCTCTTTCTTTCTCTCTTTCCTTCCTTCCTTTTTGCCAGTTGGGTTGGCCACTCGCACAAGTTCTGCACCACCATTAGTTTACTCTACATCAGAGGTTAAGGCTAAGTTCCTGACTTTACTAAGCTTCTTCACACACATGGATTGTTCCCACTAAGCTTCTTAGTACTAAAACACTAGAAGTGTGCAGAGAATATCAGGGATGCCAGGACAGGTACGAGGATCAACTTTAAATGCAGAGATTACAAAGGATGTTGACACATAGCAACAAATGTCACAGTGTAGAAGACACCTGGGCTCTGCTAAATGCTTGTTTGATGCCTCACGTTGTGATCCTCTGAGTGCACCTACTCTCCTTACTACAGAGGTGAATAAGCTGAGGCTTGGTGAGGTTAATCAGCTTATCCAAGGTCACATAGTAGGTAGGTTGTAGTCCATAGTCTATTCTAATTATGGTGAAATTTTCAAAAAATTTGCCTTTCTCCATTTGTTTTCTTGAGCATTGGTTCATATTGTTTGTAAAACATTTAATATGACAAATGTTGGAGAAAAACCATGACAGAGATGATCTTTCCTGGGACCATGGTGTAGATAGAATATGTGTGATATGTGTGTGTGTTATTATATATATATATATATATATATATATATATATATATATA
>NW_021604565.1:19353123-19358755 GCF_004785775.1 Grammomys surdaster | reverse complement strand
ATACATATATCTACATGTATATATATAATATATATATTATATATATTCCATTCATCTGTCTATCTGTCTCTCTATCTCTCTCTCACTACATATATAAATTTATGTAAGCTCCATATATATATGGAATTTAATCAGACACATCTGTTTGCAAACCATCTTGGGCAAAGAACATAGTACACCTCTTAGTATTATGTACCCATGAACATAAGTAGGGATATCTTGAGGCTGAAGTGAAAGGTATTCCTACTCCAGCTTTAAAAAAATTTGAGTGTGTATCTGTGTGCTCCTATGATATGGGGAGGGGGCAAACATGCCATGGCACTTATGTAGTGGTCAGAGGAAAATTGTGTGTATTTATCTTTCTCCTGCCACTTTTATGTGTGTGCTATAAATCAAATTTAGGTCACCAGACTTACAGTGTATGCAATATCAATATGTAATTCAGTGTTTTCTAAGCTTGACAGAAACTAGGGCCATCTGCATAAAAGAAACTCCAACTGAAAAAAAAGTCTCAATTAGAACAGCCTGTTGGCATATTTTTTGAGGCATTTTCTTGAATAGTGATAGGTGAGCAGGTAGTCCTGGGTTGTACAAGAAAGCAGGCTGAGAAAACTACTGAGAGTAGTAAGCAAGTAAGTAAGCAGTTACCCCATGGCTTCTGCTTCAGTTTCTACCTCCAGGTTCTTGCTTTAAATTCCTGCTTTGAATTTTTTTCAGTGATGTACTGTGACCCAGGATGTGTACATTAAACAAACCCTTTCCTTTCCAGAAGTTGGCTGAGTCTGCATTTTACTACAGCAACAGCGAAGCACACCAGAACACAGGGCGAACACTTTTACTTGCTGAGCTCACACTGGCTTCTCTCAGTTGAGTCTTAAAGTTGATAGTTTAGACAACAGAACTCAGTTTGAAATAAGCTGTGGCCATAATCTTTTCTGAAAAATGATACTGAAGAATTAGAAGCAGAGAGAGAGGTGAGGAGATCCAGGCTTGCTGTTTTTATCCAGTCACATTTACTTATTCCCTTGCTAGGCGGTCCTCCAGTGACCCATACACCTCTCAATAGGCTCCATCTCTTCAGTGTTCTATGATCTCCAGTGTTACTGTCCTGGGGACTAAGAGGCTTCCAATACTTGAATGTTTAGGGGAACATTTAAACCAAACCATATGCAAATTACAACACCAGCCCAACTTTATCTTCTCCTTCCTATACCTTCCCATATACCTGAGCCAAATCCTAGCTCTTTGCAATTCTGAGAGCAAGCCACAATGTTTTTATTTTTGACTGCACTGATCCGTCTCCCTGACAGCCTTTCTTGCCTGCAAGGACATAATTGAAATCATACAGTTTTTTGGGATAAATGTTGTACAAGATACCTTTTGGGGGTGGAAATACATTCAAAAATAATCGCTTTGCCACTATCCTTTTTTATTGTATCAGCAATCTTGGCATTGTGCAAAGCAATTTTTCAATTTTCTTGTGTCTTTCAGTATTTTCCAATTATTTTCAAATTCTTTCGTGTTTCCATTTTTATTAATGAAAATTATGTTTTGAATGAAATATAAAATAGAAAATACATTTTGACTCTTTGTGAAGTTTTGGCAAACTTTAGCCAAGCTGTTTCTTTTCTCTCTTCCTTCCTTCCTTCCTTCCTTCCTTCCTTCCTTCCTTCCTTCCTTTCTTTCTTTCTTTCTTTCTTTCTTTCTTTCTTTCTTTCTTTCTTTCTTTTTCTTTCTCTCTTTCTCTCTCTCTCTCTATTTATTTATTTATTTATTCCTTCCTTCCTTCCTTCCTTCCTTCCTTCCTTCCTTCCTTCTTTCATTCTTTCTTTCTTAATACTATAAACTGCAGACTTGTTATTTATTCTGTTAGAAATGTCCTGCCCCAATCTTCTCTCTTCTTTTAGTTGTCCTTCAAGTCTCTGTTTAAAAATCAGTATTCCTAGGAGCCTGTGGTGTGGCTAAATGTGTAAAGGTTCTCCAGCCAGTCATACCTGACTATCTCAGATTAATTACCCAGCCTCAGATGGTAGAGGGAAAGAACCATTTGCTCTAAGTTGTCTTTAGATCTCTCCTCTACCTCCCTACACACAAATGAATATAATTCACTTAAAAAAAAAAATCAGTGTTCCTGTGATGCTCCTCCTGACATTAGGTTAAATTTGATTTTGTTTTTACATTTCCGTGGATGGTCCATTTCTATAGGTCACAAATCAAAGTCTACCATGATATATTTGAATAGTACATGCAATAATAGTATTTAGCAATACATGTACTGGAAGTAGAGTGCTTGGGTTCAAATCCCAGCTCTGACACTAAGAGTTTGCAAGACCTTCAGACTCAACTTTCCTTTCTCATTTTTTCTGAGTAAAATAAGGCTAAAATTAATAATGACTTCACCCTTCTTTTATGAGGATGGGATGAAAAAATATGTGTGTGCACTTTACACAGAACCCTGACACACTGAAGCAATCCGATTTCTATCTAGTTCATATTTTGTTTTAATTACTTAACGTTTGTTTTTCTTTTTGGACATAAGTTCCATTTGGGTAGGGGTGATGTCTCTTTACTGGGTTTGGACCCTCTGTGAACTACTGTACCAGGCAGATAATGATCTATTTGAGTGAATGAATGAATAAATGAAGTAATATCATAGCAACAGGAACAAACTTGCATTTAGCAACGAAACCGCATTTGGGATTTTAAGTAGGCCATAAAATTACTACTTTGAATTGTCTGTTGTTGTATTTAAAGAAACCCTAGAAAACTATGAAGACAAATTTCCTTGAAGATTTTATATTAATTGAAAATGGAAAGAATGTAATCAGGCAGCAATCTGACCCAATGAGAAAAGTCACTTGTTTGAATTTCAAACTGTCTTATTTGCACTGAATTTTCAACCTATGTTGGTTTCACCCAGAGATTTCTGATACAAATATCCTGTTTGATATTTTGACACCCAGGGGTCAAAACCTTCCTGTAGAAGATTTGGGATTTTATGTTTCTGACTTTAAAGAGAAGAGTGTGTTGACAAAGTCCTCACTCAGTGAAATGGTGGTTGCTACATGAACTGTTGTTTCAAACTAGCCTATTGTGTCTGTCACTGAGGGGGCATGAGGATTTCAAGATTGTTAATTGAGTTGTTTCATGTACCACTAAAGTCAAATAGTCTTTACTCCATTTGTTTCTGTCATTGCAAAAAATTCAAGGGTGATTTTACATTTGAAAGAACACAAAGTGTCAGTCACTAAATTCTAATACGTATGCATATTTTCAGAGTTCCCACATAACAGTGAATGTAGCTATGTGTCCTGATCCATCTCTCCTTTCTCTGTTCCATCTCAATGGAAACAATGAAGATTATTTTCATGAACCATGAGCCAGCTCTTAATGAATACTCAACTAATATTTTATTCTATTTCTCTTATAAGTAGTTATTTTCACATTAAGTGAAGATTTATTTTTCTTTAAAATCTATATGATTTTAAAAATAAGCCATGTGGAATATGAAGGAATATCACTTTGGCAATTGGCATTGCATCATGGGCTGAATCTTATGCCAAATCTGATCCATGCAAGCAGCAGCTATGGTCAGCCAGTACTTAGTCTATTTTGAATTTCATACCCAGCCAGCCTAAGTCTGACAGACTTAATTTCATTAATTCAAGAAAGCTTGCTCTGTTTTCCACATGTGCCAGAAATTATCATGGTTCAGTGAGATGGCTGAAAGAAAGTTAGCTAAATAAACCTTTATGAAACAGAGATGAAGTATCATGGTGGTGACAGGAACTGGTGATACATTAACTGTCATCCATTTGTTGTGATAAAAGGCATCTAATGAAAATGTTTCTACACTCTTTGCAAGTTCTTATTGTTCAAACAACAGGCCATTGGCATAAGAAAATGTGCTATACCTCTTTGTACTCTACAGAATGACCAAGTGCACAGATGGTTTGCATTATCTGAGGATGTCACATATGGCAATGTCTTGTTAAGAGCATAGTGATGGTCTTTCCAGTTGGTTTTCATTTTCCAAGTCTTGACTTGCTGTTGTCCTCCCTTAGGCTACCATGACAACACATCGGAATTGAGTGATGTGAACAACAGAAGATTAGTTTCTAGTAGTTCTGGAGGTTACAAGTGCAAGGTCAAGGTACCAGTAAAGGTTGGTTTTCTGGAGCTTTTTCTTAGCTTGTAGAAGATACATCTTTAGAGATGATTTGTCACAAGACTGTACTGTTCATGGGTGGGCCTGGGGGTTTCTTTATGTGCTTGAACTTTTCTTTTCATGTAAGGAAGATCAACTAGACTAAAGTAAGGCATACCCTAAGAGCCCACTTTAACCTAATCACTCCTTTTAATACACTATCTCCAGGCACCTCTAAATTCCTGATGGTGAGGGTGAATATGGGACAAGAGGCAAAACTGAGCCAAAAACCCTTGGAGATTTTTATTTCCTAATACTGACATTTACAATTTATAGTAACTAAAGCTGCAAGGCAGCATAGCTCTTCCAAATATGACCAATGACAGCCTCATCTTAAACTGTAAAAGCAGTTTTGTCTTGAAACCACTCTTTTTTCTGCATTATGGGTTTGAAGGTGGATTATTAAAGATGGCATCGAGAAGGCAGTTTCCTGACAGCATAACAAAAGGAACTATGATATATCAATCTGTATCTCTGAATATATTTGTCCCCAGGCAGTCTGCAGAGATTCAAGGAGTCATGCCTACTTGTATCCCTAGAACTAAGACAGTGCCAGGCATAAAGTAGTTACTCATAAGTAATAGCATCATTTGCTCGATGAATGGTTAATGGTTTTGCTGGAAATATGTTATTGGATATCATAAAACAAGGACACAGTACTCTCAGAAGTAGCCAGGAAACTATTATAAACATACCCTATTCTATGGACTATTGGAGAAATATTTTTATTGTACTGAGAAAGTGTCTTACCACACAAAATAAGTCATCTTTGAACTGGTAATTGTGATTTCCTTTATTTTTGAGATTATAATATAGTTACATCATTTGTCCTCTCTGGTTCCTCCATTGTACCCTTTCTTGTTTTCTTTCAAATTCATGGCCTCTTTATTCATTAATTATTGTTAAGGGTATACATAGATATAAATATATGTTTTTATTCCTAAACATAGCCTGCTCAGTCTATATAATATTATTCTCATATATGCTTTCAAGGTTGGCCAAGTGGAAAACCTATTTACTCTACTCTCAGTATTCTTTAGTTTACCTATATGAATGGTGATACTCTTGCCTCAGCCTTCCCTAAGCAACCCTCTATTTTAGGATTAAAGCCTTATTTATTTGTATTCTTTGATAGTTTCATGAAAACATATAATGAAGTTTGGTCTACAGTGATTTTTCATTGTCTCCTCACATAGGCTCTTCTTGTGTCTACATATAAGCACTGTCTACCCACTGTGTCCTCATGAGGGCTTTACCTACCCTTTTCCTCACAAAGACACTGCCTTCTCCTGTGGTCTTCACACAGACACTGATTACTGCCTCCTCATTATGTCCTCACATGGGCACTGCCTAGTTACATCCTCACACAGGCACTGCCTAGTTACATCCTCACACAGGCAATGCCTAGTTACATCCTCACACAGG
>NW_021604565.1:19304159-19353113 GCF_004785775.1 Grammomys surdaster | reverse complement strand
TGCCTAGTTACATCCTCACACAGGCGCTGCCTAGTTACATCCTCACACAGGCACTGCCTAGTTACATCCTCACACAGGTGCTGCCTAGTTACATCCTCACACAGGCGCTGCCTAGTTACATCCTCACACAGGCGCTGCCTAGAAACATCCTCACACAGGCAATGCCTAGTTACATCCTCACACAGGCGCTGCCTAGTTACATCCTCACACAGGTGCTGCCTAGTTACATCCTCACACAGGCGCTGCCTAGATACATCCTCACACAGGCACTACCTGTTTACATCCACACTTAGTTGCTGCATTCCCACTGTTCTCATATAGGTTTTTCTCTGTGAGTATCCCTGGGTTACTTTCTGCTCTGGAGTTTCTTTCCATATTAGGACACTTATTATATGAGGCTAAGGCTGGCCCACATGTCTTCATTCTAACTTAAACACCTTGTTAATTGTATTGTTCTTTTTGAGCTAAGCTTGGTGGGTCCAAAGTACTTGAAAACCTATACTGAATATTCCTATTCTCGCTTACACTATCATATTACACACTTACAATTTAGCATACCTTCACCTAGAATCACTTAATGATTGCCTGTGTTAGATGGGATTTCTTGTCACTGTGAAAAAAAATCTCACAGAAACAACACAGAAGAGGTTTATTTTGGCTGAGAGTTTTGGTTCCAGTCCATCCTAGTAGGCAAAGCATGGCTACTGGGTGGCTTGAACAATCCTGCCATGGATGTGGAATGTCACAACATGATTTGCTCCTGTCATAGTGGATCAGGAAATGGACAGGTCAGACCAGATCCAATATGGCTTAAGCCTTCAATGCTTGTCCATGTGACCTGCATCTACAAGGTAGCACCATGGTCCCAGCATTCGCAAAGGAGCGTCAGTAGCTTGGGCTAGGTGTTCAAATGCATGAGTCCATTGGAGATATTTTAGATTCAAACTATAGTGCTCTTTTCTTTTTATTTATTCTTCTCGCATACAGTACAGTCTCCCCTCCCTCCTCTCCTCATAGAACACCCCTAACTCAGCTCTTCCCCAGATCCACTGCTTCTCTGTTTTCCTTCAGAAAAGAGCAGGATTCTAAGGCATATAAACCAAACATGAAATCACAAGATGCATTAAGACTGAGCACAGACCTCGATTTCAAGGCTGGATGAGGCAACCCAGTAGAAGGAAAGGAGTCCCAAAGCTCGCAAAAGAGTCAGAGACTGTTCTTCAACTACTAGGAATCCCACAAAACCCTAAGCTAAACAACCATAAAGATGTTTGCAATGGGCATAGACCAGACTCACACAGGCTTTTTGTTTTCTATTTCTGTCTCTATGATTCCCTTTGAGCCCTGCTTAGTTAATTCTCTGGGTCATTTTCTCCTGTTATCCTCTACCCTTCTGGCTCCTATATTCCTCCCTCCTTCTCTTCTGCAGAATTCCTATAGCTCTGCCTAATATTTGACTGTGGGTTTCTGAATCTGCTCCCATCAGCTTGCAGTAGACACATTTCTGATGACAAATGGGCTAGACACCAATCTATGAGTATAAAAGAATATTATTAGGAATTTTTTCATTGACTTTTTTTCTAGTTGTTTTTGGTTCAACCCTAGGTCTCTGGGATATCCATCCTACTATTTCTGGTCATCTAGGCCATGTAAAGCATGGACTCCCTCTCCTGGAGGTGGACCTCAAGTTAGACCAGTCATTTATTGGCCACTCCCACAATTGACACTAATTGTCCCAAAACACCTTATAGGCAAGACAGGTTGTAGATAGATTTTGTAGCTGGGTTGGTGTTTCATTCCCATCACTGGAAACCTTTCCTCATTATAGAAGAGGGCTTGTTTAAATTCTGTATCCTCCATTGCTAGGAATCCTTACTAGGTTCATGTTCATAGATTCTTGGAAATTTCCTTTGTGCTATCAAACCATAGTATGTTTAAATTTATCCACTTCTCATGTTTTCCTTTTCTGGATGTACTGATTATCTGGTGATTAGATATTTAGTGAGTAGTTAGTCAGGCTTAGATTGCATCTACTGACTTCTTCGTCTTCTTCTGTATTGTAGCTGTGGTTGACTATGCCTTCAGAATCCAGGACAAATATCTTTTCCATCCCTTATCATTTCATTGCTGTGACCAAACCCTTTATTTCATCTTTTGATGATGGCCACTATAATCCGTGTTTGAATTCTGATTTGTCCTTGCCTTCCTCAGTGTATGAATTTCTTGGTTTAAATTTCTTCAGTGACTTGAATTGCCAAGGGTGAGCCCTACTAAGGAGCTCACAAGGCAAGTATTTACTCTTCTTATTCCCTTTGTATGTTGAGTTGAGGACACATCTACTCCATCTACATTGATCCCTGACTATGTCTGAGATTCCTTTGTTACAGCTCATGCAATATTTCTGCTATTGCTCAAGTGACCATTTCTCCCCTAGCTTTTCCTCTCTCACTCACTCTGCCCTGGTGAATTCCTGTCTATCTGCTATTGTTCCCCAGGTACTCGTTCTTGTTTAGTCCTGGAGAATTGTGTCATTTATGAGGCTGCTATAATTACTTGTTTTGCTGATTATCTTTTATGCTCCACTGAAAGCATCTCAACAAGATAGCTTCCTATTAGTCTGTTAATGTTTAACATGCAAGTAAATATTGTGGGATTGTGAACATTGTCCCTGGAGTTTGTGCATGAGTTTCACTATTGCCAATCATTTCATCTTAAAAAGTTTAAACATAACTGAAAATAAGCAATAAATGCCAATGCAGGTTTGTGGTGTATGTGTGTGTGTGAGAGAGAGAGAGAGAGGGGGGAGGGGGAGGGAGAGAGGGAGAGGAGGAGAGGGGGAGGGGAGTGGGAGAGGAAGAGAGGGAGAGGGAGAGAGGGAAAGGGAGAGAGGGAGAGGGAGACAGGGAGAGGGAGAGAGGTGGAGGGGGAGAGGGGGAGGGGGAGAGAGGGAGAGGGAGAGAGGGAGAGAGGAAGAGAGGGAGACTCAAGGAGGGATTAATACATTTTTAAATAAGAGAACAGGAATAGAAAGGGTTATACATTTTAGATGCTGGAAACTCATCATCAACCAGTAGAAAGAGGAGCAGGAAAAAGAAAAAAAATAGAAGAAGTAAGAAGAGGAGGAGAAAGGAGGAGGAGGAGGAGGAGGAGGAGGAGGAGGAGGAGGGAGAGAAGAAGAAGAAGAAGCCTTGAGTTTTCTTTCTCAAAAATTCCAGAGAGGGCAGTGAGATTGATTAGTGGATACAGATGCGTACCACCAAGACTAAGCGTATAAGTATTCCCGAGCAAACATGGTGGAAGAAGCGACCTGTGGTACACATATTGTTCTCTTGCCTTAGCAAACTACCTTTGGGGCAAATGTGTGCCCCTCCCTATCAGAAACAAAATAAATGAATAAAATATAACAAATAAATAGTATTCTGGAAAGCCAGGAGATTTAGGTTATGAAGATGAAATGTTATATGATCAAGAAATTTCATTATTACTATTATATTATTTTAATTTTGAATGGACTTTTATTTAGCAGCCTCTCTCTCTCTCTCTCTCTCTCTCTCTCTCACACACACACACACACACACACACACACACACACACAGACAGACACAGACACACACACCCCAGAGGTTAACATCAGGAACCTTCATTAATTCCTCTCTACCATATTTTGAGACAGAGTCTCTCAGTGAACCTGAAACTTACTGTTTTGGCTGGCTTAGCTGGACTGCAAGCTCCAGGGACTGCCTGTCTCCAAGTTCCCAATGTTGGAATGACTGACATTTAGCTGCCACATTTTTTTAAAAAAATGTGATTTCCAAAGGATTCAAAATCAGGCCCTGATAGTTACTGGACAAATACTTTGTTGATGGAGCCACTTCTCCAGCATCCTTTACTTTTTAATGAAATTATAGTAACATAGTATATAGGGCAAAAGATTAGAAAATAAGCCTCATTGTGTGCTAAAGTATGATTATTTAGGATAAAAGAGCGTATTCTTAAGAAAGACCTAATAGCACTATTTAGGTGCCTCCTAGCCCCAGTATTTTATAATTTACTATTGGAGGAGTTCCCAAGCATCATTATACTATCATTATAAACACATCAGTTAAGAAGATGCAATGTTTGCTATCAGGATGTTCTTGGCATCAGTAGTATTTTTACATTTATTAAAAAATATTCAATGTATATCATTTGTTCTTTTTTTCTTTTAAATGAAAAATACACTTTTAAGCCTTTGGGCCTTTATTAATTTCTTTATGTGAGAAATCCTACCTTTTTCTTTACAAAAGCAAGCATAAAGTTAATAATTTAAACATCAAGGAAATAGGACATAATAAGCATTTGATGTGTATTTGTCAGAAGATATAGCATAATATTTACCTTTCAAATATTGATGTCAGAGTCTATAAACCACATTAAAGAGAATAGTTTCAGGTTATTTCTGATGAGATGGAATTTCAAATCACCAAAGCAAATCAACTGAATCCTTCTGTTGGTAGTTGATTTTAGATCTCAGAATATTATTCCTGTTCATACTAAGGGTTCATATTACAGATCATAAATCAAATTTTCTCTAATCCTTTAAGTGTCAAACAATTCTTTGAGAATAAGCCAAGTACTTTTCTCTTTTACATAATGGGATATGAGTTCAGATAAACATTGACGAACATAGATAGGAAAGAATTTTTCATTAAAGGAATACAAAAGAGTTGAACATGTAACATTTTCATAAATTCACTCCGGCTCTGAATGCAGAAACAGCTAGAGAGCAAGGCAAAAAATGGTTTTCATAAGCAATAACAAACATTGTGCAAATAATCCCTCC
Source organism: Grammomys surdaster (assembly GCF_004785775.1). Classification (NCBI taxonomy): domain Eukaryota; kingdom Metazoa; phylum Chordata; class Mammalia; order Rodentia; family Muridae; genus Grammomys; species Grammomys surdaster. The sequence goes on along the minus strand of NW_021604565.1, from coordinate 19,348,291 downwards.
AAGGCATGCCCTTTACCCACATAATAAAAATGTAGCGTTAAAAATAGTACAACATGAATAAGGAATCACGTATAAGCGTGAATGTGATTTTCTTTAAATAAGAAAGGCAGTCCTCACTTTGTGGCTTTCAGTGAGCCTTGTTTAAGAAGAAACATCGCTGACTTTCAAATAATAGTGTTCCTTTTTATCAACAGCAATTTATCTTTAACTTTAAAATAATATATTTAGAGAACATCTCTCTGCTTTCAAGGTAGAATTAAAATCTGGGGTCAACCATGCATCACATTAAATACCTGCTTACTCTCAGGTAGTTTGCATATTGATTTGCAAAGGTAAAAGCCTATGTACATCTTTTGCTCTGACTTAGCACTTATGTGTAATTAGTATGTTTTAGAAGAAAGGGAGTAACTTCAGACCATTATCAAAATTCTATTACATGCTTCACTGTTAGAAATTGTGTTTTTAAAAACATATTCAGAGTTTTGATTCCCTCTCATACAATAATGCACCATTATAAAAGACAACAAATAGACAAAGAAAGCTTTGAGACTTTTTAGTCTCTCAGACGAAGAATAGAAAAGAGCCAGGCTGAAATGAAATGATTGTTGCTGATGTTTGGAAGCAAGGTACCCCTGCCTGGGGAGGTAAATAAACATGTGGGCTTCCAAAATCAACTCACCTACTTTATCTAGAGCCTCACAAGGCTTTTTGTAAGATTTCCAAGTCAAAGACAAAATCTTAAAAACCAGTTTGCTACTGGTTTTAGGAAATGTCTGCTTTACATGAAGAAATGATTGCAGAACATATAATGTTGTCAAAGATGATGACCTGCCTGTGCCATGTGCATTTCAAGGATGCCTTATGGAGGTATGATGAAGAGATGGGGGGCTAAATTGAAGGGAATTTAAAAAAGAAAAAGAAGCAAGCATACCATAATACCTGTGACAAGGATTAGCGCAAAACAAGGGTACTTTGAGAATGACCTATTCTCTAAAATTCATGGTCTAAACTTAAAATTGACATGATAGGATTCTCTCTTTACTAATTTCTCCGTTTGTTACCAATGAGAGTTAGTTTTCTTTCTTTAATTGAAACTATATGACTCTGTCCTCCTTTTTCTTCCAAACATTTCTAACTACTCTTCTTTAAACTTTCACAGAACTCTCTACTATCTTTTTTCTTGGATTATTATTGATTAAAAACATGCATAGACATGCATGTGTGCGCACAAATGCATGGGTATGTGCATGCACGCATGCACACACACACGCACACGCACATGCACATGCACGCGGGCATGAAAACTAGAATACAGGGGAGAGGTTTTCAGGTCAGATCCAGCTTGAATCATCTAAGTACTGTGTCCTAAGTATATAATGTTTTCAAAACTAGGAGTTAACCCTTAGTCACTGAGAAACAACCAAGGGATACATTTGTAAACTATATTGTTTTGAAACCAACCCGACCCACTATTAAAAATGAAATTTCTTGTGTTGGTACTGGGTTTATATTAGTATGTGGTTGTGGTGGGGAGTACTATAAGTTTATTTAGCTTAACTTACACATGCACACATACACACATACAAACAGACAAACATACATATGTACTTGTATGTACTGTATATAGTTTTAGGTAAATATAAAATAACATGATTCTTTGAGGCTGTATCAAACAACTGACAACTTGATAACATATAACTAAGAGGTTTCTGTACAACTAAAGCAACGATCAGTTGAGGAAAGAAAAACTGTACAGAATGAAGGGAGATAATCTTTGCCAGCTATACATCTGACAGAGGATTACTATTCAGAATAGACAAAGTATTCAAAAAACAAATGTGTAAAGAAAACAAACAAACAAACAAACAAACAAACAGGGTCTAAGCAGAGAGTTCTCTGTAGAACAGATAAAAAAATAACCATGAGAAGATTAAAAAATAATTCATCATCTCTAACAAATAAAGAGATACAAATTAAAAGAATTTTAAGAACTCATTTCACCCAAGTCAGAGTGGCTAACTTCAACAAAGCCACTGTAAAAAAATGCTAGAGAAAGTGGAACCCTTGTCCACTGTTGGTGGGGATGTAATTGGTGTAGCTAACTCTGTAAATCACTATGTTAAATCCTCAAAGAGTAAAATATATCTACCTTATGATCCAGCTGGACCATTCCTTGGCATATGCCCAAAGAACTCGACCCCCTATCTCATAGAAACTTGCTTAGCATTGCGCATGGCGTCTTATTCACAATAGCCAGAGAATGGAAACAATCTCAACGTCCTTCAGTGGACACATAATGAAAATGTGGTACATATACAGAATGGAATACTATTTTGTTGTAAAAAATAAAACAAAACAAAAACAAGAAACCTAAAATAATAAAATTTTCAGGTAAATGGATGGACCCAGAAATGATATATTGACTAAGGTAACACAGACACAGAGAGATATGATCTTGCTTGTCTATGGTTCCTAGACTCCAAATCCTCAGATGTGAGTATGCAGCATGGGATAATCATATTAACTAGAAAGTAAAAGGGACCTTGGGGGAGGGGTCTTGCAGGGACAAAGCAGAATATAGATGATATGAAGTGGGAAACGGAATAATGGCAAAGGAATTTCAACTGGGAAGGGGAGAGGGAAGTCCATGCAAGAGGGAAAAGGGATGACAAATGATACCAAAGTTGTTTGCTAAAGTCCCAGGAATCATATCAATTATTACCATTTTTCTTGTTATTATACCAAGTGAGAAGCACTTTGAGTGTCTTGCTCTCTATTTTAACTTTTGCCTTTCACAGAGGGTGAGTACTCAGCAGAAAGGGATGGCAAATGATTGGTATGAACAGGTCATTGAAAAGTATGCACATGATGAATTAGGACACACACACAGACATGGGGGGGGAAGAGGGAGGGAGATGGATAGATAGATAGTTCATTAAATAAATAATGAAAAGAGAGATAATCACATTTTTATTTGCTTATTATATCATATGAAAAAATGGAACCTTTCTGACAGTTTAATTTAGAAACTGAGATGGTTATTTCAATTTTTTAAAAAGCAACTCTTATGTTTTAGGAGAATCATCTTTTTGTTGATCACCAAAGTTTTAGAGGTGACAAAATTTCCTTAATGAATTTGAATGGGATGGCCTGAGATAGGGCCCTATGTCATCAAGATCCTCTGAAGAAGACACATGTGGAGGTAAAGAGGGGCTCTTGGGTTCTTCCCAAGATCTCTTGTAAAGATGGATAGAATAGAAATGGATCAGATACTAGTCTAAGCATGTTATCATGGAGTCTAGAGTCTCTCACATTTGACTTTTTCAGCTAGCAACAATCTAAGATAGAATAATATCTTAAAATTAAATTTGGAGCACATAAAACAAGTAAATACTACTTAAAGAATGTAATATTATGTGACACCTGTTAGTTTTCAAAATAAACTAACAATAATAATAAATATTTGATGTGAGTTTCTCAATGGGTGACATTTTTTTTTGGTTTCTTTGGTTTATGAACTGGGTCCCAGAATCTTTTATGGTACGATTTCAGACTACTGAGTAGTGAAAAAAGTTTTAAAATACCTTTAGAATAAAGACAAAATATCATTTAAGCAATTAATTTTGTTTGTCTTTGTTTTGTTTTAAGCTATCATCTCTTATAGCTTAGGCTGGCCTTGACTTATTTTAGACAGCCAACAATCAACTTAAACTCTTGATTCTTCCGTTTCAGACTCACAATGCAAGATTACATACATGTATCTCTGGGCCAGGTTCTGGCAAATTAACTTGTCTTCTACTTGAGATTTTTTTCTCTGATAACTGAATGGTTTTAAGATAGAAAACACTAAATTAGAAAAGAAATTTAGTTTTATTTACTATTTTTTACAAGTATTCATTTGCAAGATGGTCATCTAGAACTCAGAATTTTCCATAAACAGGTTATACACTGCCTGACAAAGCATCCTAAATTCTAGTGTACCAATAGTGTAAGTATCATACTTGTTGATCATGGCTAACAATGTTTTGTTGTTTATTTGTTTTAAGACACTGAAATTTAATCTCTAAGATGGAAAACTTTAGCCATGATTTAAACAGTTCTTTAAAGGGTATTTTAAGCAGAGTGTGTGTGTGTGTGTGTGTGTATGCATGCATGTATGAATGTATATTGCATAGTTCATATATGTATGTATTTATATATAGTAAGCAATATATATATATATGAATGAAAATGTTCAGTATAATTGGACATTGAGAAAAAAAAAAACAATTAAATCTACAACTCATTTACAACTTGATCCCAAAAATGTCTAGCAGAATTTATAAGGTTGAAAAGAAAACATGTCAACATCAAGTGCAGATAAGAAAGAGAATGAAAATCCCCATGGAATTTTTTTTTTTTGGTGTAGAAATTTAAAACAATATAGGCCTTCTCAAAATGAATACTGCAGTTTCTTTTATAGGTTCAGTATATTTGTTTCCTGCTAATCATGGCATGAAAGGGAATAAAACTGAAATGAACCACTTGAAACCATCAAAAGCCAAGATCCTGAGTAGTTATGTACTAGACCAATGTAGCAGACACTTTACTGATCACTTCTATTTTAATCGAAGACCTTCAATTGGTTTTAATAACCAAACTATTAGGAGGAATATAAATAGAATAAAAACTTGAAATAGTGTTGAAACCCAACCCCGAACTGGATGTTGATTGGACAAAAGTACACAACCACCTGAGAGAACAGAGACCATAAAGACTGCGTTTGGCATTTTCTCCACAGGCCATTTGTGAGACATTAGATTAGAGAGGCTGTTTGAAGGAAAAAGGAGGAATTTACCAGAGACTATTGTAACCACATGTAGCTCATGGCAGAGGGGGAAAGTTTCTTGAGTATTTTGTATTCCTCTGCTTACTGTAGCATTTGTTAGAGCTTGACAAGATAAAATTCTCTGGCATAAGGCCAACTTTTGAAAACAAATTGTTGTGTGTTTGCTTTATGGTGAGAGATAGTATGAAGGTTGAAGGGAATGATGCTTAGTTGTAGCAGTGTGGAAGAGTTAGATAAGCCGTCTTGGTACTCTGCAATTTGGGTTTCCCCAAATACTGTTTTACTTGATGTAATTGAGCATTGAGATTCTGAGAATGCTCAAGAACCACATGAAGCTATTCCTTTCAGGACAAGCTCTGATGCTATCTTGTCAGCCACAGCTTGCATACTGGTCTGTTTCAGTCAATAGAGCTTAATTACTGAAATTACCACCAGGGATGGTAATCTCTTCTCTTTACCATCACATGCAATTTAACTAGGATCTCCTCTGGTACATATGATTAATCAACACACTTCTGTTCATGCTGGGGACAGTCGGGAGGGAAGTAACCCGTTCAGGGAATAACAGTTCTGGAGTGCAAATGGATCAGACAGGACTTTGAATAGGTCATGTTCTGTATGCTGTCTACAGAAGAAAAATCAATTGATCAATTGCTTTTTGGTGAGATCAGTTTTATAATAGGTATAATTTCCACAAGTCAGAAACATGGTCTCTACTATCTCTGTCCTTACACACACTATCAATCATAGTGCATAAACCATAGTGCAAAAATCAACCTTCAATCTCAAGTATTTTAGCACCATAAATTGTGTGTATGGCCCCATAGGCCATCACTTTCTTAGTATACTGAAAGCCTGAGTGCATTTAATAAATGCTGGACATTCAAAGCCAAGGCTAGTCATCATCGGTTATTTGTTTCGCTTTTCCTCTGAAGCAGGAGAGAAAGCCAGATTCCCAGAGCTCTTCAAGCACCCCTCCTCTCAACTAGGGGTGGGGAGAGAAAGCTTCTGCCAAAATAGATTTTGTGCAATGCTCCATGCCTCAGGGACTGCCAGTTTTCCTAAATCTAGAATCAGAATGAATACACCATCTTGGAACTTTAAATCTCTGAGGCGCCTTGACACTTGGAGTGACCCAGGTGCCAGAGAAAGAGAGAGAGGAAGAAGAAGGAGGGGGGGGCAGCGCTCAGTAGTCGATTCTGCTTCTTTGGCAGTTTGTGCTTTTGTTTCAAGCTCCTCATGCAGTTCAAACCATTTGTTGACAACAGTCTATATGAGGCACAATAGGGAGAATCCCAAAGTGATTTACTAGTGGCCCTTGGGAAAGACTGGCATGTATTGAATAAAAGATTTTCTGACTTATCAAGAAAGGAAGAGATGACATTGGTTTGCAAATGTTAAAGTAGTAATGCCAGAACCAGGTAAAACTGGTAGTGATCAGAAGTGAGGAAATGCTCAAGATAGGAGGACAGTGGGGCTTAAAACTTATTTCCAGCATGTGCTGTCTTCCTCCCAGTGATCTGCTGAATTCCTAGATTTAATTCAATTCTTTTTCTTGTGAATCTAGGAAGATGGATGTGTGTTCTAACTAGACCAACCGATACCTCACAGATGTCACCGAAAGCTAGGAACAGCATCCCTGTCTGGATGTTGCCAAGTGTTAATGTGGATATCAAGAAAAGGACGAAGACAACATGTGGAGAGGAATGGAAATTGTGTTCAAGTAGCTGTGCTAGATAGGTGTCTGGAAGCCTGTGTCTTGGCACAATGAATCCATTGTTTCTGTGCAGGGAGGAGCTTACTGACACTTCCTCTGTGTGGTAAAAATACACCCAGAAATTCGACAACACAGTTTATCTTTCTGTTTTAGCAAAGAAACTGCTTTCGTTTTGTTAACACCACTCTAGAGTGGTTGGCCACCCAGAAGTTAAGACCTTCCAACCTCTTTTTTCTGTGGAGAACTCTCCTGAGATAAGAGTAGACCTATCAATTATCGTCCTGAGAACTGACAACAAAGACTTAACTTACCATACTGAAGTGTCACCATAATAATAGTTTCGCTTGAGCAAATGTCTATTACATTTTAAACAGTGGAAACACGTCAGCAGCATAGGTCAGCATTATAGAACACTTACTTTCTGATGTTGGAAACATCTTTTGGAATGAAGTCGATGTTTCTGAATCCTAACCCTACAGGTAATATGGGAATGAAGGCTTTTCAAAGCTAGGCCATGTTGCTCTGCTTTCTAGTTTTACATTCTGTCACACCACAACCAATGAGAAAACTTTTATGTATGTGTACTGGTAATTTTATAGTTGCAAATTTCTTTACCATCAGCATTGGAGCTAAGTTATTTCACTTGAATTCTGCTTTAAGTTCTAAATTCAATCTAATCATTCATTCATTCATTCATTCATTCATTGAGAGAATCAAAGCCAGACCCTTATTCATGCTAGGCAAACGCTCTGCAACAACTGAGCTGTGTCTTCAGCCCCCAAATTACCTCACTTTTACACTTCTTTCAAATTATGTTAATAAAAATATCCACTACACAGGATTTGCTTGCATAGTAAATGAGGTAATTCTTAGGAAGCTTTTAAAACACATTGAAATTCTCACATAGTGAAATCTAAACTCTTATCTCTTTATTTTACCTGAAGATATTAGTTTACAGTTAAGAATGGTAAAAGTTAAATTTAATATTCATACATTTGAATTCACAAATTTTATATTTAACTAAGCCTTTTTGCCTTACAAATTAAGGCTTGTGCATTTTCTATATGAAATGCCAATTCTTATTAATGCTATACCAAAATACAGCTATCCCCTTTAACCTGAAATATCCTATTTTGATAGAGTTTTATTTTAGTCTCATATGTGGTCTAGACACATATAAGAAGTCAGTGATCATAGTCATTTGAATACACCACTCAAGGAAACATGCTTGGATTTCACCCTCTTTCATTGCAATATATGAGTTACATATTTAAAGAAAAATCTAGTCTTAATAAGCTGGCATGAATAGATTCTATATTACCCTACAACCTCTAGGACTCATCTAGTACAACACTTGTAGGTTCAGAAGTGTTATTATTGCCAAGACATAAGCATTATTCTTGATTCTAATTTTGTAATTTACTCTTAGTTCTTTAAAATCTTCAAAGAAGTAAAGAGATACCTTGAAAATATGGTACCTTAAAGTTTTCCTACTTCTTTACTTATTCCACATGACAACTAACTAAACCTTTCCAGTGCCCATTTCTCAAGGAAATGAAGTGCTCATAATTTCTGTAACTTGAAGTCGGCAAGTAGCACTTCTAATCTGAACAAAACAGTTTGCAACATAGAACATAGTTCCAAGAATCATTCATAAGTTCCCAAGAACTCTGGCTACCCTGTCAGACACCTATCTGTGAATTGTCTCCTGCCAGATGATGGCTGTGGCCCTGTCACCCTGGCCAGCCCCATCAGACTCATTCACACTCCATTAATTGGCAGGTTCCCACTCTGGGCACCTCGGTGACCCTTCTAACATTTTTTAAGGCAGATAACTTTACCCTGGACATTTGGCTCAGAGCCTGCTACTGTGAGATTTCTTTGCACCCACTCCCAACGATCATACGAGTTCATACTCCTCATGTTCCAGCCTAAACATTTTGAAAAGCACATTCCAGGGCAGAAACACACAGTAGCTTCATGGAGTTGGCTAGACCCTTCAACTGGACAAAAAAGGGATTGGGTCATTGAAGAGGAGGAGGGGGACGAGGGGGAGTGACAAGGTGTTTTCCTTGGACAGAGAGGGGGAGTTTATCTTCCTCTCAGCTATTGAGGAATCAAGGGAGCCTAAAGTGTGTGGCATTTGGCTTCCAACATGATTTTGATTGTGGTAGCTATCTCAGGAGTCCTGATAACAGCTTTGGTGACCTTTGGGTCTGGAAACAGTTTTCCTGATTGAAGTCATATAAGTTCAGCTAAATTTGAATGTGTTGTAAATATTTATCTGACAGCCTGACATACAGTTGTCCCTGAAATTAGGGGACAAAGCCCTATCATTCCTAACATGTAATTTTTGAAATAGTTTTCTGGATGGGATTTAAGATTATGCATATAGCAGAGTTACAGTTTTTATGTTAAACTTCCTCAGGCTACAACCTTCTTTTACAGAATAGAGAATATTGTCTGGCAACTTCTTTTTTTCTAAATATATTAGAGATAGCACTGAAAATTTCTTGAGGGATTGAGGCCCGAGGAGGAAACATAAACAGACTAATCCAGCCCCAGCAATGTATTTCCCCTCAAAATTTCAGAGACACTGGTATAGACGAGCAGAAGTCCTATGGGTATTTTATGTGACAAAAAGTGTTAGCAGAGCAACATTCAATTCCAGTGAATTATGAAGTTGTGTAGCAGCAGGAGAGGCGGGAGATGGCCAGTTTTCATGAGATCATTCTGTGTTGCTTTAAAGAGTACTCTGGGCCCAAGCTCTTGTAGGTATAGCTACATCTAAGACAACAGGAGCACTTACACACAGGAGAGCGAAGCCCTAGAAGGCCCCACAGCCTAGGTGCCACTTTTGTCTCATCATCAATGGCAACATCTTTACTAGCAGGAGTTCAGACTGGAAAGAAGACTGCCAAGAATGAAAATGTCCAGGCTTGGTTGAACCTGAGACCAGAACTGATTTAATGCATGCATTGTTAATGGACTAGACTTTGTGGTCTCATTGACTGTAGTAGATATTTAATTACAGATGTGCCTCTTTGTGCACATTCAAAGTGTTTTTCCACCATCAGGAAGATATATCACCTCTTCAATGTCTGAAACTATAAGATGATAGATTATTTTTTCTCACACATATTTTTATGATATATTTCAACTCATATGTTAGGTGCAGCAAGATCAATGATAAGTAATAACAAAATAAATGAAATAGAATAATTTGAGCCATAGTTAGATGGTTCAATGGGTAAGAATGCTTACTTGCTCACTACTGAAACTTACAACCTAAGGGAAATGCCCAAATGAACACCACATGATGGAAGGAGAAAACTCACTGCTTCAAGATGTCCTCTGACTTACACACTTGGACAGTATGTACTCACACATCCAAATACAGACACAAACACAAAATAAATAAAATATATTAAGGTGTAACAAGTATAAAAATATACTGTAAGTTATTTAATACTAACTGCTAACTTCTGAAAGATTTTATGTGATGTTTTTGGAGTAAGATTGGTCCAGAGAATTGGAAAACACAGAAAGCAGAAAGAAAAAGTATAGTTAAAGGGAGAACTATGATGTAAGTTTATTCTCTCAGTTGAAATCAGTTTAGTAGCTGAGACCACCTCTAATTTACCTTTTGAGATGCCACTGGAAAATGTTATCATCAGGCAACTGTCATCTCACCTGAGACAGCTATAAGCCCGTTCAACTGGAAGAAATCCTAAATCCATGCTATGGATTCCGTCTGTGGTGTCTACACCAAGCACTCATTCATTGCAGGAATGAGAATATAACGCATTAAGGCATATGAACCGATTTTGGTACATTAGGCAGTGGACAATCTCACCCAGGAGGAAGGGTATCCAGGTTTTTCCATCTAACTCAGCAGAATATAATTTGAAATGGAATATGTCAGTGAAATGTTTGAGACATCAAATGATTTCATTGAGAGAGGCATAACCAGGTACTTAAATCTAATCATGGAGCCATCTTTAGCAAAATGAAATGCGTTGTACAATTGGTTTTTTAAAATAGCATATTTTCACTTAGGTCCCTCATCTTATCAAGTAGAGGTGGTTTGTACTTCAAACCCAGAGTAAACTTACTTCAGGAAATATATGATACTATAACGAAGAAGTGGCATTTGTGTTCATTCTTGTCCCTTCAGCGAACATTACATATAGAAAATTTATTGATGAATTTCTTTTCAAATAAGTTTAACCTCAGATTTATTATTCTATACAGCCTTCCAAATAATCACTACTAGTCAATTCTCATAGACATACATGAATTGACTTTTAACCAGCCTAGGTATAAGTAGTCTCAGAAACCATGTTATTGGAACACTATTCTGTTTTTACTCTTGCCTGGAGGCTATGGACAATGATGGTCTTAGAACTCTGGTCCAGATACTCATAATTTCTAGTGGAGAATAACTTTGGAACTGAATCTTTAGATTTTTACAATGAAAATGACTATTTTGTAGGAGAGTTCAAAAGCTCCCTGCTTACTCTGGACCTAGTGTTTTCATGGATAAATTAAAAACCCTGGAAGTAAATACTACATGGTTTAAATATCTCCTTATAGACTTTTTTAGAGTCAGTTTAAATTTCATGAAAGCACCAGTTTTTGGTTTAAGCAATAATTACAATTTATGTGCAAAATGTATAATATCATATAGCTGTTCTACAGACCCTAATGGTTGGATTAGTAGTGTTAGCACCAGTCAACCTTCAGTAATGAAAACCCCAAAATTTGGTGGCTCAAATGACGATTTACTTCTTCACTTAAAATTTCTGCAGACTTTGGCCAGCACAGCGACTACTAACATGTCCACTCTTCCCCAGAAGATACCACTCTTATTATTTTTACCTTTTGATATTACAATCAGTCTATTTCATAAAAATCAGCATTGTTATTTTTCACTATAATGTCACAGTCTCTTCAACATCTTTACTTAAACTATCTTCTCTTTTCCACAATAATTTTAATTCCCGAAAATAGGAACAATTTTCTTTTATTGTTATCTCATCCAGTACACAAACTAGAATTTTATATAGACTACCTAGTCTGTAGACAGACTGAACATTTAAAAAATGTTTAATGAATAGTTATTTGTAAAGAAATAAGTAAGACCTCAGTCTAATGGTTGGCTGTAAATATCTGCATTTGTCTCAGTCAGCTGCTAGGAGGGCCTCTGAGGACAGCTCCTATCTGCAAGGACAACAGAGCATCAGTAATAGTGTCAGGGTTTGGTGCCCACCCATGGGATGGATCCTAAATTGGGATGGAAGAGATAGATGAAGAATTGAAGGAGCTGAAAGAGATGGCAATCCCAAAGAAAGATCAACAGTATCAACTATCATGGAGCCCTGGGATCTCCCAAAGACTAAACCATGAACCAAAGAGCATACATGGGCTGGTCTGAGGTACCCCCTCTCCAAGCACATATGTCTAGGAAGTCTGCCTTGCCTAGCCTCAGTGAGAGAGGATGTGACTAATCCTGTAGAGACTTGATCCGCCAGGGAATGGGATATAGTGGGAGGATGTGAGGTGGGAGTAGAAGGGTGGGTAAAGGGGGTAGGTGGGGTAGGGGTGGGGGAAGCAATTTCTCAGAGGCAAAAAGGAAGGGGTGATTGAATAAAGAACTCTTGGAGTTGGGGACTGGGAAGGGGACAACATTTGGAATGTAAATAAATGAAACAATAAAAAGATACATACATACATACATACATACATACATACATACATAAATCAATCAGTAAGGTTTCTGGTCCAAGTGGATTAAGGACCTCAACATAAAACTGAATACACTAAACTAAATAGGAGAGAAAGTGGGAAAATCTTTAATGCATTGTACAGCAGACAATTTCCTGAACAGAACACAAGAACACCAGAACACCAGGCTCTAAGATCAACAATTGAGAAATGGGACCTCATGAAATTATAACGCATTTGTAAGACAAAGGACACTGTCAACAGACCGGGAAAAAAATCACTAACTTTACATCCAACAGAGGGCTAATATCCAAAATATATAAAGAACTCAAGAAGACTCCAGAAAAACTAATAATCCAATTAAAAATTGGGCACAGAACTAAACAGAGAATTCACAAAAGAGAAATCTTGAATGGCAAGAAGCGCTTAAAGAAATGTTCAACATCCTTAGTCATCAGGGACATCCAAATCAAAACAACCCTAAGATTTCACCTTATACCAATCAGAATGGCTAATATAAAAAACTCAAGGGGTAGCACATATTGTTAAGGAAGTGGAGCAAGGAAACATTTCTCCATTGCTGGTGGGATTGAAAATTTGTAAAACCACTCTGCAAGTCAATCTGTTGGTTTCTCAGGAAAGTGAAAATAATTCTTCCTGAAGACTGAGCTTTACCACTCCTGCGTATATATCCTAAAGATGTTCCATCATACCCCAAGGAAATGTGCTCCACTATGTTCATAGCAGCTTTATTCATAATAGCCAGAAAGTGGACACAATTCAGATGTCTCTCAACTGAGGAATGGACACAGAAAATGTGGTTCATTTATACAATGGAATACTATTTAGCTATTAAAAGCAAAGACATCATGATTTCTTTCAGGCAAATGGATAGAACTAGAAATATTTTTCTTAGTGAAGTAACCCAGACCCAAAAGGGCAGGCATGGTAAGCATTACTGATAAGTGGATATTAGCCATAAAGTACAGAATACTCATGATACATCCTACAGTCCCAAAGAAGTTAAATAAGAAGGAAGGCCCAAGCAAGGATGCTTGAATCACATTTAGAAGGGAAAACAAAATAGTCATAGAAGGCAGAGGAAAGGAGGGCCCTGGTCGGGGGAGAAGAAAGGGGGAGAGGAATGGAGGGCAGGATCAAGTGCCAAGGAGAAAAAAAGAGGCCCAGAGTGCCAGGAGAAAGAATGAATATCCGCAGTTGGCTTGGGTAGTAGGGTGGAGAGAACCTCAAGGAAGTAGCAGAGACCTGAGATAGGGGAGATTCCCAGGAGTCAATGGGGGTGATTTTAGCTAAGATGCCTAACAGTGAGGACATGGAACCTGAGGAGGTCACCTACCTCCTCTAGTCAGGCAGGATCCCTGGTGGAAGGATAGAGACGCCAACTCACTCACAAAACTTCCAAGTCAGAATTTGTTCTGTCTAGAAGAAATGCAGGATAGAGCAGAGAACAAATAAAAGACCAGCCAATAACTGGCCCAACCCAAAACCCATCCTATGGGCAAGCACCAATCCCTAACATTATTAATGTCACTCTTATGCTTGCAGACAGGAATCTAGCATAACTATACTCTGAGAGATTCTATCCAGCAGCTGACTGAAACAGAAGCAGATACCCACAGACAAACATTAAACAGAGGTTGAGGACGCTTATGAAAGAGTTGGGGGAAGGACTGAAGGCCCAGAAGCAGATGGGAACCCCATAGGACGACCAACAGAGTCAGCCAATCTGGATTACTGTGAGGTCTCAGAATCTGAGGCCACCAACCAAAGAATAAACATGGGCTGGAACAAGGTACCCCAGCATGTATATAGCAGATAGACAGCTTAGTTTTCATGACTGCCCTGTTTGGTCTCAGTGGGAGAGGATGTGCCTAATCTGGCAGAGACTTGATGTACCAGGGTGGGAGGATAATAGGGCAGGGCAGGTGTGATTTCACCCTCTCAGAGGAGAAGGGGTGGAGGATGGGAGGAGGGACTTGGTGAGGGAAGACCGGGAGGATAAGCAGCATTTGGGTTGTCAATAAACAAATAACTAATAAATTAATTTTAAAAAGATACCAAATATTAAATTAAAAAAAAAGTAGTAAGGATGTATAGACCAATCTGCACGCTCCACTATGTTTCTTCTAGCACAATTGACATCAATTGAGCCCTTGCTTTATTCCAGGGAATACATAGGTATTGTGCTAAGGGTTATACTAAGATTAATTCATACAACAAAACTATGGGGCGTACAATTCAAATTTTACATGAGAGGTACTGGGGCCCTGAGAAGTTAAGCAGCTTGCCCTAGGTTATTCAGCTAGACAGCAGCTGAACTGGAATTGAAACCTAAGATGAGTCAACTCCAGTGTTTAAGCACAGTTGTGTGCACCTTCACCTACTTTAACAGCAATATAAAAAGACTACAGAAGAGATGGGCCTCAAAGTCCAATGAGAAAAGTTGACAGAACTTAGATAACTTATAACTTTAGGATAGTTGATTCCTGGGTGAATGACATCATATTGACTAAGGCTGCACATTTTTTTTCAAAACCAAAGTCAGAAGAATCTACTATACCCAGAGGAGTGAGAGGATGGAGAATTCTAATTCTAATGGCATTTCATATTTCATTGTCACACTTTTAAGGAAAACTAAAACAGATCATATGCATATTAAGAAACTAATATTTTGCTGGACATGGTACTAAGTGTGTGTAACCTCAGAATCCTGGTGGCTGAAATAAAAATGTCCTGAGTTTGAGCATAGCCTGTACTACATGGTGAGAACCAGTCTGAAGTAAAAGAAAACAAATAAAAAGCTCAAAAAAGGTTCAGTGATAAAAGATTTATTTTCTTAATTTTATTAGATAAAAGACATGAAAACATATCACCTTTAGAAATTAGACTCTCAGAGGCTTGAAATAAAATCCTCTGGAATACTAGGATGAACCAATATGTTAATATAGCTTCTGATTTAGGCAGAAAAAAAAGAATTCTGTTTTAATAACACAACTAAATTTTTAATTTTTAACTCTGTCTTTGAAAGTTTATGGCCAGAGATTAAAAGTGCAATCTGTATTGAGTCTAACCACTGATGATGGTTCTTGCATGAACTTGCAGTAGAGATATTAATAGTAGGTAAATTATACTCCATTATGCCAGCATCTCTATTAAGAAGATGGTCTTTAAGCTAATAGTAAGCAGTCAATGAGATCTGGGTAATTGAACAATTTAGTCTGAGGCTACAGCTTTGGGCTATGTCATTTTAATGTGACAGTTTGACTTAATGATGTTCTAAATGACCTCTTCTGGTGATACAGTTTGAGAAAATGCATGGCAGTTTATGGGAACTGTAAGGATTGATACTGGCTTTACTCATGATGAAAAGCATATCTTCTCATATTTACCACTAGGATATACAGGGGAAAACTCACGCATGAGCAATGTGTTAATGACTTTTAAAGTTTTCCATCAACAGATTTTCACATTCACCTGAGTCCTTTCTGCTTTAATCCAGCCTTGATGTGCAGCTATTTGATAAGAAATTGTTGTTCCTGTTTTGGATGTGTAATAAGTACCCTCAACTTCAGATGTTAAATCACACCTATAATAGCTATAAGGAATGTCCATCAAAGTGGCTGATAAATCATAGTGAGGGGAACAGGATGAATGACTGAAGCATTCCTTGGTTGTCAGGCCCTTGGAGTTCAATCACTAACGTGTTGAGCACTGCTGAACTCTGAATGCCTGGGCACATCACTTGACCTTCCTGTGTTTCCATTTCCTTATCTACTGAACCAGGCTAATAATACTGATTGACCTCATAAAGTTTAATTAGACCATTGGGAAGTTCTTTGAAAATGCTAAAGTATCATTTGTTGGCACTTAGCTTCGTGAAAGGTTTGTGTTTTTAACACACCGTGCCTTGAGGATGTGTCAGTATGGCTGCCAACTTATTTTCCCACCATATCTTTTTGGCTCCTTTTGAAGTCAATGGGAATTAGGCTGATTGAAGGCACTGAACGGGAGCTTTAGGTGTACATTGTGTTTTGTGGTGTGTTTGTAGTGGACTGGACTCTTTCTGTACAGAACAAGTCATGCTTTACTCTGGAAAGGGAGTTTCTTGATCCTCCGTGTATTGGGAATAAATGTTGGTTCCTCATTGAGCTAAACCCCAGAGGAGGAAATATTTGGCAAAGATATTAAAAAAGTTTAAATTATTTGGCAAAAATTAAACCATGTTTTAGGGAACATAAAGAATAACAGGCTCCTCCAGGGGAAGATTAGTCCTTGTACTTTTTGTACAGAATACATAGCTATTTTTCCATAATTATTGTTAAGTAAATGCATTATGAATAAGCAAAATTGTTATACTCATAACACATACAAATGATTATCATGAAACATATAGTGAAGCCTTTAGAATACATTTTGTGACTTTTATACATTTTCCATCATCTGAGCAATCGCCAGAATACTTTTAATTTCATCTATAGACATGTGTTATGTGACATGCTTTTGCTTAAGGCTTAAAAACAATTATAAGAATTCCCATCACAAAGTTGCATATATAGGAAAATGTTACCACAACTCCATGACTCTCTTTGCGTATCAATTTAATAGTTGCCCTGTATTCTTAGTTTTTCTTCAGGTCTTTTTTTAAAAAAAAAATAACCTTCTGACACAATAACTGTTCTTGCACACCATTTTGTTTCTTGAAACATATGGCAATTTTATTATTTTACATGCACACGTATGCATATGTATATGCAGGTACACATACACACATACACAGAGGAAGAGATGGAGGAGGAGAAGGAGTAGGAGGAGGAAGAGGAGGAAGAGGAGGAAGAGGAGGAAGAGGAGGAGATGAAATAGAAGAGAAGAGAGGAAGAGAAGAGAAGAGAAGAGAAGAGAAGAGAAGAGAAGAGAAGAGAAAAGAAAAGAGAAGAGAGAAAGAAAAGTTTGTATTTCCTCCAGAAAGGCCTAAAAGTGATGATGAACAACTCCATAGAGACAAAAAGCCCAGGATTTAGTTTGCATTGTCTAAGTATTGTTTCTCACAAAGGGGTCATTTCCATAAAGTGAAATGTGAACAACTAATTTTTAAAATTGAAAATAAATGCTTTTCTCATACAATATATCCTGGTTATAGTTTTCTATCCCCATACTCTTTCAAGTTCCTTCTTCCTTCTGATCCCCTCCAGACCCTCTTGCTTTCTGCCTCTCATTAGAAAAGACCAAACTTCTAAGACATAGTGACCATACATGACAAAATAGAACATAATAAGATGAAGTACAAAATTTCATATTGAAGTTGGACACCACACCCCAACGGGAGTAAAAGAGTCCCAAGAGCAGGCACAAGAGTCAGAGGCTCACTAGTTCTCACAGTCAGAAGATCAAAAACAAAAAAATACTAAGCTGGTCTTGAGGCTGGAGAGATGGCTCAGTGGTTAAGAGTACTGTCTGACTGTCTGTTCTTCCCGATGTCTTGAGTTCAATTCCTATCCATCACATGGTGGCTCAATACCAGTCTATACTGGGATTTGATGTCCTCCTCTGATTTGCTGGTGTACATGCAGATACAGTACTCATTCATAAAATAAATAAGTAAATCTTTAAAAAGTATCCTAAGCAAATATCGATAATGAATGCACAGAGGACCTGGAGTAGGTTCATGTAGGTCCCTTGCTTGTTGTTTCAGTCTCTGTGAGCTCATATGTGCTTTGCTTAGTTGATTCAGAAGACCTTGTTCTCCTGGTGCTCCCACATCCCCTCTGACTCCTACAATGTTTCTGTGTGGGGTTACCTGAGCTCTGATAGAACATTCCATTTAGATTTTCTCGCTGCATAATATCTGGGTGTTGGTCTCTGTAGCTGTTCTTGTTTGATACTGGAGCTTGGCTTCTACCTCCGATGATTACTCTATAGGACACAGATCTGTGAGCATAGCAGCATAAGATTAGGAGCCATTTGATTAATTTTCCTCTTTTTTTTGAGACCAGTATTGTTTTTTGTTTGTTTGTTTTGTTTTTTGTTTTGTTTCTTTCTTTGGTCTTTGATTTTTGGCTTTTTCCCTCCTTGGGGTTCTAGTCTATTTAGTCTGTATTTCATGGTTATCCAGTGTGAGGTTCCTACTTAGCCTGGGTCTTAAGTCAAATCAGACATTGGTTTGTTACTCCTACAAGTTCTGTGCCACCATTACCCTAGCATGTTGTTCTGGCAGGGCAGATTGTAAATCATAAGTGTGTGAGTGTTTGTGTCTAGTCTTACCATAACTTGTTATGCCATGTTTGGTGGATATCCTTGGGAGCCCTGTTCTCTTCTGAAAGAAAATAGAAGAGGAGTGCATCTGGAGGAGAGAAAAGGTGATGTCGGCCTGGGAGGAGTGAATGAAGGGGAAACTGTGGTCTTGATGTATTGAAAACAAAACAAAAACAAATTTAAAAGGTTTTGTGGATTGGTTGGTTTCCACATTTCTGTTTTGGTAGCCTGCAAAGTATCTTCCCAGAGACAGAGACTAGAAAGTAGGGAAGAAGGTTCCATGTATGCACCAGCTCCACATCTTCATGGTCAATGAGTTCTCTGGATGTTGTCCTTGGCAATGGGGATCCCTATTGTCGGTATGTGGAGAGAAACCTTTGCCTTAACATCTGCCTAGGTTGTTTCAGAATTTTTATGTGGCCAACTTAGCCAACAACTCAACTGAACACAACCCAGTCTTACCACTGGAAGACTTTCTAGGCTTCATGAAATGGCTAGTTGAGAGTTTCTTCCCAGTTACTAGGAGTGCTTATTAGAAGCACTTTCACAGATCATCTCAATATCACTATAACCCCAGTCATGCTTCTCCCTTGTGTTGATATGAACCATCGAAAAGTGCACATATCCTGTGTCCAGATGCCAGCCTGAAACAATCTAGGCTTGCCAGTTTATGGAGGACTTACAATTTTGACTATGACTTCTCCCCTCCTGGGCTAATGCCACCACCTACTTAGGCTCTTTGTACCTGTTCTACCCATGTTCCTGCTGTTTTTAATCTAATTGAGTACTTCATGTCAGCATATTTCAACACTGTTTCAAGAACAGTTCTATACAGAGATAAGGGATTCTTCTTATGATATGAAATCAAGGCAAAGCCCAGTTCTTCTTCTCTATAAATATTATTCTCTCAGGATATTTTCTTTCTTTGAACTCCTAAAGTATTTGTGTATTATATATGTACATTATATGTGCATATATGTGCATTCATATATATGTACATTTCATATATATGTGTATGGCTGTGAAATATACATACATATATATCTCCTGAAAATATATATGATCTCACATTTTCTTCTCAATTACATCATATGAATTTTCTTTTAGAAACATTGTTTTGAAACTTCTGCTATGTGCATTCATTGAAAATGTATTCCAAGCATAGCAAAATATAAAACCTCAAAGAATTTAAAAAACAAAAACCATCCATTTTGTCTTGCTGCATTAGTTATGCTTTTTGAGAACACGTTTCATGTTCAGGTGACACAGGTGTGTTTTGTCATATTTCTTTCACAGTGCTTTGAGATGCATGAGTTTAAAGCTTAATGTAATTGTGCTTGTTAGTGGTTTTCACTTTATATGTATGCTGAAGTACAGCTCCAATTTTATGACCTTGGTTGGTAACTGAAATGTATTTCCTTTCCATTCTTAAGATTAGTTAATAGTTGAACTTGTATAGCACATTATTAAATCTACATATGCATGTATACACTGAACATACATGGGAACAACTAACAAGAAACATCAAAGTGTCAATGTAATTAAGAGAGCAAGTCATGACTATGGAACAGTTATTTGGATTCCTTCTATATTTCCATGTACAATTTTATTTTTTACATTCAGATCCTCATTCATAATTAAAAATACTAGATAGAATGGTATCTAAAAGAAGAGAATTTTAAAATAAACCTCTTTCTGTGTTGTCTTGTCTGGCTAGTATTTGTTCCTGAGCGTCTGACTCCATTATTTTTCAGTATTTCTCTGTATTTTTCTTTTATCTTTTCTATTCTTAAATTGGATCATACAAGAAGAGTATCATGATTAAGCAAATACGCAGAGGCTCAAACATGAGAGGTCAAAACAAAAGACCAGTAAAAACAAACAAAAACCCCCTAAAACAAAAAAAAAACAAACAAAAATAAACATACCAAGACAAATAAACCGAGATCTTAAGCATTCTATTTTACAGTGAGAGATGCTGATATATATATGTATATATAAAAATATTATTTGAATAAGATTGTTATGTTATATTTGCATTGTTTTAAATTAGAAATTTGTTCATTGAGAATTTTGTATATGATCTTTTGATTAAATTCACTTTCCTCTCTCAACTTTTCCCCAGCAAACTCCAGCTTCTCCGTTCTCTCAAATTTGCTTGTGTCTTTCCCCCACCCCCAAACATTACAAATACATTTTGTGTTGTTCAAGTTATCCTGGGTATTATTACATTGTATGTCTATCTTGAGTCAGGAGATGGTCAACATGTACCAGTTGTTTAGAAATCTAATTAACAGAGGGGCTGCCTGTTTCTCACTTTATAAGGCATTTTGTCAAGGCAGAAGAGCTTGGGCCGTCTTTCTAACTAAGAAGTAAGTACTTAGCTATGGCATGGCTTCCTCTCATACCTCATCGCTCCAAATTAGACACATTAATTCAAAACCTTATTTTGAGTATCAAAAATGTTTTTTATTGGAAGAAGTGAAAATTTATTCTACTAAAACATTTAATCATTTGGATCTACTGAAAAAAATTAAGTCTTTCTAGGTATTTTCCAGTTAAGAATAAAAAAGTTAATTTAAACAATTTTTAAAAATTCTTTAATCCTCTTTTGCAGTCCAGTATTCATCACCTTCCTGTCTGCCCCCTGACCACTCCACATCCCTTATACCTCCCCATCCCCTGTCTCCAACCCTTACCATCCAACCAGACCTCCCCACTCCCCGGGGTCTCAAGTCTCTGGAGAGTTAGGTGCATCTATTCTCACTGATGCCAGACCAGGCAGTCCTCTGCTGCATGTGTGTTGAGGGGGGCCTCATATCAGCTGGTGTATGCTGTCTGGTTGGTGGTTCACTGTCTGAGAGATCTTGGGGAGCCAGGTCAGTTGAGACTGCTGGTCTTCCCATGGGGCTGCCCTGCTCCTAAGCTTCTTCCAGCTTTTCCCCGATTCAACCACAGGGTTCCCCTGCTTCTGTCCATTGTTTGGGTGCTGGTATCTGCCTGTGACTCTTTCAGACGCTTGTTGGCTCTCTCAGAGGGCAGCCATGCTAGTCTCCTGTCTGTAAGCACAACACAGCATCAGTAATGGTGTCAGGCCCTGGGGCCTCCCCTTGAGTTGGATCCCAATTTGGGCCTGTTACTGAACCTCCTTTCTCTCAGGCTACTACCCATTTTTGTCCCTGCAGTTTCTTTAGACAGGAACAGTTCTGGGTCAGAGCTTTTGACTGTGGTATGGCAACCCCATCCCTCCACTTGATGTCCTGACACTCCACTGGAGGTGGAATCTACAAGTTCCTTCTCCCCACTGTAGAGCACTTCAGCCAAGGTCCCTCCCTTTGAGTTCAGAGAGTCTCTCACCTCCCAGGTCTCCAGTACATTTTAGAGGGTCCTCCTACCTCCTACCTCCCGATGTTGCCTGTTTCCTTTCTTTCTGCTGGTCCTCAGGGCTTCAGTCCTGTTTCCCCTCCGCAATACCTGATCATGTTCCCCTCTTCCGCTCTCTATCCCTTCTACCACCCAGGTCCCTCCCTCCCTCCCTCTGCTCCCTCTACCCATGATTGAATTCTTTTCCCTCCCAAGTGTGATTGAGGCATCATCACTTGGGTTCTTTGGCTTGTTAACCTTCTTTAGTTCTGTGGGTTGTATCCTGAGTATTCTGTACCTTTTTGGCTAATATCCACTTATTAGTGAGTACATACTATGCATGTCCTTTTCTGCCTGCCTGAGTTACTTCACTCAGGATGATATTTTCTAGTTCCATCCATTTGGCTGCAAAACTCAGGATGTCCTCATTCTTAATAGCTGAGTAGTATTTCATTGTGTAAATGAACCACAATTTCTGTATCTATTCTTCCATTGTAGTACATCTGGGTTGTTTCCAGGTGCTGGATATCACAAATAAGGCCACTATGAACATAATGGACCATGTGCTTCTGTGGCATGGTGGGTGTATCTTTTGAGTATATGCCCAAGAGTGTTATGGCTGGGTCTTCAGGTAGATCCATTTCCAATTTTTTGAGGAACCTCCAGAAAGATTTCCAGAGTGGTTGTATCAGTTTGCAATCCGACCAGCAATGTAGGAGTGTTCCTGCTTCTCCACATCCTCACCAACATGTGCCATTTCTTGAATTTTTTATCTTAGCCATTCTGACTGGTGTAAGGTGGAATCTCAGGATCATTTTGATTTTCATTTACCTGATCACTAAGGACTTTGGACATTTCTTTAAGTGCTTCTCAGCCATCTGAGATTACTCTGTTGTGATTCTCTGTTTAGTTCTACACTCCATTTTTGATTTGTTTGTTTTTTTTGGTGGTTAGCTTCTTGAATTCTTTATATATTTTGGATATTAGCCCTCAATCAAATGTGAGATTAGTGAAGTTTTTACCAATGTGTAGGTTGCTGATTTGTTCTATTGAATACGTCCTTTGCCTTACCGAAGCTTTCCAGTTTCATGAGTTCCCTTTATCAATTCTTGATCTTAGAGTCTGAGCCATTGGAGTTCTGTTTAGGAAACCAATGAATTCGAGGCTCTTACCTACTTTCTCTTCTATTAGATCCAGTGTATCTGATTTTATGTTGAGACTCTTCATCCACTTGGACTTGACCTTTGAGCAAGGTGACAAATATGGATCTATTTTCATTTTTCTACATATAGACTGCCAGTTAAACCAGCACCATTTATTGAAGATGCTTTCTCTTTTTCACTGTACATTTTTAGCTTCTTTGTGAAAGATCAAGTGCCTGTAAGTATGTGGTTTTATTTCTGAGTCTTCATCCTATTCCATTCATCAAGCTGTCTGTCTCTGTACCAATACCATACAGTTTTGATCACTATTGCTCTGTAGTGTAGCTTGAGGTCAGGAATAGTGTTTCCTCCTGCCATTCTTTTATTGTTAAGAATTGTTTTCTCTATTCTGTTTTTTTCCCAGATGAATTTGAGAATTGCTCTTTCCATTTCTTTGAAGAATTGTGTTGGGATTTTGGTGGGGATTGCATTGAACATGTAGATTGCTTTTGGTATGATGGCTATATTTACTATATTAATTCTACCAATCCATGAGCATGGGAAATTTCTCCATTTTCTGAGGTCTTCTTTGATTTCTTTCTTGAGATACTTGAAGTTCTTTTCATACATATCTTTCAATTTTTTTGTTTAGAATTACCCCAAGTTGTTTTCTATTATTTATGACTATTGTGAAGGGTATTGATTTTCTAATTTCTTTCTCAGCCCATTTATCATTTGTACAATGGAAGGCTACTGATTTATTTGAGTTAATTTTCTACCCAGCCACTTTGCTGAAGTTGTTTATCAGCGGTAGAAGTTCTCTGGTAGAAATTTTGGGGTTGGTTATGTATACTATCATATTATCTGCAAATATTGTTACCTTGATTTCTTTTTTTGCCAACTTGTATCCCCTTGATATCCTGTTGTTGTCTGATTTCTCTAGAAAGAACTTCCAGTACTATATTGAATAGATGTGGGGAGAGTGGGCTTTCTTGGTTTGTCCCTGATTTCAGTGTGATTGCTTCAGGCGTCTCTCAATTTAATTTGATATTGGCTGTTAGCTTGCTGTGTATTGCATTTACTATGTCTAGGTATGGGCCTTGAATTTCTGATCTTTCCAATACTTTTAACATGAAGGGATGTTGTATTTTGTCAAATGCTTCTTAAGCATCTAATGAGAAGGTCATGTAATTTTTTTCTTTTAGTTTGTTTATATATTGGATTATGTTAATGGATTTTCATATATTGAACCAACCTTGCATCCATGGGATGAACCCTACTTGATGATGATGAATGATGATTGATTTATTCTTAGATTCGGTTTGCAAGAATTTTATTGAGTATATTTGCATGTATATTCATAAGTGAAATTGCTCTAAAGTACTCTTCTTTGTTGGATCCTTGTGTGATTTCGGTATCAGAGTAATTGTGGCTTCATAGAATGAATTAGGTAGTGTTTCTTCTGTTTCTATTTTATGGAATAATTTGAGGAATGCTGGTTTTAGCTCTTCTTTGAATAGCTGGTAGAATTCTGCATTATAAACACCTAGACCTGGGCTTTTTGTTGTTGTTGTTGGGTGGTTTTTAATGACTTATATTTCCTTAGGGGATATGGGCCTGTTTCAATAGTTTACCTGCTCTTGATTTAACTTTGGTACATGGTATCTGTCTAGAAAATTATCTATTTCATCTAGATTTTCCAGTTTTGTTGAGTATAGGCTTCTGTAGTAGCATCTGATGATTTATTTGAATTTCCTCAGTTTCAGTTGTTATGTCTCCCTTTTCATTTTTGATTTTGTTGATTTGGATACAGTCTCTAGGCCTTTTAGTTAGTTTGGCTAGGGGTTTGTCTATCTTATTGATTTTCAAAAAACAAACAAACAAACAAACAAACAAAAAACAGCTTTTGGTTTTGTTGATTCTTTTTATCATTCTCTTTGTTTCTATTTGGTTGATTTCTGCCCTATGTTTGACTATTTCCTGCCTTCTACTCCTCTTGGATGTGTTTGCTTCTTTTTGTTCTAGAGTTCTCAGGTTTGCTGTTAAGTTGCTAGTGTAGGATCTCTCCAATTTCTTTACCAGGGCATTTAGTGCTTTGAATTTTACTCTTAGCACTGCTTTCAATGTGTCCTATAAGTTTGAGATGTTGTATCATCATTTTCATTGAGTTCCAGGAAGTCTTTAATTTCTTTCTTTATTTATTCCATGAACAAATTATTATCGAGTAGAGAGTCATTAAGTTTCTATGGATATGTGGGATTTCTGTTGTACCATTATTGAAAACCAGCATTAATCCATGATGATCTGATATGATGCATGGGATTATTTCAATCTTCTTGTATCAGTTGAGGCTTGTTTTGCCACTGATTATTTGGTCAGTTTTAGAGAAGGTACCATGAGGTGCTGAGAAGTTATATTCATTTCAGGTGAAATATTCTGTAGATATCTGTTAAATCCATTTGGTTCATAAACTCTATTAGTTTCACTGTGTCTCTGTTTAGTTTCTGTTTCAATGACCTGTCAATTATTGAGAGTGGGGCATTGAAGTCTCTCACTATTATTGTGTGGGATTCAATGTGCATTTTGAGCTTTAGTAAAGTTACATGTATGAATGCAGGTGCCCTTGCATATGGGGTATAGATATTAAGGATTGAGACTTTATTTTGGTGAATTTTTTCTTTGATGAATATAAAGTATACTTCCTCATCTCATTTGATACCTTTTGGCTAAAAGTCTCTTTTTAGGGTGGCAACTCCAGCTTGTTTCTTGGGATCATTTGCTTGGAAGACATTTTTCCAGCCTTTTACTCTTAATTAGTGTCTGTCTTTGTTATTGAGGTATGTTTCTTATATGCAGCATAATGCTGGATCCTGTTTGAGTATCCAGTCTGTTAGCTTATGTCTTTTTATAGGGGAATTGAGTCCATTGATATCTTTGTTGTGAGATGATTAATATCTTGCTTTTTCTTTGATGTAGGTACTCTCCTTGTGTTGGAAGTTTCCTTCTAGAATTCTCTATAGGGATGGATTGATAGATAGATATTGCTTGAATTTGGTTTTGTCTTGGAATATTTTGGTTTCTCCATCTATGTTTATTGAGAGTTTTGCTGGGTATAGTACCCTAGGCTGGCATTTGTGTTCTTTTAGGGTTTGCATGACTTCTCTCCAGGTTCTTTTGGATTTTAGTATCTTTGTTGAGAAGTCTGGTGTAATTCTGATAGGTCTGCCTTTATATGTTACTTGGCCATTTTCCCTTGCAGCTTTTAATATTCTTTTTCTTATGTTCATCTCCTGTTTTGATTATTATGTGACAAGGAGATTTTCTTTTCTGGTCCAACTATTTGGTTTTCTATAGGCTTCTTGTACATTCATGGCCATCTCTTTCTACAGGTTGGGAAATTTTCTTCTATAATTTTGCTGAAGATGTTTTTGAATCATTTAAGCAGGGAATTTTCACTCTTCTCTATTCCTATTATTCTTAGGTTTGGTCTTTTCACTGTGTCCTGGGTTTCCTGGATGTTTTGGGTTAGGAGATTTTATGTTTTGAATTTTCTTTGACAATTGTGTCAATATCTTCTAAGGTATTTTTTACTCCTGAGATTTTCTCTTCTATCTCTTTTATTTTGTTGGTGATGCTTACATCTATAATTTCTGATCTCTTTCCTAGGTTTTCTATTTCAATGGTTGCCTTCATTTGTATTTTCATTATTGTTTCTACTTTCACTTTTAGGTTTTAGACTGCTTTGTTCCTTTCCTTCCCCTGTTTGATTGTGTTTTCTTGTATTTCCTTAAGAGATTTATGTTTCCTCTTTAGGGGCTTCTACTTGTTTACTTGTGTTTTTCTGTATTTCTTTCATTGAGTTATTTATATCCTCCTTAAAGGACTCCATTTTCTTCATGAAATAGGAGTTTACTTCAGCTTCCTGATTTTCAGATGTGTTGGGGTATCCAGGCCTTACTATGGTAGGCGAACTGGGTTCTGATGATGACAAAGTATATTAGCTTCTGTTGCTTATGGTCTTGTGCTTGTCTCTCACTATCTGGCTATCCCTGTTGTTAGCTTGTCTGAGTGTCTCTGTCTGTTGCCTGCCTCTTGTGTCCTTGGGTTGCTGCAGGTCTCCTGGGAGTCTTGTGGCCCTGGCTGTAGCAGATCTCCTGTAAGGGCTTTGGACTATGGTGTCTCCTGAGGGGCATGTATGCTGGTGACCTGATGCTCTAGCTCCAGTAGATCTCCTGGAAGGCTTTCACACTACTGAGTTTACAGAGGAACAGTCAAGCTGTTGCCCTGTGTGTAGCTGTTCTCTTGGTAGGCCTTCAGAATGAGGGGCCTGTTGTCCTGTGTTCAGCAGTGTGCCCTCCACCTAGCCTTGAGCAGGCCAGAAATACCTTGCTTACCACAATGGACCAAATAATAGAACCTAGGTGGAGTTACCCACCTTGGTGGCTACACGTACAATCTTCTACAGGAACTTAGAAGAATAAACTGCCCACTGAGCTCACCTTGAGACATAACCTGGCTGAAACAAGAATGAGTTCAGTGGGGTTTTCCCTTTAAATAGAAGAGCTGAATATTAAACCTAAAGCCTTGATCAGAAAACGTTGTCTTGGCTTCATGCTTCTCTCACCTCTCTATCTCCCTTTTTCATTTCCAGCCTCCCTTTCAGGTGAACCCAGTTTGTTTGTGGCCACAGGTGGCTACACAGCAGAGCTTCAGGGAGGCTTTCAGACTGTTGAGTCAGTTGCCAGTTGCCCTGCATGCCACAGAACTCCTGGGATGCCTTCAGACTATGTTCAGAGGAGTAGACAGTGGTGATCTGCCCAGGCAGAAGACACCAGCCAGAATGGGAGTTTTGAGGGGTGATGGGTCATGAATCCACTGGGATACTTGGGATTCCAGAAGGCTGTGGCTGTTAGGGAAGGTGCCTTACCAGTTGCCCTGTGTGCAATGAACTTCTTGGGAGGCCTTTAGTCTGTGGTGTCTTCAGAGGAGCAGGCAAGCTGGTGATCTGCCTGAGTGCTTGCTGGAATGCATCAAAAATGTTTGATGCATGGCACCAAAGACAGTTCATTTAATACTGTTTCATAATTTGCATAAGAGTAGTCTAGTGCATTTTCTTCAGTGGTATGAATTACATCTTGACATAAAGCAAATCATAGGCAATGTTTCCATTAAGCATATGAACTTTGTATCACAAAAATGATGATGTGTTTAATATCTTTACATTAAAATTGTCCTTAGTGAAACTGTAGATAAG
The DNA here is from genome assembly GCF_004785775.1 of Grammomys surdaster. NCBI lineage: Eukaryota > Metazoa > Chordata > Mammalia > Rodentia > Muridae > Grammomys > Grammomys surdaster. Next base: position 19,319,990 of record NW_021604565.1, on the reverse strand, counting down.
ATGCAATTAATTATGAACATAGTGTTGAAAGTATAGCTTCTTATGTATTCTGTATAATTTAAATGGGAAAGTAAAGTCTGAGGATGTAGTTCTATTGGTAGAGTGGTTGTCTAGCACGTAAAAATCTTTATGTCCAATCCTCAGACTATGTTTACTGAGTATAGAGCTACATACATGAAATTCTAACATTCAGACTATAGAGGTGGTAAATCAGGGGTTCAAGGTCATCCTCAGCTATATTGTCCTGGAATATATTACTCTCTGTTTCAAAAAGCAGAAAGAAGACAATGACTAGGGATATTATTTGAGCAAATATTTTCATTTTGTGTTGATTAATTTTGAACATAGATTTGAAAGATAAAATGTCTTTAAAGTAAGCCATTTGACAGGCAAAACAAGGACATTGTAAAGCATTAAATGTCTGGAATGAATGTGTGATCAAATATCTTTACATTTAATATAGAAACCCAATAATTTAAAGAGCTGCATGAGATAAAGCAATCACTCGATGTAATGAGAAAAATATGAGACTCCAATAAACTCATACAAAAGTTAAGAGCACAGCTAGTTTTCTAGGTCGCCTCAATGACATACTTGGCTCTCAACGCCAATATTTTTTTTTTTTTTGGATCTATCCTTTAAAAGTCCTTCAAACCCTGTCCTGATATTTTCCCATAACCAAAGGGAGGGCCGTAGATAAAGTGCTGAGAGAAAGGAGCTCACCGACCCTTTCCAGTGATTTTCAGTTGAAATATTTTCAGTGACCTTGTCAAAGGAAAATAAATCTTGCATCAATAGGTTTAATAAAAAATAATAAATGACCATATCACTTTGTTTTCCTCCTGCTAAGTAGATGTCTTTGTCCAATCTATGACTCTGAAAGTGTTTTCCTTTTAGGGAGGCAAGTGGATGATATCATTTATAAGGTTTAAGCTGTCAAATGTTCTGTCATTAGCCCACTAATGTATGTCTGTGGGGGAAACATTCTCTTAGCTGCTGCTATTCATAAACCACTCGGTCTGTAGTATAGTATTTTATATTTTCAACAGAGCACCTCTTGTATATTGCAGTTCTTTTCTGACTCTATTTCTTTGCTCTACTCCATTCCATTTCAAGTATGGCTTATGCCAAACTTTGTGATATATTTATTTCTCCCTCTGTAATAACAGCAATGATATGAAGGTATCAGATTACACTGCTATGTTAACAGGAGTCATTTAAGGAGGGCCACATTTGACCTTTCTCTCCCCAAACACCCCCTTTAGTTCACTGAGAAATGCTTGCATTCAGATGTGAGTACTTGTTAGTTGACAAATTAAAATCCTGAACAATAGAAATTTTGCATTGCACATCATTGGTTTCTGAAAGCTAGATAAGAAACATTCTAGAAAGAAATTGCAGTCAGTTGGCAGGAAATCTTTCTTTGGTTATGAGATGGGAAGATTGATGGAGCATCCAGGAGTTTGTTTCAGACGTCACGAACTGCAGCAGAGCTTACTGACACTGGCAACAGTAACCGAATCCATTAGACAGAGTTCAGGCCTCGATATTCTAAGAGTGGTGGTAAATACTACGGTTCCAGTACAATAGAAAGATAAGACAGCAGGATGGAGAGTACTGAAAGATTAGAAATTATCTTCAGATTACTCTTAGGGTATTTCAGGGACCAGGTCTTGATACATTTGAACACTGGGACTAGCATTGATTATGAGGATTCATACACTGCACCACATCTAAATTATGAGACTCTCTAAAGGCCAGTGTAGTAATGCAAACAAGTTTTACCTGAAGTTTTTTAGAAGTGAGAATGAGAGATAAAGGTAAATGAGGATCTGGTGAAGTTATGGTGGTAGATGCACTTGTCCCAAATATAGGATGCAGAAGTCATGCATGATAGATGCCTCCAGACAATCACCAAATTTTTTAATAGCACACCAGGTACAAGAAATAAGCATTGAGTATAATTAAAATATGCATCTGAACTCTTTTTTAATGGCTGCCCAAAATGGTGGACATGTAGGTTTCATTTGGAAATTGATATATAGAGTTTATTTCATGATTCAAAGATAAAGGAAGCCAATCAAAGATTAGAGTAATTTCCTATACATGGGTATTATTACTGGAAAAGAGCTTGTTCACATATTTTCTTAACATGTGTAATTTTGGAAATATGTTAGATCTGAGGGGAAAATACAAAGTAAAAGCCAAACCACTTCCTCTCTCAATTGGTGAAAGTGGTAGATAGTAAAGTCAGTGCTGAATTTGGAGCAAGATGAAAGGGATTTAGATTCTAGGCTTTGATGTAAACCACCTCTGTTTTCAGAGGCCAGCCACCAGAAACATTTGTTTCACATCTATAGGAATTACTTATGAAAAAAATATGCAGTAGATGGCAGTGAACACAGAGACACATAATAGACTAATATGTGAATAATAAAAGATTTCATAGTCCTCAACTCTAAAATGGGTATTTATGCTATACTATGTCCCACAAAGTCTCAGTGATAATTGGAGAAGAGGACCAGGAAGATGTTTAAAAGCCAGAGGCAGTGAACATGTAGAGTAAAGCAGTGTTTTCTGAATGTAACAGGGCAGTTGCATACATAGATTAACAGTAATTGTGACATCCTGCATAAAATGTATGCTACATCAGTTGAGATAAGATTCAAGCATAGAGCAGAGAAAAATCCAAGATGCTTGCCCCTAGCTAAGGGGCTACTGACAACTGATGGCTGCTGTTGGAAGGAAAATCAGTGTTCTCTTCAGGAAGACTGTTCTTGATAAGTTAACCATGCTCTACATGAATGACACATGCACGACAGTAAGCAGAATCTGTGGGTTTTAAAAGAAAGCACATGAAATTGGAAGAAAACTGCAGTAGGGGTAGGTTTCATTTTTTCCTTCCTTCCTTCTTTCCTTCCTTTTCTTTCTTTCTTTCTTTCTTTCTTTCTTTCTTTCTTTCTTTCTTTCATTCTTTCTTTCTGTCTTTCTTTCTTTCTTTTTCTCTCTCTCTTTCTTTCTTTCTTTCTTTCTTTCTTTCTTTCTTTCTTTCTCTCTTTCTTTTATATAAATATAGTTCCCAATAGTTAGATGGAAAACTCCTTGCTGTTTCTATGCTTCCTTTGTATGGAGAGGTGGTCACATGATCAGGTTTTGAATGTAATTTGAAGTGTCATGTGCTACCTTAAAAAGGAGAGATGTGAACCATCTTCTCTTTGCTTTTTCAAATCCTGTCATCTTGCTGTCTGGAATACAGATGTACTGGGTAAGCTGCAGATCATCTACTAGATGAAGAAAAAAAGGGCAATAGCTTAAGGATGATAAAATGGTATGTGCGAAGGAACCTGGTTTTGAAGTTTTAATGAAGCATAATCAGCCTTCATGCTTTTGTGGGATAGGAATTTGATTTATATTCTATACAACTATTATTTGTAGTAAACTCAAGCACTGGCAATTGATTAACAACAAAATTGTTACCAATATACAGTTGTTTACACATAAAGTTGACAAATTGTGAAATTGCTAGAAATGATGAGAGAAATGAAACAAAAGGGACAGGAAAAAACAATGAAGACAAGAGATGGGCTCAATTAAGTCACAGAGAAAGTTAACCGTCACTCCTTCATGGAGTTTCTTCGATTTGAACCAACTACAATTCTCCTCTGTACCCCGAATATTTGAACCTCATCACATGCATCACTGTCCTTTTCGTAGCTCTGGGAACATTATGATGACTTTAGATATCACTGCGGGGTCTCTACTATGTGGCAGGCATATGGCCTTATCAACTTTAGCACTGTGAACTCTAGGGAGACAGTGCTCATTCTGTAGGGAGTCTCTGCTTCTACTTATGACCTGATATAGTTCCCAGAAGTGCTGACTATTACTTGTGAAAAAGATATTTTAGTTTTGAAGGTAATCCAATGGAAGCATACAGTAAAAGACCTCTTTTGGCATGTAGTAAATGCTCTGTGATAGCTTTGGATTGATTGTTTGTGCATTTGTCATCCAGTCTTTCTGTACAGACCTGAAACACTCCATCATCCCTGCAGTGTAGTTGCTGACTGCCTTTGTCAAACACCACTGGTAACACCGTGTACAGCTCATCTGTGCCTTCTTGATGAGGCAATCCTTTTTTTCTGTTGAAGCATCATCAGTCAGCAATATGCTTAAGGAAAGCAAACCTTGACTAGGAAAATAAATCATAAGCAATTTAAGTTGATAGTGTTATATTTGTCTGCAAATAAGAGAGCTGTATATATAGTGGACGGTGGCCTTGTCTGACATCAGCGGGAGAGGACAGCCTTGGTTCGTTGAAGGCTGGATGCCCCAGTGTGGGGGAATTGGAGGACGGAGTGGTGGGAGGGAGTGGATGGGTAGAAGCACACCCTTATAGAAATAGGAGGAGGGAGGATGGAATAATGGGTTTCTGGAAGCGGGGATGGGGAGATGGGATAACATCTGAAATGTAGATAAATACAGTATCCAATAATAAAAAAAACAAACAAATAAACAAACAAACAAAAACCAGATAATGGAACTGGCTATGGCGATCGAGCATTTGAGACTTTTTGGCAGCAATTTAATATTGCCTATATTACTGGGATTTTTTTTTAATTGTCAAGAACAAGAGACTGTGCAAGGGGATCATGGAAATTTAAAATAATATCTTCATAAAATAAAAAAGGGGGGAGGTATATCCCCATATACCACAAATTTATTTAAATCATGTTCTTTTTATTTTAAATTTTTTAAAAAAATTTGGATGCTGAGGAACTAGATGCTGAGTGTCCATGGCACTCTACAACTACTCATACTTATGCATAGGTGAAAGGGAAGGATCCACTTTCTGGCATGTGGCATGATCTTGATCAGGTATTTAATATGGGGAAGAGGGCATGTTTGTGTTTTTTTCTGTAGGATGCTGAAGGAGCATGGTGGCTGCCAGAGTGATGGGTGAGACATGCTGATACTGGGACAAAAGAATGATGCTGACGTGTGAGCTTGCTGAGTGCCCTGACAATGGTAACTGGGAAGCTGTATTGGATATATGTTCCCAACCTACCTTTGCTTACCTATACCTCTGATGGGACAAGCTGCCTTGCCTCAAGATTTTAGACCTTGTGGAACAGAGAATCAAAAAGAGAAGTTATAATGACTCTTGTATTTTTCTTAAATGTGACCAGTTACTCTGACTCAGTCATGTACTGGTCTAGAAATCAATCCAATATTGGAAATATTAGTCTTCAGTTGGAAGACTGGTTCTGGACATTTTCAGAGACAAGCTTGGAAGTTAGCTGCAGTTCTCTATGATGTTATGTTAGCAAGAGATAAAATTGGACAGGATCTGGGTTTCAAACAAGTGTTAGTACATGTATTAAGGCTTTTTCTAATTGCCAAGTTAAAATTACTTTTGTTTCTTTTACAGTATTTAATGTAAATTTTACTGATTGTACACTTTCTAATTGTGTTAGTGTATTGAAACCTGGCATGTCTGTTATGGAGGTCTATCAACCAGCTTTTGTTTTATTGCCCTGAATATCACACAACCTTGGTATTCTGACAAAAGCTTGGAAGTACTGGAAGAAGTGAGTCAGGCTTTAAGCAGAAGCAAGAGGGTAGCGGGCTTGATTATTGCTGGTATAACAGCTTTAATTATATTAATTGCTAGCACCATTGCTTCTTCAATTGCTTTGACACAGGAAGTTAAGACAGTTACTTTTGTTAATCATTTAGCAAAAAAAAAATGTTACTAACGTCTTGAATATACAAGAGGATTTAGATAGGCATTTGGAACAATGGATCGATGCTCTTTATCCTATTCAAATTTTTGGAAGGAGTTTAAGAGTAAGGAGCCATCTCGAGTGTCATGCCAAATACCATTGAATTCATGTTAGTTCTAAAATTTACAGTGGTAGTCATTATAATTAAGAAAAAGTTTAAAGACACTTGCAGTATATTTGGCATAATTCTAACATCTCTCTGGATGTTTTAACTTTGCATAGTGATCCTATGAATTTAAAGAATGCTGCTCTGCTGAGCATTGATATGGCAGATACTGCTGATAAAATTACTCATGGCCTGAGGTCAGTATTTCTGTTTTTGTCAAGCTTCAAGAATTACTTACATAGCTTAATCATGGTAGCCATAATTATCCCAGAATACTTTTATTCCTGTCCATTATGTTAAAGCTTGTATTTAACAACATCAACATGTTGGTGGCCAAAATACGTGGCTTGAAACTAAAAACGGACCCCCAGACAGAGTTATTAAATTAATAGGCTGGCAAGCCAAGGAAATGTAAGATTCTGCACAGAGCCTTACCAACCTAAGACAGAAATGCATTGCTTTTGATAATGATTATTCTACGACGGTTAAGGAAGGCATTCATGTTAGAAAGACCTAAGACAGGCTCAGTATTGTTTATGAAATAAAAAAGGGAGAGAGGTGGAGAGCTTTTGGGGCTGCTTGTTAAAAATCGGACATGGGCCAAGGACAAGGAAGTGGGCTTCAGGCAGGAATCTGACATTAGGCTAGAACAAAGTAATTTCAGGCGGGAATACAAATATTAGGCTAGAACAAAGAAATAATTTCAGCAGGAATCTAAATCCTAGGCTAGAACAAAGAAGTAGGCTTCAGACATGAAAATGACTTTGGGCTGGGACAGGTAAGTTGGCTCAGATATTTTGGTCATCCTGATAAGCCCTGAGAAACAGTGATCATGGGTGTGTTCACAGAATTTTATTTATTGCCTTGCTTTTCTTTGACTATTTGTGTTTATTGTTTTGCTTGTTCCTTGACTATTTGTATTTATTGTATTGCTAGTTTCTCAACCTAGAACTGACCTTAATACTTGCATATAATTAAAATGGTATAAATGCAAAAGGGAGGAGGGAGAGTGGGAGAGGGGGTTTCTAGGGAGGAAAATGGAGAAAGCAGATGGCATCAGAAATGTAAATAAATAAAATATCTAATAAAAAAATAAAAGTTCTCATTCTTTTTTTTTTAGTGCCAAGAAAAATTTATTGCTCAAAGTTGGCTAGCCACGCAGGACTCCCGGTTGTCACTGTTACCCCCCAAGAATACGCAACAAATCAAAAGGACTCATTTCCCCAAAAGTTCTGGGTAAGTGACAGTCACACTCAACATAAGTAAGCACGTTAATTAAAAGCTACAATCCTGTAATGATCCTATATTCATTAGGGAAAACACTATTGCCTCAGGTGTTAACTGTGTAGCCACAGTTCGGTCTCTCAAATCAACAAAGTAGAGGACCTGTTAGCAAGGTACGTACCTCCCCCACCTCTTCCCTGCTTCCTTATGGTGGAGTGGGAAAAAAAAATCATAGCTTCCTCTTCATGGAAGTACATGAAAAAAAAAGTCTATGGATGTGCTGGGAAATATGTAAGAGGGGTACATACACATCACATGACTGTGACTCATTAGAAAGCTTCCTGTATTCACTTAAGTTGTCTTGAGTCACTGCCACAGGCTGATAAGGAGAGATGACTTTATGTGCTTGTGTATGGAAAAAAAACAACCCTCGGAGAGTTTATCGGATGGATCTGTTCTTGAACGAGCACCACAGGTACTGGAAAATGTCTGCATGGATGTCATTGCCAGAGAACAAGGGTCACGTGAGCAGCTTGGATGTCAAAGCTTGGACGGCTGTGGTAATTGGGGCCCTGTTTGTCCTGGGTTTGAGGATTAAGGCCACTCCAGCGCTCTGCCCACCGTTTCAGCAGGCCTGTCACCAGCCTGGTGGGTGGTACTCTGCGTATTCAGGATCTCGGGGGCAGACAGAGGTTTGCTGTCGTCGTGGGGTCTCATTCCCAAGTGCCGGTGTAACACCGTCCAGAGTTGGACTCCTGTCAAGGTTCGATGAATTAGCCACTGGACCTTATTTACAGGGTGCTCCATCTCCTGGTCAGCTGGATCTCCTACTGAGAGAACACCCGGTAACTGAAGTCCTCAGTCTGGATCCGAAGATTGTATTTCTGCCTTATTCTCTGGTAACGCAAGATCAGAAGGGCTGCGGCCCCTGCCGTCACCATAAGCACAACTGCCACAAGGAGAATGCTGTAATCGTTCCCCAGGACTGGCTTTGTGCATGCCTGTGCACCTTCAGACCGATGGAGGGGTCCCCAGCACCAAGGCTTCACTGCTTCTCAGCAACCGGAAGTCGTTACAGCTCCAGAGTCACAGTTTGCTGAGGGAAGCCAAAGCGGGAACTCAAACCAATCAGGAACCTGGAGCCAGGGGTTGAATCAGAGGCGGTGGAGGAGCACAGCTTACTGACGTGCCCTAAAAGCTCTCATTCTTAAAGTCGTTTTGCGGCAATTAATATTAGCTCAAGATATAACTATCTAGTTTGCTTTCGAAATAACAGGCAAGGAGATGTGATATAGAAGAAAGATACAGGAGCTTCTCCACTAGATATTATAAAAAGGTTCCAGAATATACCACTAGACTTGTCTTGTAGACTCATTGGCTAGAATCTAAACAATAACTGGATCAAAATTTATTACAAAGGGAGTTGGGAAATATACTATTTATTCTAGGTTGTCCTGAACTCAGTTGAAGTTATGGAAGGTAAGCAGAACAGTAAGAAGAGCCTAAAGAAGTATGAACATCCTTTTCTACTCATTTACAAAATACTAGGCTAGGCGGTACTTATCACTGGAATCATGACTATTCCCCAGGCTCACTTATTAATTAGCTGATCATGCTATTGAACAGTGATTGGATCATGAGGTTACAAATCCTACCAATGGCTCAAACTACTGAGGAGTTTTAGTGAATGAGCTACAAGAGAGTGGATTCAAGGAGGTAGCATGAGCTCTCTCTCATTTCTTCTTAGGTGATCAGCCTCTTTTATTACAAAATTCCGCCACCATGATGTTCTGTCTCAGCAATGGCGCCAGCTAATCTCAGGCTGAAGTCTGTGAAATTGTGAGCCAAAATAAAACTTCTCTCCTCTGAATTGGTGTTTCTTGCTGCTGCAAAGCTGACTCACAAGGGAATGTTCTTAGTTTTTCCAATAAAATTTGTGAATATGTGTAATGGAAGATTTTGAGAAAGACCTACCTCCATAATAAAAGTAAATAAAACAAGAGAGAGAAGAAAGCTGGTTAGCTATTTTCTTATCTATTGGATATTATTTCTAGGCAATAAATGCCAAAATGCTTCTGTAACACAAAACTGAGAGGTTCAAAGTGAAAACAAGCATAGATGATTATGAACAAATCCCATCAGGGAGTCTCTGAATCTCTGTAAACTTAATCACATGGTGTATGTCCATATTGCTTAAGCCATGATTATTAGGCAGTGCATAGTGTATAGCTAAAAGCAATAAAGTTAAAACAGGCCTTCTGTGGCAGAATGAACCTAAAAACCTTTGGACACCGTGGAGAAGATGCTTTAAGATATAGATTTACCTGTCCTCATTTTTTCCCTCCTCTACATTTCATCTTTCTTCACCTATATATAAAAGAATTACACCTGGCTACCACCACCCAGAGCTTCTGTCTTTCATGGTCAGATCTACAAACAAAGGAACCTATAAAACAACCTCATAAGTCAGATATACCAACCATACAACCTAAAAAATATAGAATTAATCTGAAAGACTTAGAGAATTCCTTAATTAAGGGATAAAAGGAAAATGGCTTTTGAGTATACTGCTAGAGTTACTTACTAATGGACTGGCAAGATGTCTCAGTCAATAAAACGCTTGTCCTGCAAAGACAGAATCTGAGCTTGACCCCATAAAACTTAAAATAAAAACCTCTGGCTCAGTCTGACAAGCTTGACATTCTTATAGTGTCAATGCAGGGGAGGCAGAGACAGACAGATCTCCCTGGGGCTCACTGACCAGTCATGTTTGACTACTTGGTGAGTTCCAGACTGGTGAGAAAGATTTTATCAAAAAATATGCATTAAAAAAGGTAAACAGAGCCTAAGAAATGGTACCTGAAGCTGTTGTCAGGTCTTCTCTTGCACGTGAAAACATATGCACAAGCACTTGCACACACAAGTGCACTTCAACATGCACAAATGCATACATAAGAACACATGCACACACAAACACACACTATTCACATATAGCTTCATCATCTTTTTTGTGTACATAATTTCATCAGTGAACACAAAGTATCGTTTACATCTATGTCTGTTTTTCTTTTTTTTTATGAGACACTTTTTTCGAGGACATTATACCAGTTGGCACCTCAGCAGAAAAATAAAGGCATACAAAAGTGGTATTTGTAGGGTGAATGGAGAAGAAACTATTCAGGATTGTGGGTACTATCCAAATAGTGAATCACTCAGGAATTCCTGACATATAGTGGTAATTATTTCCTCCTCTTTCTTCTCCTCCTCCTCCTCCTCCTCCTCCTCCTCCTCCTCCTCCTCTTCTTCCTCCTCCTCCTCTTCTTCCTCCTCCTCCTCTTTCTTTTCCTTCTCCTCCTACTTCTCCTTCTCCTCTTCCTTCTCCTCTTTGTCATACTTCTCCTCCTTCACCACTACCACCACTACCACCACCACAACCACCACCACCACCACCTTCATCTTCTAGCAAAACCTGGGAGAACTGAAGCAACAGTAGCTGTACCCCTGGATAGGAATTCAACCCCACATTAATGCACACCCTGCTTTATAGGATCATGGAGAATAAATATTCTTAACTATTCATTTTTTGCTCCGGCAAGGTCTTTCATTGGTCAAATCCAACAGGGAACCAGAGCAAAAGCAACAAAGCTGACATGCTTTCCGGAGTTCTTTAAATTTCATCTCACAATAGTTAGAGGAAGGTGGGGTATCATTTCTGTGGCTTAGTAATGGTGCATGGCCAGGAGCATCACAGGTGTTTATTATCATGTATAACATGAGGGTTAATGAAATAAGAAGTGGGAAATATTCTACCACTGATGTGTGACCTAAGTAAGCTTCTTAGTTTAAAGATTTCAGTATGAGTCATAAGATATGGTTTGGCTATTGGAAGTGAATATATTGGTGAACTTTGGAAATTACCAAGTGCCACTGTGCCTGGATGTGCTAGGTAATTCTATATTCAAGGACTGTATACAACAGGACCAAGATTACTCACAGCTCTCTAAGAAACAAGAAGATATTTTGCTAGTAGTTCCCTTTTAAGGAAAATGTTACAAAATTCTTGTAGTGTGTGGGTTGCCAAACCCATACGAGTTCACATTGAGTGGTGTGTGATGTTCTTTATCTTTATCCATCTTTGCCAGAAACGCAGGGGAAATCTTAAATTTCCTTCAGTATGAATGCCAAGTAAATGATATTCTGTTTTTGAAGAGTTTGACCATTATAGCCACCAGCAGAGTGCTGATAACCTTTCTCAGTATGGCAGATTTGGATCTAGGTGAATGGTTCTCTAGATATCAAGCCTGTTACCCTATCTATCACAATAGAATTTGCAAAGGAATTATGTTTTCAGTTTGTACGACAATTTCTTACCAGAAAACTAATTTGTTTGTAGTGAAGTAATCAAACCTTTGCATCATATAGGAAAGACTTGGTTTCATGTACCAGGAGAAGAAAATGCACTGCCTGATTTCTAATTGGGCAGCTGATATAATGACAAAGCAGACTGAGAAGAAGGAAGTCATATAAATTGGATGGGCAATTATGAAATTGAATGTTACAGGGTACATGACAGATATTGGTGTGAAGTCTTTTTTAAAGATTTAATCTAGTGAATAAAAAAAAAATCAATAAGATTGCTTACAGAAGACTGGGTGACTTCAAGGTAGTTGTATCAGCAAAAAGCCCATTCCAGACAGAGTGAGGGTTGACTCATGAAAGCCACACCTATTCCCAGTTTGATGAAGGTTCCTGAAAACGTCCTCTTTCCACTGCTTATATAACCTTGGGGTGGGGTCCAGCAAGTCTTGTATCTAAATGAACTTTGTGAGCCTTTTAAGTTGAATCTTCTGAGAACTCCTCTCTCCAGAAGGTAATGATTCAATTTAGGGAAAATAGCTACTTAATTCATGTTTTGTTTTTTCTTATCCGAGACTATGTAGTTGTGATCTCTAATAGCTTGAAAAAGAAGACTATATAGAGGAATGCTGGATATCACATTCAACACGTAAACTAGCTTATGTGATCCAGTTAGAGGAAGCAAACCACTGGAATGTGCATTTTGGAGAACTATTTCCACACTATTACACAATTGTGTGAGTGCAGTTCACTGTAATACATACTTTATAATAAGAAACAAAAAGAACTCAAAGGCCCCATGTGCAAAATAACAAGACAATGGAAACATTAATCTAATTGAATCAGTTTGTGTATATATGCATATATATATGTGTGTATGTATGTGTGTGTGTATTTATTAAAACAGCATGCTTTACTTTGCATGTACATTTAACACATTATCCAAAAAATGTTACCTGATGATGGTTTGATCAGTACACACCATGAACATAGATCAAATTGTTACACATTATCTCAATGATTTGTGTAATTATAAAATAAGAAAGTTCCTTTTATCTCAGAAGTGTGCTTAGAACAAACATATTATCTCAGAGGAGTGAAAGCTGCTGACTCTGAGCCAATGCAGATGTGTTGGGATTCAAATGTTTTCATGGCCAGGATATAAAGGGTTTTTTTTCCTGTCTATTAATTTTGAACCATGAAGAATACAGAAATACATGTAGCTAATTTTCTGGAACTGTAGAAAAACTGTAGTGGCCCTAATTCTGACTTAGAAGCATGAGAAGGCTCTATAAAAATTGTCTTCCAATACTGTGGTTTTAGCTCATTGTAGGTATGAAGAAGCTTAGAAGAATCCATCTTTCTTGTCTGAAAGAGTTAGCCTTAGTTCCCCAAAGCATAAATAACTGAACTCCTGTATATTAAAGAAAAGAACAACTCATCTGAGGCTTTTTTTTTTACAATATGAAACATACTAAATGGAAATGTAAAACTCCCAGAACCTGATTGTAAAGACAAACACAGATTTTTATATTATACATGCCATAACTCTTACTTAACACACATGCACACACACACACACACACACACACACACACACACACCACACCACATTATTTCTGGTGTTGCCAAGCTAATGTTGTAAAATTCATTTAGGGACAAATGTTTATTTTTCAATTAATGTGGTATTTTGGTATGTTCCTGTTGTTTATGCTATGAACTAGTAAAATAGTTGTAAATATTTGTAATAATAGTTTTAAGTTCCTTGAATTTTAAAATGACACAGTGCTCTACAAGGGTTACTGGTCAAATCTGTATCATCATGTGTAACACAGACAGTATAACCACTAGACTTCACCAATGACCGCTGTTTCTCCGCAGTTGTCTGTAAACAAGAACCCAAGGAATGGGATCGAATTTCCAGAGAAATGTACTCTTCCTACTATTAAAGATGAGGCTTGTGAGAAGTCATGAGTCACATACAAGTTCCTCGGAAAATCTCCAACTAAGGTTTACGACAAAGAGAGATTTAGCTTGGATAGTATAGTCCCGAGTAGTGTCCTTTGATGTAAGCACAGAAAACTAACCTACTTTGGTACCTAGACAGATGAGACATAATTCAAGATAGGAGAGTCTGCCTAAGGCTAGGCTAAGATTTCAGCCCGAGACATGTGTGCACAGTTAGTCTTGTTAATGTTGATGTAATGTGACTGATGGGGAGAGATGCGATGAAACACTACAAAGTAAGTGACTATCTTAACCATTTAAGATGACACCAAAAGGCATTTACCATAATTCCCTGATCAATCTGCTCCCATAACTTTCGTATATCAGCACCAGAGGCAAAGACACAAGTTTGTTCACCGGGAGAGTGCCTACTCATGCTTTGCTTTCAAGTGTGCATATTGGTGGAGGCCAACAACTTTTTTTTCTTTTTACCTGAAACCAATCAGGAAACAAACTACTACTCCTCAGCATCTGTTTGAATTTATATCTTGTCTTCCACTGTTTCCCTTCTCTAATTAACAAGAGATGTAAAAATTTACATGGAAGAATGTATGTCCTTGGGACTCCTTTGACTTAAAGAATTGTCAAAAGGTAATTTGTCAAATTTAAACATCAAGATATTTGGTTGAGGTGGGGCATTTTAGTTTGAATGTACTATGAAAAAAGGTAGAAAACAAATTGACAAACTTTATCTTTGCTCAATATAGACTATATTGCCTTCCATTCACCAAAGGTATTTGAATTTCCTCTCACAAGCAACAAGTCCTCAAGTGGACAACAATTGGAGGGCCAAGAGTTTTAATTAAATTCTTACATTGTCTACCAGGAAATAGCATCATCAAATCTCACATGTTTACTTGCTTATGACAGCTCATGAGTCTTTGATTCAGATCACGATTGTTTTTATTTTCTAAGGAAAATATTTCTACAATTAGAAATAATAGAAGACTTGTTTTTCCTTGGTAGATATTGTCATTGTTCAAAGTATATATGTATATTATATAAAAGAGAAGGTTTTATTTATTATGAAAAAGAAAAAATCAAAACAAAGAGAATGTGGCAATCTGTACATACGTGGAAGGTTCAGGTTTTGGAGAACTGTTAAATGAGACCATTGTTGGTGCACTTGAAAGAGATTATTACATGAAGTACCTAATCCTTTTATCTCTACAGACCTTCTCCACCTTTCTAGCCAAGCAGTGGGCATAATTTAATGGGGGCAAAATATAAATTACTCCATAAACTCCTTAGATTTCAGGTTAAAACAATCTGTGTGTTTATGAATGGTGTTTTGGAAGCTCTTGAACATAAGTTTCAAAATTACTTTCTTTTTCTCATGTATTTTAAGTTACAAAAGAAACTAGAGCCTTTGGTTTGAACATGGTAAGTTGAAGTTAGAACTTGCCCTCAGTTTATGGAATAATCCAAAATAGGAACAAGAATAAGAAACATAGCTCCGCAGATCCAGCCAGTAGTGAAATCCCAAAACAGCAACAGTGAAAAACCTCGAGTAATCAGTTACTCACAATGTTCATGACAATCCTATTTCATAAGGTCCTAATGAAAGTTTAACTAACTTTCAAAATTAGTGAGACATTTTCAGAACTATGAGACATGTTTAGGAACAGTGGGAGAATACCAATAAGACCTCTGAGATTTCTGTAATTTTAATTTTCATTCTTCTAATGTCTATCACCCTATCTCCCCAGTTCCATGATAGCTTTACAAACCAGAAACCTGGGACCAACAGGAACTACAGAACAGCAGCCTAGCTGCTTGCTGGAAGAGGGTAGGACAAGTGGAAACTTCACAAAACTCCACCTCAGAAGACCTGTCAGTATTTGACTTGAAGTGTGATCCTAAAGGTTATTTGATTTGACTCAATTCAAATTTTCCTCAATGAAGAAAGTTCTGTTTCCAGGGAGACAATTGGCAATTACTTAAATATCTGTGCTGTTTGAGGCAGTGCTACAATTAGAGAAAACAAAAGTCTTTCCACAAATACTAGAAGAAAGTCAGGGGGACATGACTTTCCTATGAGATCTTAGCATAGGTGTAGTTTTTCTATTTACAGACATGAGCTTTGCATTGATAACTTAACAACACTGTAACAACAGACCTTAGGAATCCATCTGGCACTGGCAAAAGTGTATGAAAAAATAAATTAGTACAACTTTTCTCTCTTACTTTTTCCATGAGAAGGGTTTAAAAGGATATGCAAAGAAGAGAAAAGGAAGAGAGGAGAGGAGAGGAGAGGAGAGGAGAGGAGAGGAGAGGAGAGGGGAGGGGAGGGGAGAGGAGAGGAGGGGAGGAGAGGAAAAGAGAAGAGGAGAGGGGAGGGGAGGAGAGGAGAGG
>NW_021604565.1:19296632-19303759 GCF_004785775.1 Grammomys surdaster | reverse complement strand
AGGGGAAGGGAGGGGAAGGGGAAGGGAGGGGAAGGGGAGGAGAGGGGGAAGGGAGGGGAGGGGGAAGGGAGGGGAAGGGGAAGGGAGGGGAAGGGAGGGAAGGAAGGGGAAAGGGAGGGGAGGGAGGGGAAGGAGAGGGAGGGGAGTGAAGGGAGGGGAAGGGGGAGGAGGGCAGGGGAGGGAGGGGAAGGGGAGGGGAGGGGAGGGGAGGGAAAGGGAGCGAAGGGATAAGGGAAGAGAAGAGAAGGGAAGAGAAGGGAAGGGAAGGGAAGAGGAGAGGGCTGAGAAAGGAAGAAGGAGAAGACAGACAAGGGGATGGAGATAGAAATAGACTCAGAGATAGAAAAATGACAGGAAAAGCCATTGCTTATCATTGAGATTTCTCAAAAGTGTATTAAAAGCAAATGATAAAGAAGTTGTTTCCGGGGAGGAAATGCATTGGGCAGAAATGCAAGGGTTCATAAGAGATAGGGAGATAATAGACATTTACCCAAGAGCTTTGGGTACATTTGAAAATGTTAGAGATAAGATAGTGATGTTAGGTGAGGGGGTAAACATGATCAAAATACATTTTACAAATTCTCAAAACACAAACTTTTTAAAAAGGCACTAAAGTCAACTATACAGGCCTGACAACAGAAAATAAGATGAGAACTGTAAAGTATAAAATATGAGATGGTGAAAAAGAAGAAAGGAATCAGAAAGCCAAAGCTTGGGCTAAATGACAAGGAGACACTGGAGTCTTAGTGGAGAAAACAAAAATAACAGGTCAAAACAAATACAATAGATTCTCTTGAAATAAAAGATGCTTTTGTGTGTGAAGCAGCATATTTACTCCAAAGAAAAAACTGAACCAAGGCTGATGGTGCTGAGTTAGCCCAATAAGCCTGTGGTGTTTCTAAGATGAAGAAACCAAGGAGTGTAACAAAAATAAGCACCCCTAAGGGAAGAGATGTCAACTTGTCCTCTAGCTTCTCCCAACAATGTTCTGAGAAACAATGGAAACCTCTACAAAGCAGTCAAAAAATTTTATGGTTGCCCAAACATTCAGATATAGTGGCACTCCTTGACACCATGGGTGCTCAGAGGACTCGTAGAGAATATAGTTTCCTTAACCTGCTTCTGAATTGGCCAAAACATTTAATCAAGTGTGTAGCATATACTTGTAATCCCAGTCATTGTGTAAGAGGAAGTTTGAGGCTAACGTGGGCTATAGAGCTATGTCCTGTGGAGGCAAAGGAAGGTTAGGGATGGTGTTTAATAGATAGTTCCTCTAGCATGGGCTGAGGTTCAGTCCCTAGCATCCAAAAGTAAAATAGAATAAAATTAAAAATAAACACAACTCCCTCTAGCTAGACAAATGAGGAAATAATACAATAGAATATAATAAACTGTTAATTTAGGCTGATTAATCAAGAAGCTATAGCAACAAAATTTAGAAGAAGAAAACACTTTGAATTAATTAGTTCTCATTTTATGTAACTGCAATAAAAATGTGAAGCTGATGAGCGAATTGATCAAGGATCAAAAAACATTTAAAACCTCCAATTTATTTTATTTCTTTTTTGGAAGTAGTTTCTTTTATGACTGTAAAAAGCTAGTGTGTAAAACCCAGAACCCATGAAGTTTTAAAATTCAAAATGATATAATAAAGTTTCAACATCACAGAAAATCAACCTGAAAAAAAATACTTTAAAGACCTTTAAAATATCAAAGAAAATGTAAGATTAAGACTATTGGAACCCAGGGATAATTGTAAACTGTTCAAAATATTAAATTGTAAAAGAACAGTGAAACCTCAAAAACCTTTAAACACTAGGAAATATAATATAATTGGCTAGAATTTGATGGTGGATAAAAGAAAAGAATGTAGTTAGTAAAAATGATGTGATTAAAGGGACCAATATTGACAGCTATATAAGAATGTTGTCCTGTCAATCAATAGAGGCTTTAACTCACTTTTGGAAGAAAAGGGGTCTCTGGAGTTGGAGTTGTCATTCAGTGACAGAATTGATGTTTAACAAGCTTGAGTCTGAGTTCAATCCCTAGCACAGAAATGAAAAGGGAATTGAAGAAAAGGAAAGAAAATGAAATAAAAGTTTTCTCAGCTGGATCACATAAAACTCAGCTTGATGCTGTGTGTTGTATACAGAGCCACACCTTAAACAAATGAGTCATGAAGACAAGAAATAAAAAAGTGTGTAAACACACACCAAGCCAGTACAAGTAAGAAAGCAGGGCTTGCTCCCTGTGTACCAACTGGAATATTGAATTCATGTCCAAAACATCAATTATTTTACACTTTAACCTTAAAATGTATGATTAATAGTATTTATGAGGAAAAAATACCATGCATTTTCTTCTAATATGAAACATAAGAAGAGCAGAAAGTCACTTGCAGAGGGATATTTTGGTCAGTATTTAGCAATTTGGAACAGGCCACCAGAGCTTAAAAGGGGTGGGGGAGGGAACCTCTTAGGATACGTAAGATTCACATTCTCACATAAGCACATGCAAAAGCAAACACGTGTACTCCAAATTTTTATTTCATATGACTCTGTGATAGTACTGAGAATTAACTATGAACCCAAAATAGAGGAAAAATCTAAAGAAAAATTTAAAACTACAAATATTGCATGCAATAAAACTAAAAGGTGTAAAAAACATGGTGTTGGTGAAAAGCAAACAATAGAAAAATTAAAACTTCACCTTACTATCTCAGGCGAATAAACTATCTCAACAGATATGCAGTACCAACAAAAGCAGGTTAGTGTTGAAAGGTCATCTTGGAGCCATTGAATACAACTAAAATTCTTTGAGTTTTAGGATCAAGTAAATATTCCTGTCTTTAAATTCAAGGTTAATGAGTAGTAATAAAAATTAAATGAAATACGCAAACAACCCAAGATGTGAGCATGATGTTAAGAAAGTATTCTCATCAAAATATGAGAGAAATTATGTTTAGAAAAAAAGATTAATTGTCTTAGAAGAAAGAATGACAGTAACTATATTCAAATCTGTATTTTCAGGTAAAATATAAAATTGATGTAAAAACAGCATATGAGAAATTATAATGAGAAACGAATTATAGAAGAAATTATAAGAATACTACAAGCTAATTCAACTCTCTAGGAGACAGTACAGTCTCTAAGTTACTCCATTATCATACATTAGAAACTTAGCAAATATATCCTAACCAGTAATCATGAGTTCCAGACATTTCAAAGCAATTTGAATTGCACTTAGATACATACATGAACTAGAATTTCCAAAGTTTCAGAGTATGCAGAGTGGCAGAAATCTTCCAAATTCATTTTATGATTTAGACATTACATTAATTTCAGAAAAAGAAAACTTGCCAATTGTGTAACAGAAAAGCATAGAATGTCTTATGAGTACTAATATAAGGTGTTCACATCTACCTGCATTTCAACAGGAAGCACTTTCTGTTGGAGCTGGATGGCCGAGGCACTGATGCATTATTTTACACTATGTCAAACTCAGAATCAAGAAAACAGATTGTGTAATAATTTTTTTCAGCAACTAAATATTTCAACATTTCAAAAAAGTGAGTTAAAATCAAACCTACATTTTGGGGACAACAAGAATAATTTTAGACATCTAATATAAAATAATTTCCGTATATATATTGACTGATTACAATAGATGATGCATGGGTAGATGGTAATACAGATATTAGCATTATCTTCAGATAAGAAAATGAACTCTAAGAGAAGGACAGCAAAAAGCTGTATGTAGTTGGTTTTCCCATAGAACACTCATCACTGATCATTCTGAATGTCATTTAATACACGGCAGGTTGGTCTTTTCTTTGAAAGGCATTGTTTCTCTATTCTTTAAGTTGTGCAGTAAAAATTGCTTTCTAGGGATTTAAAAATGGTTAAATTAGATGAAAACTATAAGGTGATAACTTTGTTCCATCCTTAAGTGATTGATCCTGTTGCTTATCCAGATAAAGGAGAGTCAGTTTTTACTGAGAAACCAGGTTTTGGAAAGATTTGTTCAATATTTATTCCAATCCTTCTAGGTGGTAGGTAAACCAGATGCTCCAAAGACACAGCTCTGAATAACACACATCCTGATAAATGTAATTATCCTGTGCAAATAGCATTAATCAAGCTTAGCAGTTTTAAATGTCTTTCACTGTTGGATAAGGCAACACAAAGGAGAGCTTCCCCAGAAACCTCTGCAGTCACCTCTGTCAAGGAAGGCCAAGGTCACTGGCTCTCCTGCTAATTCTCAGACACCAAGAGTCATTTGTCAGGGTGCCTCTCTGGAGTAGCTGACACTTGAATTCTACTTGTCCTGAACACCAATGCCTGGCATGCAATCTTAACTTCCCAAGGGCATACTTCAGGAAGAAGCATCTAGTTACCATAAAGTAATCCTATTCCACAGAGTACCAACGGGGAGTAGAAGCGAAGCCAACACTGGATTGTTGCTCAGTATTTGCCATACTGGATGCCTGCTATAAAAAGAAAAGCACTTCCTTGAAAAAACCCTGGATCCAGTAGATCAGTCAGTTGTCAGGATACAAAAACACTGTGCTGAACAATTCGTTCTTGGGATCCCTTGACATTTTGTTTGGCCTAATTGACAGGGATAAATTGAGTTGGGAAAGAAGTTGTGTTTTGCTATCTAGGGAGCATCTGGATATAGGTCAATAGTAAAGAAAGCCACCAACTGGGTAATCAGTGTACATTTTCAACTTGCTTAGTAACATAGAATTTATTTAACAGGATATTGACCTTGCCTCTAGTTACTATGCATAAAACTCAACTCATGTCTCATTTATTATAGGCCAACGGGCATTATCGCATAAGGAGAAACCTAAATTTAAAGGGCACATCTGCAGAAGTCTCACAGGAGGAGCAAACAAGCCAAGTATGGGGAACTTCACGCTACCCTAGAACTTCAATCTAACAATCTTAAACTCAACACTTACACAAGAGTGCTTTCCTTTTTGGTAAACAGGAGAGTCTGGCATCAAAATCATTAGTTTCTGCCATTTCCAAAGGCTGTACTGCCAGCCCTTTTGCCTTAAGTAAATTTCTCTGTGTGAGTTCTCTGTAAACAAGCACAGAGATGCTTATCTTTGGTCAGAGTCTCACTCCACTGTTTCGGATTTACCATTGGAACGAACTAGTCCACAAAGAAACACTGGTCTTCAGTGACAAGGGGGGGGGGTCATCTTGTGGATTCCTCTAGATTACAGGAGCAGGAAAAGCCACCGCTCCTTAGGATACAGGATGCCTACTATGTTAGCACTTTACAGAGGTGAAGTTTTCCCCTTTCTTATTCAAGTTTACAGAATCTAATTGCATAACATAGTTAGATTGATTAAATCAAATAAAAATTGCCACTGGCCCACTAAGTGGTCCAGAAGAATGTTGCTGTGCAAAGAGCAGAATTCTTTGAAAAAACTCAAGGCAATGTAAGCTGAAGGAGCTTCAGGTTGAGAAAGGACATGAAGTATGTTTTATAGTAAGCAGAGACGTTTTCCGTCTAAGGCAAATTGAGGAGAAATGAGGAGTTGGGAAACCTTTGTGGTAAAATAAGGCATTTATTTCAGTAATTATACAATCTTGGTTACATTGCCTTTTCATTATAATAACTGAATACTTGTGTTGGACTCTGCAAAAAACCATTTTAAAAAGACAAATCAAATTTGTTTAGTAGGAATGAGAGTAAATCCTTTGCTAATGGCATAGAAATATCACCTCAATCAAGAGGTTAAGCAAGAATGAATTACTAGTGACAGGAAAGCTAGCTTGCCAGCAAATGTCTCACTCCTGCAGAGGCACCTGTCACTCATGTGATTACAATCCCTAAGAAGTGGCATTTTACAGAATAAGTTAACAACCTCATTATGGCTTTGCTTACCATGGAAATTAGATCCTAAAAGCAATGGATATTTATATACTTGTTACCAATTTATTTGTCAAAATAGTGGTATTCATAAAGACTATGAGAATCACATGTTAAATAATTAGAAAAGTATTTCAAATGAAAATAATGTAATAACCTGACAGCCCGACACATTTAGCAGTCTCTAAAGACCTTACTTTATAAGATCAAAAAATAACTAAATCCAAACTGTCATGATAATCATAAACAGTTGTCCAGAGTAGAAGGAGTTTTAAAAATAGGATATAAAAATTTCCAAACTAATCTCTTCCACTTTCCTCATTACATAGAATTGTCTCACAGAGAAGTCAAAACTCTTCCTTATTAGGCATGCTGCCTAAGCTCCTTGGTGTGAGGAGAAATGAGTTTAAGCTGAAAACTATTGCAATAACTGATGATTCGATGTGCTGTATACGAGTTGTTGCTAATAAGTGTGTCCATGAAAAATTAAGTTTGACGACTGGAGAGGTAGCATCCCAGTGCAGACTATTTGCTGATCTTTCAAAAGATCAGGACTTGGTTCCTAGCACTCATATTGGGTGGTTCATAACTGTCTATAATACCAGTTCTAGATGATACAATACCCTCTTCTGGCTTTCATGATGGACACCATCCTCCAACACAAACACACACACACACACACACACACACACACACACACACACACACTGTGACATTTCAAAGTCCATGAGTTGAAAGTAAATACTTGCATCTGGACATCCTTAGGGATGTTATTACATATGTAAGACAGAATATCACATTTGCAAAATAAGACTTGCTTTTTAAAAATATCTTCCAGTATGAAGAATACCTTCAGATATATGAAGCCCACATAATATTATCTTACTTCATTCAAATGCTTGGCATAATTTCAACCACAACCTTTCTTATTTGATCATGATTACAGGGATTTGTTAGTTTGCTGAATGACTTTGGAAATCTGTACTTGCCCACCATTAGTGTGAATCAAGTTACAGTTATGAACATGACATTATCATATTATATTGCTCATGACAGAGATTATGGGATTTTTAAAACACAAAGCATATATAGATAGAGATAGATTGAGATGATAGAGATAGAGATAGAGATAGAGATAGAGATAGAGATAGAGATAGCTGGATAGCTAGCTATAGAGATAGCTAGCTAACCAGATAGATAGATAGATAGATAGATAGATAGATAGATAGATAGATAGA
>NW_021604565.1:19247422-19296622 GCF_004785775.1 Grammomys surdaster | reverse complement strand
AGATAGATAGATAGATAGATAGATAGATAGATAGATAGATAGATAGATGAATGGATGGAAAAGTAAAATCAATAGATAATTAAATAAGTGTGTGTAACATGTTGGCAGCTTGAGTGGGTCTCGAAAGTTCAAAGATTAAAATGTCAATGAAACAGAATGCAAATGATATGAGTCTAGTTTTAAAGCTAAATCAAGGACAGAGATTGAAATCCTGGTAGGCTCAAATGGAATCAATTCTTATCTCTGTGTGGTGGGATTGTGAGTGGTTATTGTTCCTACTTTTTGCTCTTTAGATGGTAGCTCAATAAGTGGTCTGAGGATGTAGAAAGAGTGGCCTACTAAAAGAGAAATGGATAGTTAGGAGAATTAATGAGGACAATCTCTTGGGGAGATGGCCCTCTGTCCTTTTGGCTGTTGGGACAATGTCATATATCATTACCCTTTAGAATGTTCTATAATCTATGTTTATTTGATCTTCAATCAAATTTACTGATGTGTAATTCATGTAAAATAAACTATATATTTAAAGCAAACAACTTGATACGTTTGGCCATTTTCAGATGCCATGAAATCATCACCATAGTTGCACAATGGACATATTACATCAACTCTTAAGTTTCACGATGTCCTTGTGTAATCCTCTCTCGATCCAACACTGACTACTTTGTAGACTTTTCAAATAAATACAATCTTTTAAATCTTGCCATGTTTTTAAATCAGTATGGTTATTAACCTATCCATGTGAGAGTGTCCCTTCATAGCTCATTCTTTTTTGATGAATATTATTCTAATATATAGATAAACTTCAATTGTTTTTTTTCACTTAGTTGTTTGTAGAAATAGCGATTCTTGCCAGTTTGGGACAATTACAAATAAGCTGTTATGAGCATTCATGCATATGTCTTTGCATGGGCATATTTTTTTCTTTTCTCTTGCAAATACAGTCTATTTTTAAATACTCAAGGTAAACGGATTTCCATTTCCCTTGAGAGTCTCCTGTAATATTCAAGTCCCCATAGTGAAAATGCTTGGTGGTTAGACCTACACTTCTACTTCTTTAATTGGTTCATTTAAGTGAATCCAATCACTCAGTAATGATGTTTACATTGGACAGATATGTTCTTTGTCACTGTTCCTCTAGCTGTTACTTTGATAAATACATATATTGGGAGAGGGGCTTTTATATTTCATTTGATAAATCTGTCGTTTTAATCCCATGCCTATTCTGCCTCTTTGCTATTCAGCTCAATAGTATGTAGTTCTATGTCACTAAGTGGCAAGCTGATTGACAATGTCATTTCTAATATTCAGTATCTACACACTCCAGTTTTATTCTCATTCTTAATTCTCATTAATTTGCAATTACTGATTAGTTATGAGGTGCTTGAATTTGTTGATATAAAGAAGGGTAAGGCAGACTGACCACTTGGTTGAGTGGGACTTTAACAGAGAGGTGTTCAGTCATTTTCTGTTCTGTAAGGTCTTTTACGTTCTTAAGAAGGTAGCTTGGTGAGTCCGAGATTAGCTTCTCCATTTATAAACAGGTAGAATAGTACCTTTTTACCCACATTATGAGCCTTAAATGAGGTAAGGCAAGTAAAATGCTTAAGCATTTTTACAGCAAACACATCCCTTCTCACCTATAAGTGTAAAGTCTTGTAACTATGACCATGAAACAGAACCAATCAGGATCTTGTACAGTGTGGTATCAGTTCCCTATTTTATAATATCAGCTCATTCGTCTCCTGGCTGTTTGGGAGGCCTCTGTCATTAGTGATCCGTCAACACTGAGAAACTTCTGAAGGCACATGCAGATGAATGAACATTCAACTTTTATCAATAGGTCATTCTTCTAACCAGCATTCTTTTGTTTGTTTGTAGTTGCTACAATAAGAAAGAATATCAATAGAAATGAAATACAAATCTTTGAAATCTACCCTCTCCCCCAAAAAAGAATATTTATCACAGTTGTAAGCTGTGAAGATTTTAGGAGAGATTCACTCGATATCCACCAAATATGGAATGCGTTTAGAGCTGTGGGGAGGACTTATAAGCATGCAGCTCAAAGTAGTGCATGCCTTGTTAATTTGATGAAACTAATTCTGATTGTGTCTTTCAGTCGGTCTGCAAGGCAACAGGCTGGCTAATATTTTTTTCTTTTGTAATTAAATTTACTCTTCATCTCAGTAATGGAAGTATGGAGAGAAGGTCAAGTGTCTTTGACATTATCAGGGTTCAAAGTACATAATTGGAGCAGTATGGAATACATCCTTGCCTCATCCCAGAAAAAATGAGCACGTGGAGATTTGCGCTCTGTTTCTGAAATTCCAGAATCATCCATTCCCCTTGTCTTTAGGGGAAGAAGTATCTAGGAGGCTGGGGTAAGGAAACATGTGTTTGGGTGTTATCCTTCCAGGTGGAGCCTCTTTGTTTACCCTACTCTACCTGTGCAGCCCAGGGATTTCCCCAAGCTCTTGGAATAAGTCACCTTGGTGGAATAAGCTCTTGGAATGAGTCAGAGGATGTGTAGACACATCATAGCAGTACATCTTATATACCTGAGTCCTCCCCCATCACCACCCTTGGAGTCATATTTATGATTCTCTTCCCTTTTTCTTCAGCCTGGGGCAGAGTAATCAACACTGTAGAACACAGAGTGATTTTTTAGAGTCAGTGTACTCCAGAATAAAGAGGACATGGCCAGGGTGGAGATAGAAAAGCCTAGCCTTGGTTCTCTGGCCAGAGGGGAAGGGATTAATCTTAACAAAACATTTCTCGGCTTTCAAGGCTTTCTCTGGACTTTTGCAGGAGACCCCACACTTCCTTTTATACTCATTGAGAACTTCCAAAAGAGAACATGTTTTCGTTTCCCTCTGCACAGGAAGACATCATTTCAGTTTCTCACAAGTCCTTTTAAAAGGAGACGAGGAGATATAAAGCTTTAAATCTGCCAGTTTCGATGTTTGAAACTTCCAGGGAGTTGTGTTGTTTGATGCCAACAGATTGCATACAGGCCCCATCCTGCAGAAAGGGTGTTTGTGTGCTGTTTCTCTGTTGCTTAAGCCATCTCATTTCAGCTTTATCTTAATCACATTCCAGCACTGATATCCTTTAAGGAAGGTTGCGGTCCTAAGCGGCACTTTAATAAGAAACAGGAAAGGAATATTTGTTTTGATAGGGGGTTTCATGGAATCTTCTCCCAGCATCTAAAGGTGAAGCTATGACCTTTATCTTTTGAGATTTGATAACTTTTTTTTTCAAACAAACTCATATCAGGTGAGATGAGATTCACACACCGCCCCAAGACCAAATGAGAAAAACACACACCTTACTGAGCTGTGTTAATTCATGCACATGTAGACAAGCTAAATTCTAAATCTTGTATGATAATAATAAAACATATTTTGTGTTGTATTGGTGGAGAGAAAAAAAATACCATTTTCTCCTGGATTTAATTGTTTCTTTCTTCCCTTTGTTCTTGGCAATTCTCTTACATAACAATTGAGCAGATATAAAGATAAATCCTTTTCTGCTATTTCTGAATCTTATTGAATAAATCTTGTGATTTTCATGTTGAGGGTAACTACTTCTGAGGGTTGGAATAATGCCAACTCCTTTCTAAAATAAGTATTCTTTATTCTGCTTCTCATTTACAGCTCCTCCTTACACACACATCTGGAAGGTAGACTTTTCCTGTGAGTATAAGACAGCTTTCATTTGCTTTACACTCACCACCATTTTTGTCTCTATGGTACAAATTTTAGCTCCTTGTAACATACAGACAAACAGGGAAGCTCTGCACAGTGTCTACTAATGTCACATTCTGTTTTCACTGTGGAAGAAAAATCACAACTTGATATATGGAGTGAGTTCATTCATCAATTAAACGAGCCTCATCTAAAATGCTTCAGCAAGTTCTAATTGCTCATTTATAAACATTCTGGCAAAAGTGACATCTTAGATGACAGGCATTAGTGATTTACTAGAAGGAGAAAAAAAATTCAGATTTTTTTCATGACTCAAAAGCAAACAGATCTCAAGTTTTCCCCAGAAAGAGAAATACAATCTGTCTGAAGGTTTTCTGTGCTCACTAATTGTTTTAACTGTATGAAAACATTGATTTGGAGAATTTAGAGTCGCTTATGTCATGAATACTTCCCAAAGCCAATTAAGCATGGGAATTTAGCTGGGATATAAAATAATAAGTCTGTTTTTTCTGTAGTACAGACCTATCTTCTCTAGGGTCCTATTTTCTTCCATTTTCCAGATGATCCCAACTAAACTTGGTTCCTAACTTGTGCCCAAAGAGACCACAGGCCACAATCTGAATAGCTTTCTAAACTAGGTGGTCATTACAGAGATTTCCTATGCTAAAGTGAGAGCCTTTCTTCCCTTTTATTCCTATCACGGATGCTCCTGTAGTACACCAACACTGAAGACTCAACCACCTTGGTATGTCTGCCGCCAATAACAAGCTCAAGGGTAGAGACAAGAGGACCTCTTCATCCTTGTTTTTCCTTGGCAGATGCTGGAGACATGAAGAAACCCCTGGTTCAGTTGTTTTGATTGGCTGAGATGACACTCACTGAGCATCTCAGTGTCATCCTCCAGATCAGTCCTCTTTTTCTCCAAGGAATCTCACTCAGGCCTCCCCTGGGTTGCCTAGTCCTTGTGATCACCATGGAAATAATTCAGATTAAAATTGTAGGATGCAGGCACAGAGTTTATAAGAGAATAAAGTGGGATACTATGGGGGAAGAGAATAGACAATAGTCAGAGAGACCATTGTGCTAGCCTAAATTGTAGGTGCCTCTTATACTGTTTCTTATTTATGGACCGGACAGCTTGCTTTGGGGCAATTTTATAACCAGGTGACTAGAAGGGTTTTTGTATTACTTTTTAAAGGAGAAGACAATAGCACAACTTTTATTATTGTTGTTGTTGAGTGGGATGGAGGTAATTGTTACCAGAAAGCCTTTAGATAGATAGCATTATTTTTTTGTTTGGTTGGTTGTTTGGTTGGTTGTTTTTCTTTTTCCAGAAAGAGACTCAGGCACTGTTATTTTGATTAGTAATCAAATTCCTATATTTTAGGTAATGGAAGAATGGAGAAGACACTGTTGACTAAACTCGGCTAGCAGTACAGATTTGAAGATTCAAAATAGTGTTCCATGTTTACAGATGGAATTTCAGCTGGAGGTCACATATTGCCATCCTACAAGATACTCACATAAATCAGTGAAGAATCAGAGATGGGGCATCATGATACGCATACATGTGAGTCAATTTTTTCGCATGGTCACCGAATTGTAAAGAATTACATCTTGGGGGTACATAATTGAAACTTGAATATAAATGTGCCCCGAATTCAGAGAAAATAAGATTTAGATACTATCATATGTTATGCTTGAATTACAGCTATGGAATATTCAACGCGTTCCTGAATCGTGGATGTTCTTGCATCTAGTCTTACTAAGTTTATTTTCACATTGTTAATTTCCTCTGATCTTCTTTTCTTCACTGTTTATAATTTATCAGTGCTGGTTGTTATTAGCTTTGGAACATGAATACTGGTGCTGTTTATTGGCTCTATTCCTTATCCTGTATGCTAGTGCAACAGCTGCTAATTTAAGCAAACATCTTTTATTCATTATTATAATGCACTCTGACAAAGACATTGCGCATGTGAATTGTTTGGGATGGTATTACTAGGGTTCTCATGATTACAGTGTGGTTTCTGACCTGAGAGGCGTGAAATAGTTGTGATCACAGAACCAAAAAGAGGCGGGACAAAAAATAAACACACACAAGTATATCTGATTGACTCTGTTCTAAGCTGCTAAATCACTGGATGACACCAGCATTTGAGCATAATATTTATTTAAAAGTAAAGAGATGCCATTAGCTCTGCTAATATGACCATGTGCACATAATAACATTTGTTTCTGCACTGGTTATGGGGTCTGTTTAGTTGGTTAGGGAATAGTCAGTATGTTCATCACTCAGAATATTACAACAACACTTTGACCTCTTGTAGGTAAATTTAAATTCTGGTCACATTTTTTTTAAAAAATCAAGATTTTAAACCCCAAAGCGCATTAATTTTCACTCAATTTTAATCCTCTTTTTCTGCCACTAATAATAAAAAAAAAGCAGTGTGTACATCCATAGATTGTTCTTTGAAGATTTCTGTTTCATCCTTTCTTTCTCTCTCCTTCACATGCCTTTGGTTATCTTATCTAAATATTCTTAATTGCGAATATTTAAAAAGCACTAACATATGTTGACAGTCTCCTAGCTCTTAGTTCTTAGCACTCTCTCTGACACATTGAGAACCATAAGCATTTGTTGTGTGCTTTTGGAGAAAAACCTAAACATGGAATGAAATCCCCTGACAAAATTATAAATAGCAAACTTTCTTCATTAGGAAACAAGTAAATATTTACTTAAATATACTTATTTATTTATGCCACATTTTTGGAAGTCATTTAAGTAAATACCCCTGAACAATGTTTTTGTAGATAGTAACCAATTGTAGGCACTGTGATTGGCCACTTCATTGTCAATCAATTATATGTGATGCTATTTTGGGAGAATTTGCTATAACTCTGTGTCGCATATAAGAATAAAATTTCTTCACGGAGACATATAAAAGTGAGCCCAAACTCATTTTCACCTGAATGTAGTTGAAACTTGTGGGTAAATTCTATTTAGTGTAAAGATCAAATATTTGGAACATATATATATATATGATATATATATATATATCATATATATATATCAATCATATACACATGCCATTTTTGATTTGTACATACCATTTTTTTTCTTACCCCTTAGCTAAAACCAGAAATGGAAAAGGCAAAAATACCGTGAGAACAGTGGTTTTCTTGTGGTATTTCCAGCTCGTTGGAAGTAGAGTATACTGGAAATCACAGGAGACAGGCCTTTCCCAGGGGGCTCCAGAGCCTAACAACACTAATCCAAGAGGTTTGGTTTATTTAAAGCAATCCTTTCAGGCTCATCTATCACTAGTCTCAAGACCCTGAGCAAACCCCCTTCAATTCAAGCAATTATGCCTGCCTTTTGGCAGTATTCTCTCTATGTGGAGATACTGTCCAAATGCACAAACACTTCCCTTTCAACAAATATGTAATGGGTTTTCTGAACTCTGAAAGATGGGCCTCCAAGTTTAGGTTCTCTTTCAAGTGCTGTATGGGAGCTTGGACCACTTCCTGATAGCAAAAGGAAAAACAAACTCCCTTCCCAACTATCAGTATTTTAATTCTTTCCTCTTTCAATTGAATTTTTGTGATCTGACACAATTGCTCCCAACACTATGGTAGGGGTATGCTTAATAAGTTGAATCACCAGGGACATGAGCAGTGTGTTAGGGATTTCAAATTCACTAATGTTTCTTTCAGTTGTTTAAAAGTATATTTCAATTTTGGCCACAGAGAAGCAAATGATGTCTGCAAACATACAGGACAAGAAGAAAATTAAATTTCTTTCAGTGAACATTTCCCAAGCACTTATTCAGTGGTCAGTTATATGGATTCTAAAGTAGCTGGCATTTGTGAGTGCTTATTCTTCTCTAGGAAGTCTTCTACTCTGGTAAAATACATCATCCCATAGATGTTTACCTCACAGATAACAGCCCTGCAAGGTAAGCCTTTGTATTGACTGTGTTTAACAAAGAACTGTAGGTACAGAGAAGTTACTTTTCTTAAAGCCACACAAGTAACAATTGATACCCCTGGGGCTTAGTCCTATGCCATTGGTTTTTAATATCTAAATTTAATCATATATTTACTCGTTATGCTGTCATTCCTAGGTGGATGTAGTGGAATAAATTAACAGCACAATATAACATAATGCAATCAATAATTAAATTTTCAGGGAGACTTGAAATGATACTCTGAAGGGTCCGAGAGAAAGGGTGAGTCAGAGGTGACTTCAAAGAAGAAGCAATATTGACTAGAGACAGAAAGGTAGGAAGATAATTGGCTATTTACAGCAGCTTGGGTTTAAGGACAGGAAAGGGAAACTCCTTCCATGAAAGAAATAACATGTCTTGTATGCAGAATACAGGGAATAGCTGATAACATTCTGAGAGACACAGCCAATGTGGCAGTTCTTAGAAACAAACTGGTTAAGAGAGAGCACAGAGTGAGTCTTCATTTGCTTTACAGAGGACCTCATGGGGCATGGCAAGGATGTAATGTTTTCCCATGTAAGTCAGCACTGTTTCCCATGTAAGTCAAGGTTTCCTTTCAGTGTTTGGTAGATAGAAAGAAATACTCCCTGGGGTTGTGCTATCATGCTCACATAATCTACAGTCTCTCACTTGAAATATAGGATATCTGTTTAAAGTTATGCAAATTTGCTTTCTACTACATAATACAATTTTGTTTAGAATCTGCAAAATGATTAATCACTTAAAGGATCAATGCTTTAGTTTGACTGGTATGTTTTGCCTTGTGACACACCCATGTTTGTGACAATCAGATAAAGAGATGGATAAGATGTCTCAGTCAGAGTTTCTATTCCTACACAAAACATCATGAGCAAGAAGAAGGTTGGGGAGGAAAGAGTGTATTCAACTTACACTTCCACGTTGCTGTTCATCACCAAAGCAAGTCAGGACAGGAACTCATGCAGGGCAGGAATACAGAGGCAGGAGCTGATGCAGAAGCCATGGAGGGATGCTACTTATTGCCTTGCTTCCCCTGGCTTGCTCAGCTTGCTTTCTTGTAGAACCCAGGATCACCAACCCAGGGATGGCACCACCCACAATGGGCCCTCCCACCCTGGATCACCAACTGAGAAAATGCCTTACAGCTGGATCTCATGGAGGTATTTCCTCAAGGGAGGCTCCTTTCTCTGTGATAACTCTAGCTTGTATCAAGTTGACACACAAAACCAGCCAGTACATAAGGCTAAAGGCAGCGCAATACTATAACTGCATTGGCTTCTTCAAATGGTGACTTTAGAATATCTAAGGAAAGTGCTCCAGAGTAGTCTAGAGGTGATGAGGATATCACCAAGCAGTCACAGGGGCAAAGAAGAAAAAATGATTAGAGAAAGATGTATTAGGGGAATTAGCATGACGTTGCTGTCACATGAATATAAAAGTTAAAGAAAATGACAGGGATGGGTTCTTATCAATTACAAAAAGAACACTCACTTACTGAAATAGGGAATATAGCAAGAATCTGTGCTACTTTCAAATACTATGTTACAAGAAATACCAAGACAGAGACCTCATACTCAGATGACTCACTACCATGAAAATGTCAACATCTTTTAAATTCACATTACATTCTGATCACTTCACATCTTCATCCCTCCATCTCATCTGCCCTTCCCCAAGATATCCTCTGTCCTCTCTCTCTCTTCAGAAAATGGAAGATGTCCTATGGATGTCAACCTGCCTTGGCATATCAAGTGGCAGCAGGACTAGGTGCATTTTCTCCTACTGTGACTAGGAAAGGCAGCCCAGTTAGGGAAAAGGGATCCAGAGGCAGGCAACAGAGTCAGATGCATTACTTGCCCCTGCTGATAGGAGTCCCACGTGAACACCAAGCTGCAAAACTCTTACATATGTTCAGAGGGCCTAGGTTCATCCCATGCATGCTCTGGCCATTAGTTTCTGAGTGCCCCTACAGGTCCAGGTTAGCTGCCTTTGTATGTTTTCTTGTGGTTTCCTTGACCTCTTTGGCTCCTACTATCTTTCCTCTTTCTCTTTATTAGGATTCCCTAAGCTCTGCCTAATGTTTTTCTGTGACTCTCTGCATCTGTTTCCATCAGCTGCTGGATTAAGTCTCTCAGATAAGTTATGCTAGGCTCTTGTCTGTAGGCATAGCAGGATATCATTAATAGTGTCTGGGTAGGCTTTCTCTCTTGGCAAGGTTCTCAAGCTGGGCTAGTCATTGATTGATTATTCCCTCAATTTCTGCTCCATCTTTATCCCTGAATATCTTGGAGGCAGGACAAATTGTGAGTTGAAGGTTTTGTGGCTGGGTTGGTCTCTCAGGCTCTCCATTGGAAGTCTTTTCTGGTTATAGGAGGTGACCATTTCAAATTCTGTATCCCCATTGCTAGGAATATTAGCTTGTGACATCCTCATAGATTCCTAAAAATTTCCATTGTTTAACATTTCTATCTTGTCCAAGAGATGCCTGCCTCACATGGATTCCAGTTTTCTCTCTCCCTCTGTCCCTCAGACCTCCTTCCAGCTGATCCCTTCTGCTCTCCTCCCTACCCCGTCCCACTCAGTTCCTTCTCTCCGTCTTCTTCCATGTCTATTCTTTTATATTTAGTAAAACTGTGCTACATTTATTTAGATTCTATTTGTTTTTAAATATATTTTCTCTTCAAATTTGAAAATAGCACTTGTTTAACTTTAAAATATAAAGACATTATGTTTATTGTTTCATAGGTAGGTAAGTTAATGTTGTTTAAGTATATAGAGAATCTAAGAATCTTTTTCATTGCTGGTAGGCATAGAAAATGATACATCTGGTATGGAAGGCAGTATATACTGGGCGTTCCTCAAAATAGTTAAAAATGGCATTATCATTATTTGGTTAGAACACCTCCCCCATAGACTACTGTGACTTGAACACTTGGTCTCGCAGTTAAAGAAGTTCTGGCAGGTGGACACTGGCTGGACTTCATAGGTGACCATGAATGGGCCTTTGTAGTGGCACTGTACCTGGCTCCTACCTCTCTTCTTGCCTTTTGCTCTATAAGATTTGAACCTCAGCCTCTGCCGCATGTTCCTGCCAGCAGAATATTGTGTCCAAGCTCACTGGACCAAGTAATGATGGACTGCACTATATACACCACAATCTCCCTCTCTTTCCTTAAATTATTTCTAAAGGTGTTCAGTCCCAACTACATATTCACTTTAAGGAATAAACCAGAACAGGAACTTTGTAGGCAGAAACTTTAACAGCTATTTGTACATGAATGTCATGACAACATAGCAGCCCCAAAATAAAGGTAAAAAAGGACCATCAGCATATGAATGAGTGGTTGGTAATGTGTAGTATGGAATGTTGTTAGCCTTCAGAGCTTTAAGACTTACGGAGAACTTTGAAGAAGTTTAAAAAATGTTAAAAGAGGGTTCATTTACACTGTTTTAGACTATGATGCTATGGAAAAAAATGTGTCTTAGTTATTGTTCTACTGCTTTGAAGAGAAACCATGACCAAGGGAGCTTATAGAAGAAAACATTTAATTGGGGATTTGCTTACAGTTTGAAGGGTAATCAGTGGTCATCATTGCAGTAGCGTGAGAGGGGCATGGTGGCAGGCAAGCAGACAAGACACACCCTCAGTAGCTAAAATTTTATGTCCTGATCAGTAGACAGGGAGCAGGCACACACACACACACACACACACACACACACACACACACACACAGACACACACACACACACACAGACAGAGAGACAGAGAGACAGACAGAGAGACAGAGACAGAGACAGAGACAGAGACAGAGGGAGCTGTCGGTTGTGAGGTTTTGAAACTCCAAAGCCTATACCTGGTGACACATTTTCTCATACAAGGTCATGTTTTGCAATTCGTTCTAAGCAGTCCACAGACTGGGAACCATACATTAGTATATGGGCTTATGGATGCCATTTTCATACAAACCCCCACAAAATGTTTATTATTTATTAAATGAACTGTCACTACTCAAATTAGCACTTAATCTTCTTTTCCATGAGTCAAGTTTATGTTTATAAGAGATTGCATTTCATCAAACTGTAGGGGTGGAGAAGTTAAGCAAAGGAACCAGGGAGCAAAGAAGCTTACCGAGTACGAAAAGGCATGGCTTGAGTACAAATTCCAAATTGTCCAGTTGCATATATTTCTAAAAGTAGAGGATTTTCTAAGCTTACCCTTGTTCTGAATATTGACATAGAGTCTTCTATATTTATTGAAAGCTTCAGGCACTGTAGCTGGGCTGATATTCGGCTATTCTAACCTGACAATACTGACCTGGCTTACTTCCTAACTCCTTACCTATCATTTTACTCTCACTCTGGGACATCCTTCTTCATTCCTGTCCTGATATCAACTTCACTGGTTCGATCCAAGAAGCCCCCTCTTTGGGCCCAGAAATCTTGCCTTTTCCTCTCCTGCCAAGCTATTGGTTTTTCAGTTCCTTATCCAATTAGAATGTTATGGAGAACAATGTTTTACAAAATACTGAGGAAAGAAACACTTCATACTCACAATATGAAAGTCCTGATGGTAACCAAATCTCTGGGTACAGAAGTCATCATTTGAATATACAGTGCACAAACCAACCTCCAACATACACTTGGGGGAAGTTCATTAATATTTATTAGCCTGAATTTTTTAAATTATAAAATAGCAATTGTGATACAAGCTACCTCGTAAGATGGTTGTGTTTTGGAATGGAAAATTGTGCAGAGTTCTCTGCATATAATTTACCAATATTAGAGATCATTATCACTGTGCTGCACTTTGTCAGACAGATGGTATGGTAGATATCACAGATCTATGTTGACTCCATCATAGTGTATTTGATTGAAAGTATTTTTAAGAACTTTATTCTAGAAAATCATCAATACAGAGCCTAGTTACAAATCTCACATACATTATTTCATTTTTTTGAGATAAGCAATAAATAACTCTATGATCTAAATAGTTATCTATTTTCTTTTTTTATTGGATGTTTTATTTACATTTCATATGTTGTCCCCTTACCCCACCCCCCACCCACCCAGGAACCCCCTATCCCCTCACCCCTCCTCCTTCTTCTCTGCGGATGTAACCCCTACCTACCCCCCCACTCCCACCTCCCCACCCTCAAAATTCCCATTCCCTGGGGTGTCCAGCCTTCATGAGGTCAAGGATCTCCTCTTCCACCTATGCCCAGCAGTGCCCTCTACTCTTATGTATTCAGCTGAAGCCCTGGATCCCTCCCTAAGTGCTCCCAGGCTGGTGGTTTAGACCCTGGAAGCTGTGGTTGGTTGGTATTGTTGCTCTCCTCATGGGGCCACAAACCCTTTCAGCTCCAATGGCCCAATTTTCAAAGGAAAAAAATCCTACAAATGGCAAAGTATCAAGATAAAGACATGGGACACCTGCTCAAAGCATCTAAATTCATGATTCCATGCTTTTTTTCTGTTTATTGTATTGTCTTCAACCATAAGTTCTCATGCCTGTTTGGTACTGAATAACATTGTAAATTGTAACTCCTGTCTTTTACTCTAGGAGCATATCTGTTTTAATCATATAAAAAAGATTGAAAGGCTGTACATATGCCTATAAATGAATATCTCTATGTCCTGAAGCATGAATTAGAAAGATTAAGAATACCACAAAAATAATATATAATGCAGCAGGTGTTTGATTTATTCTTCTATAAAATTCAGTACGATTAAAGAGTCATCCCACAAAAGTATTGTCAAAAATAATTATAACACTGGACTTGAGAGAGACATTTTTCAGACCCAGTTCCATCTGGTAGGAGTTTTCTTGGCAGCTTTTTCTCATCACAAAAAGGTGTTAGGAGAGAAAGATTTTTCTCTGAGCAGCCAACTTGTACTGAAATTCCCAGAGCAAGGGGGAGGGGAGTGAATGTGTCTAAGAGCAATTTTAGATATTAAGAAGTAGCTGGAATCTTTGTACTGACCACAAATAGTCTCTGTCCATCTTTTCTGTCCTATCAATTGAATCATTCATGGACACATGAATAATAAACTATTGTAAATAAGTCCTCATTAATGCTTTACTACTGCAATTAGAGTTAATAGTGATGTTTCTTGCCTTAATTACCAAGAATTAGCCATTCCCCTTAAAAAAAACTTCCAATGACTATAATAGGTCAAGGTAATTCAGTTAAATTTGAAATCCATTTTCAAATAAGGACATTGAAATAAAAGTTTGTTCAGTCAGGAATCTTCCTTGGATTCCAGTGTCATACTGTTGGAAAAGTTCCCATTTCTTATACAGATTTCAAAAATCCCTGGATGAGCTTCAACTCCATTAAGAAGAGTAATAGAAGCCCTATTTTCATGAAAAGATTTCCAAGTAAATCAAATAAATGATATTTAAAGCATTTGTCTATAATGGAACTATAAAGACTTAATCTTTAGTCACTGTGTCATTTATTTACTGCCAAAAATGATAGTTGCATTGTTTTTGTCTCACATGTCTCAATCACTTTTCTCTTGATACTCAAGACTTCTGAAGAACTCCTGCTTGTTCACTGTGCAGATATCTTAGTGCTAACTCACCTCTGTCCCAGGGATGAGGATGGACTGAAGCCTACCTACCCCAACCATGTTTTACTCCTTGGCCAGAGAAAGTACTTCAAGAATAGACTAGTTACTCATGTAAAGTGAGGGCAATCCAGGAAGATGTTACTGAGACTCTCAGCAGAGTAAAGGACTTGTATCTACTGGGTTTAGGAGAATGTAGACTTTAAGCTGGGGCCAATATATTTTTAATGAATGCAGGTGACAACGTATCCTCAATGAATGTGGTCTGGGAAGTATGTGAGTATGTAAAAGAATGAAGCTAAGGATGATCAAAAGCTGAGTACTGGTAGCCTCACTGGACATCCCTCCCCCCATCAACGTGCTATGAACATTAGTGGTTTTGTAAAATTGACAAATAGGTTTCAGGATAAAATTTTCAAAGATTGCATAGGATGAAAGACAATATGAATTGTCAAATACAGTAACAGTTTAAAATATGATAATATGTGAAAATTGGAAATGCTTTAGAAGGTCAGGATAGAAATTCAGAAGGCAGTGTGATGAATCTTCAAGTCATAAATAAAAAAGTACAGAAGTGAATATTATACAGGATGGAAAAGTGAAAACAATGTTCTTCACTCAACAAACAACTTTGCAGACTTCAGAGTCACAACAATAAGAATTTTCAAGTAACATCAACCAACTAGGACAGGACCATAAATTTAGGAAATGGGAGTGAGTTTCATAGTCACTACTATTCAGGCTTGTAGAATAGTCAGAAAATGGCAAACAAAATTTATTAGGAATGTATTATCTCTGTGCAGAGAAGTAGAAGTTGGAAAACATTTGGGACATGAGAATTGTTAGTTACCAAGTGATTAGACCTGAGGATGAAGAAGAACTGAGTATATAATGGAGAGGACTAAAGTGCCATTAGAGTAGTGAATAGAAATTCTAGTCCCATTTTTAGATTCTGCACTCTGGAAGGACTGTTTATTGTAACTCTTTATTGTAAACATCAACCATAGCTTCCCAGCATCCTCCCCTGAAGGTATTTGCCTTTTGCATCTTTGTTCATGAGCTATCTGTTCCTGGTTGTCACTGTTTGTGGGCTAAAACAATCCTCCAAAAAAAAAAATGCCCTGTCAAACCACGATGAAAGGGAGAATATAATTTATAACTGAAAAGTTATAGGCAGGTTTATTTAAAATTGTGTATGCGTATGTCTGTGTGTCTATGTGTCTGTGTATGTCTCTCTGTGTGTATGTTTGTGTGTGT
The DNA here is from genome assembly GCF_004785775.1 of Grammomys surdaster. Taxonomy (NCBI): domain Eukaryota; kingdom Metazoa; phylum Chordata; class Mammalia; order Rodentia; family Muridae; genus Grammomys; species Grammomys surdaster. Next base: position 19,281,099 of record NW_021604565.1, on the reverse strand, counting down.
GTGCAAGAGTGTGTGGGGAAGTCAGAGGATACCTTACCGGAGTTAGTTTATTTCTTTTACTGTGTGTGCTCTGGGAATGGAACTTACTTGCCGAACTTGGATCAAGGTCCCTTTACTCTGAGCAATCTTATCAACTTCAGAGTGACCTGGGTGTTTCTCTCTCTCTCTCTCTCTCTCTCTCTCTCTCTCTCTCTCTCTCTCTCGATCTCTCGATCTCTCGATCTCTCGATCTCTCTCTCTCTCTCTTATGGGAGGGGTAAGGGGTGTGTATCAACATAAAAATAATTACAAGACATTTACAAAAAGTATACAGTAGACAATATCAGACATGTTCAAGGTGATATGGCCAAAGACACAATATATCACCAACTTCGATGGAGAAAAGCTCGTGAGGTTGAGTCCTGACATAAGGCCATAGTCAACTATCAAATGATGAGAGCAGGAGAAATAGTCCTTCTTAGGGAAGAGTATAACAATTGTTTATCCAATCCCAAATGGCCAGCCCTGAAAACATAAACACATAAGTAATGTACAAACTAAGCAAGTCATATAAATATATTTAGGAATATATATTAACATATAATATGTAATATAATAAGCATAATATAAATATATTTATATAAATATATATCAACAATTAAAGTAAAAGAGGCTATAAAATTATATAGTAGGAAGTAGAATATATACATCAAATTAATTTCTTCTATTTCTTTGTGAAACACATACACCTTGCAATTACTGCTCAATAAATTCTCAGAAATTATTGAGTTATTTCAGATGCTTTTATCTGCAGCATGAGTGACAAAAGACATGTGAAAACAAACGGTCAGAATGAAAAGTGTCTTCTAAGATGCACCATGTTTTCATGATTACTGTGGCAGAGGTCTTGATGTAGTACCAGCTACTTCTTATTAAACAAAGAGATTTCCTCCTTTGACATGTATCATCAAGCTCTTTGTTACACAACAGCTTGCTGGGAGTGCCCATTTTTTTTCTGAATTCAATCTTTCATTATTACACACCAAATCCAAAAGTGTATGAAACATGAGCTCAGTGTTTCTGAGAAACTTAGTAAATTTCAAGCCTGTACTCAAGATGTAGACTGCATGTGACCCATCCCACTTCTAAATTGAGTTCATACAACCACACAGTCCAATGGGCTTCCAGCTAAATGTCATCGCCTAATTCACCCCCACAAAGAACAGTTTCCATGAGCAAGCGTGTCATGAGGTCAAATATGCTTGTTGTTACTCTCTTCCCGTATCTTGTCTTTTAGTGTTTACTTTTATGAAAAAAGAACTTGCCATAAAATAAATGTAATAGAGTTCATCTCAGTATTAAAGGATTTCTGTGTTGGGTACTAAAACATAAAAGATTCAGAATTCTACCCACTAGTGTTTCAGTGTTAGGATGATGAAGGAAGTGAACACGTACATGACTCACTAGACTAGAGATAGGTGTTTGCTTGAGAACAAGCTAGTAAGAAGTTCCCCAGTTAGCAGTTGGTTGTAGTCTCTGATTAATTGAGTCAGCCTTGTTTTATCATTTAGATTGTATTTCAGTTTACTTGTGAAGGAGAAGGTAGAGTGAGTCTGAGGACAGCTGGTTTGGTATTCCTTTGGACTAGTTTTAGTTGCACTTTTTAAGTTAGTGCCTGAAAATAAGGTTAAGAAGGGTGCAGTTTACATAAAAACTTATTCTTTAAACCAGTTGACCTCAGCCTCACTTGAATATTGTAGGGCTAATGGTCCACCATCTCCATTAGACAGGTCTCTCAGCATTCCACCAGCAGCTTTCCTCCACTCTTAATCCTAAGGGAGCTCTGGCCTTCAAGAAGTTTTTGCTAAATAGCAACCACTGCTCTGCCATTCCTGGGTGGTCAGGACATTTCTAATAGAAAAGTTCTGGAGCCTTGACATTGGCAGAGAAATCTAGATGAGTATTTACAAGGAAGGCCAGAGGAGCAATGATGTCATAAGGAGACTGAAGAAAAGATTTTATTAGCTATCACATAAAAGTCTTGGTAGATTATTTCTTTAAACTTTCTTGTTACTCCAATGTTATTGGCTGTATAGTATGTGTTAAATTTCTATTTTGCCTTCCATTTCTTCTCTTTCATCTTGCTTTATCTATCTCCCTTTAGACAACCCTCACCTGCCTTCTTGGTTTTTTATGCCCCCCCTTCAATTTTACTTATTCTCTTTTTATGTTTTCCCAAAATGTGTCCTCAGTAGTCATAAAGGCCACTAACATGAAGTGTCTACATTTGCTAAGTGGCATACTACTTTCATGTCGCTCGGATGAAGTATTCTTAGCTTATGGTTTCAGAGAGGCAGAAGACATCTGCTCAGGGAAAGCCTATTTAGCAGCAGAACCAAGGGACCAGCAGATGACATTTCCATTCACACACAGGAAGAGGAAGAGGGATCAGGAAATGACTTGAGACTATAAACCTGAAAGCTTGCCCCAATGACAGACTTCCTCCCACAAAGCTCTATGACTTAAAAAGTTTCTATCACCCTCTCAAACAGTATCACCACTGAGACTGAGAACTCAAATACATGAGTGGATGGAGGACATTCATTCTTCCAACCAAAGAAGATAGCTTCAAAGGGGGAATTAGATGGATGAATACTTGAATGTGAAGCTGATTCCTTCTGCTTAAAACCAGCTAGTCTTTTCTTATAAAACAGTTCATTATGGATTTTCCTTTGAGAAGCTATGTAAAATTTCTGCCTCATGTTACTATTTGACAAGCACACACTTGTGGGACTGCATAAGGGTATCCTGGTTCATGGCTGGGCATGAACCTGGAACCCAGAGACTCTAAGTGAGAAACAGCAAGCGTTCGGCCACATCAGAACCCAGAGTCCTCACACGCAGTCTCGTCTCCATAGACCTACACTGTTCAGTCACTTAGGCCATTACAACCCCTCCCAAAGTGCACAATTAGAGGGTGTGACCATAGGCCTCAGGCCCTAGGGATTTACATACTAATGAAGGCCAGAGGGCGGAGCAAATTAATCATTCCCCCCCAGACCTTCCCCCTTTCTCCCTCCCTATTTAATTCAGGGCTGCCCTGAGTTTCACAGGGGCACTTCCAGATCCATCCACCATCCGCCAAGACAATAAACCCTTTTGGAACCAAGGATTTTCTCGTGTCATTGGGGCCTGCCATTGCCGAAGCTTCCAGCCTGGGACCCTATGCTGCAGACAGGTTCTGGCACCCTTCCACAGTGGAGTCCTATGCCAGGGCCTTGTGGAAGGATCCACTTACACATAGGTGGAATGGCCCCGACCCAGTCCTGATCTGGGGGAAGGGACATGCGTGCATCTATGACTCCAAAGAACAGAGTGCACGCTGGCTACCAGACAGACTGATAAAAATAATGGACTCTTCTCCTAAAAATTGTGACCCCCTTCCAGGGAACCCACCTGAGAACGCCTAAATGTGCTCTCTTGCAGGAGCCCCAAGGATGCTGCTATCCACCTCGCTCCTGGCGACTTGGACCTTGGTTGCTACAGCCATCAACCTGCCTCACAATCCTTATATGGTGTACAACTTCACTTGGGTGATCATCAATCAAGCCGGAGACGTGGTCAACTCCAGCTCCTCCCTTGGTACCTCTCCCCATTGGCCCGTCCTCCACATCGACCTTTGTGCTCTGGCTGTGGGGGCTGATCCATATTGGGGGCTGGAAGACCAGGTCTGGCCCCTGGAGGGGGCCCCCAATCTTCCTGAGCGAGACACAACAAAATTCGAACCCTGTCGTTCGGCCCCAGGGCGCTCTACCCTCCACAACTTTCTTAGAAGGGGAATTTATGTTTGCCCTGGTCCCCGTCACCGCCCTCATGGCACAGGCTATCGGTGTGGAGGGGTTGCAGACTTTTTTTGCGCTTCGTGGGGATGTGAAACCACGGGAGACACATACTGGAAGCCTTCATCCTCCTGGGACTATATCACTGTCAACCGCTCTGCCATGCCCGGTAACCCCTACATGCTTTGCCGTGGCTGGTGCAACCCCATATCCATTTTCTTCACCTCATCGGGCCAGTCCCAAGATTGGACAGGCTCGGGGTACACCTGGGGTCTCCGCGCCTACTTTAAGAGCTGGAATCCAGGACTCCTCTTTACCATTAAGCTCCTTAAAGAAATCCCCAACAAACATCAGGCTGCTCTAGGCCCAAATCCTGCCCTGCGGCAGCCCGCTCCTCCTCCCGCTCGACGCCCTACCAGTCCCCTCCTCCTTCCCCATGCCTCAGCTGTCCCTCTGGTCACTCTTTTTCAGCCCACCATTCCTGGGGGACCCCCTCGCTCTGCAGACCTTATTGTCTCTCTGGCCAATGCTTCCCTTGAAGCCATGCGCGTGGCTAATTCTTCTGCTTTTCCTGAGTGTTGGATGTGTTTTGACCCTACCCCACCATTTTATGAAGGCATTGCGACCTTCGCAGACCCCCAGTTTACCAACAACTCCTTAACCCTCCTTCCCCTCCCAAACCCTGAGGGTGGATTGACCCTAGCCTCTATCTCTGGCATGGGCACCTGCCTGCTTGGGCCCAAGATGCTTCCCCCTAGAGATCTTTTCCCTGTTTGCAATCAGACTCTCACTATCAATACAACCTACCTGTATGTGGTTGCACCTAATAATACCCTCTTTGCCTGCTCAAATGGACTGACCGCTTACATCTCCACCTCCAGATTCCTTTCCCATGATTATTGTGTTGTTGTTACCGTCCTCCCTCAATTTTTTGTTTATGAGCCCGAGTCCTTCCTACGCTTCTTTGAATCCGGGGTCCCACACAGAGACAAGAGAGAGCCTCTGACTGCGCTCACCCTCTCAGTCATCCTGGGTCTGGGTGCAGTTGGGGCAGGAACGGGTATTGCGTCCCTTGTAAGGAATGACCAAAATTTTGCCCACCTTCAGTCTTTAATTGATCAGGACCTTGGTCACCTGAGAGAGGGCATCCAGGACCTCACTGAGTCAGTGGCCTCCCTTTCCGAGGTGGTCCTCCAAAACCGACGAGGACTTGACCTACTCTTTTTGAAGGAGGGGGGATTGTGTGTGGCCCTTAGAGAAGAGTGTTGCTTTTACTCAGATAAGACAGGTTTGGTGAAAAACAGTTTAGAGAAAGTTAAAAAGAGCCTTGAAGAGAGAAAGAAAGCAAGAGAACAACAAGAATCTTGGTACAAAAATTGGTTTTCTACCTCCCCTTGGCTTACTACCCTGCTGCCCACTATATTGGGGCCCCTTGTTGGTATTCTTTTGCTTCTCTCCTTTGGCCCTTGGGCTTTTAATCGCCTCACAAGTTTTGTTAAAAACCAGATAGATTCCACAGTTAAAAGACCAGTTGAAGTCTACTACCATCAGCTAAAAGCAGAGGACGACACCGAGGCTGTCGCCCATGTGGTGGTGACACAACCTGAAGATGAAGATGTGGGGCCCGAGCGCTCCTCCCTTGGCCGGCCTCTTAACTTTCGGGCCCTACAGGGGAGCTCCTGGCTCTCTTGGCTGACCTTCCGTATCCCTAGATAATTGAAGACAGGCGTCTCTACCCCACCCCGTTTAATTGGCTTGCCCCTGCTATTGCTTGAAAGAACCTCCCAATAGCTGCCTCGACAGCTGCATCCCGGCCTTGGCCTAGCTACATCCCAGCCTTGGCCTAACTGCAAGCCTGGCACTAAACAGGACGCGACCTCATAGCCCCTGCACCCTGAGGACTTGCTTCCATTGCACCAGGAGTGGGTATGAGGATCGCAAGGGGACCAGCTCTTGCACCTCACGGGCCTTAGCTGCCATTGCACGTGAGAGAGTGGTCTCCCCTTCTCCTTCATGACCACGAACTTGGTCTTGACAGACAGCCAAGACTGTCTACCAACGGTGCCTCTCAATGGCCTTGCTGCCCTTCTGGGACCGCGAGCTGCCTACGGCCGGGATGCCCTCCCAAATTCGCCCATCCTTGAGTTTCTTCCTCTAAAAGACGCCCTCTTTAGTTTACAGGGAAGGGGGAGATGTCAGAGACCAGGACCCCTAACAGGGACCCCTGCCAGCCTTCCCCCTCGCCTGGAAACCGAAGCCTTGTCACCCACCTACATCCTGTTCAGTTGAATACCTTGACTTTGCCTCATCCTGCTGAAAGCTGATGCACAAAGAGATAGCTACTTCTGAGAAAAGCCCCTAACCACAAAATGTTCTAGGGCACAGGCCAAGAAGAAGCTGTACCTTTCCATGACCCCACCTGCCTTCCCCCTCCCCTAACCCGAGCTTGTTATAAAAAGCTTGCCTTTTTTAAAATACACGGCTCTTGACAAGCAACTGTTTGCTTGGGTCCTTCCTTTCTCTCGCCCGTTTCTCTTCCAGGTTTTGGTTCCCCTCGCCCCCACGAATAACCGAGACCCGCAGGCCGGGACACCCTAGACCTTCTTGTGTATGTGGGATCTGTGCCAGCGTGGAAAGCCTCCAGGACTCTGCCGTGCCCTTTTACCCACACACACTAAAAAAGCTCAGTGCCTGTGTCTTAGCTTCATTTGATTCTATTGTTGTGATTAAAAAAATACTTTACCAAAACACAACTTACATCTGAAAGAATGTGTTTTAACTCATAGCTCCTGATTACGGTCCATTATCTCAAGGAAGTTGAAGTAATAGGAACTTGGAACGGTAAGTCATTTCACACTGACAGTTATAAACACAGAGAAAGGAATAGGTGCATATTTATAGTCATCTAAATTTCTCTATTTTCACACAGTCCAGGATCCCAAAGAAGGGAGTAGCTATATCCAATCTGAGACTGGGACTTCCCATATCCATCAAGACAATTTCCTAACAACATATTCATAACCAACCTGATCAGGTCACTCGTTCCTTGAGAATCTCTTCCCAGATGACTCAAGTTGATAGATAAAGCTGGACATCACAGCCTCTCATTCGCTTTTGCAGAAAGGGGTTGCTTATGAAGTAGTCAACTGGTCATCTGCAATCTGTAACTGTTTTGAAGAGTGAGACCAGCCTACTTTTTTCTTTTATACTTCTTTTAAATAACTATAAGTATTTATTATTGTAGATTGTCCTCTGAAATTCCAAAGTCTCTCTGCTAGCCATGTTAAGAGAAATGTGTTAACAACTTCATTGTTCAAGAACTTTCTGAAGGACACATTGATGTTTCAACAGAAAGCTTGAGCTGACAGCTTACAAGACACATTGATCCTCTTAAATAACTCACTTTGCACTGCCTGTCAATCATAAAGGATTAAAACATGAAACTTGCCAACCCGAACCTTCAAAATGGAGATTTAATTAGGTTTCACACCCTAATTTTAATGATTGGTCAAATTTTGGCCACTGATGAACAATGGGACTCTACTGAGGTTCTCCTTTACCACAAGAATAAAAATCCTTCCCTTTGTCTTATCAACAGGCTGTTTGACATTTGCAAAATTAAGACTCAGAGAAAGTTCAGTGTCAACTCTGTATCAACTTGAAGTTTAGAAGTTTCTGATTTTTTGGGAGTAAAGATTAGAAAACATTTGTAAATGTATGTATGTAAGTGTGTATTTGCATATCAATATGTAATTCCAGCACTAGAGATTTCCAAAACTAACCTTGCCTATTTAGTGAAATAGAGAATCCAGAACAATCTGGACTACATAGTACAATACTATTTGAAAAAAATTAACATGAAATTACACACATACACACACACACACACACACACACACACACAAAGCCACCATGGTGGCTCAGCAGGTAAAAGTGCTTGCTGCCAAGCCTGACAATCTGAATTTGATCCTCAGAACCTACTTTGTAGGACACAATTGATAAGTTGTCTTTTTTTTTTTTGGTTTTTATTTTTATTTTATTTATTTATTTATTTAATCTTAAGGAACTTTCTTTTGTTTTTTTTGTTTTTGTTTTTGTTTTTAATTTTTTTTATTGGATGTTTTATTTACATTTCATATGTTGTCCCCTTACCCCATCCCCCACCCACCCAGGACAACTATGTTCATAGCAGCCTTATTTATAATAGCCAGGAGCTGGAAAGAACCCAGATGTCCTTCAACTGAGGAATGGATTCAAAAAATGTGGTATATTTACACAATGGAGTATTACTCAGCTATTAAAAATAATGAATTTGAGAGTTTCCTAGGTAAATGGATGGAACTAGAAATTATCATCCTGAGTGAGATAAGCCAATCACAAAAGAAAACAGATGGTATTCACTCACTGATTATTGGATATTAGCCCAGAACTTTGAAATGCCTAAGATTCAACTCACAGGCCACATGAAGCTCATGAAGAAGGAAGACCAAGTGGGGGTGATTCGGTCCTTCTTAGAAGGAGCAGCAAAATACTCAAGGGACAAGTTGTCTTTTAACCCCCACATGCAGTCATACGCCATTTCTCCCCTCAGAATAATGAGTAAATATAGTAAAAGTTAAAATATAATAAAAGTTATTAAAATCCCCTCATTAAAATTAGAATATTTATTCTTAAGTATTTGTATAAATTTTTACTTCTTTTTGGGAACCTCAGTTTATTACTATCATTTAAAGAAATACAGTGTATTTTTCATATCAACTTTTTGCTAGTCGTCATGTATTAATCACCGCAAGGATGTTTCCCATCAATCACAGACTGTCCTGAGCTTGACTCTCAACCTGACTTTACCTTCCAGGCTCAGTTTTCTTATCTTTAAAGTGGAAAGCATAATCTCCACATGGTTGTTTACAAGATTGAATTTGTGATATACAAAGTACATACTAGTCATTCAGCAATCTCATTTCTTTTTTCTATGGTTCCCCTTGTCTAAAATGGAAAAATAAGGATTTGATTTTCTTTCTCCCAGATTGATGTAAATTTGATATTAAGGTAAACGCAATTTATTGGTTGTTGAGATACTTATACTATGTAACTTCAGGGGTCCAGGCAATTTGTTGTTGTTGGAAAGGGTGCTATTATTTTTCCTAGTTTTACTTCTTTCCATGAAATCTGTTAGTCTTGGTCTTTTAAACTATCTTTCAAAATCCTGCCCAAAACAACACTATATGTTAATCTTGTTAAGCCAAACCCATTTTACAATTGTTTACTCAAAGTGGGGTTTGTTTATGAACTCTCAAGATGTCAAAGAAACAAGGAAGCAGATAATATTCTCCATTCACATTAAGTTCAATTCTCTCTGAAACTACATGAGTTCCTCAGTTTCATTTGACCTGGTTGCACCTGTAAATTAAAGGTTGTGATGATCAACTATTTATCATCTCAATTTAGGTTGTGGATTGTTTGAGTAATTAAAAGCAGATGGTAGAAGCTGGGAAAACTGTGTAGCAGCTGATTAGGGAAATGAATGGATTTGGAGATATTTAGCATCCAGATAATAGATGGGTCAAACATAGTTTATACTGCACTGTGTGTACTTTTAGGATAACTCCAAACACAATGTTTGATAATTTATCAAGAAGTAGGTGTTTGTTCTTCATCTTCATTTGTTCATTGTTCCCTGACATACGACTCCTCTCTCTGCACAGGATGAGATTGGGGACATTAGTTATTTATCCCCAGTGTTTGTGACAAAGATTTACATTGTCAATGGGATATCTGGAGGTTAAGCACTCTGTTTTGCTTGAGGTTTTCTTTATAGGGGCTTGACACCAGTTCTCAAAATTAGCATACACTGAAATAATACCAGGAATTTCATCTGTCAGCCTTCCTGTGTTCATTATACTGCCAAAAACTAAAATCTTCATCAGGAACAACCAACTCTTAAACCAATTATACATGTCTTAAATGTGTTTACAGGCCCACTTCTATTTCCTCTCTTGTCCTCAGAATTAGGGTGGTAGTCTCTACTTCCTTGAGATTTCAAAAACAGTCTAAAGGGTAGGTGTGTCTTTCTAATATCAATAAATCCACATTAAAGGTTATGAGGCCATACAGGTAGGGAAAAAAGAAACATGTTCCAGAAATCAAAGTAAAAAATACAATAAATCTTTCAAGGAGTTTTCATTAATCCTCTGAGAAACATGTGCCAAGGTATAAAACATGAGAGGAAAACAACAACAGCAACAACAACAAAGACAACACCACCACCAACAACAGCAGCAACTACAACAAAGACATCAGCGACAACAAGAAGGACAACAACAACAGCAACAACTACAGCAGCAACAACAACAGCAACAACAAAGGCAAACTTTCCTTTTTCAGGGTAATTGGGTTTTGTACTGAAAAATTTTATTTGCATTCTAGAAATAACTCTTTTCTTTAATGTACATCTTGCTCACCTAAAGTTGTTGATTCATGGTGCTAGTTCTATTATTGATTGTTACTGGTTAAAGAAATTAATTCTGATCCAAGTTGAATAATATTTGTTCCCAAGAAGGCTGACTGAAGCTCTAACCTTCAACCCCTCAGCACATGACCTTGTTTGGGAAGAGTGGCCATGCTGACTTTACCAAATTCAAATAAGCAGAACTCTAACCCAGCTTATCTAGCCTAATGGCAGTTCTCCTTATAAAAGAGAGAAAATATACCTAGGGAGCCTTAAAAAATTCCAGTGACCAGTTTCCATTTTCAGCAATTGAAAAAGAATCTCAGCCTTGACACTCAAGCACTGAAAATTCTAGTGGACACAGAGTAGAGAAGCATTAACAGATGGTCACACTCAACATAGTGCTGTTCAAAATTTTCCTATCTTTGAGCAATACTTAGTAAAACAGCAATTGGCTTTTGGTTTTGTTTCTTGATTTGGATAATATGACTCTGTTTCATGTAGTATCATATACTGTGGCTTATGTGGTCTTAAGGATCCATTCTGAAGATGGTCCTCTTACCTGGCTGTGAAGTTAATATTGGCTAGTACCTTTGAAGTTTATTTAGACTTAAAGATAAGAGTTTCCATTCCATCTCTAGCTTTCCTGAGCACAGATTACTGGTCTTCCAGAAACTTCCATAGTGGTTTAGTTCCAATATCATATACTCCAAAAAGATAAAAGAAGAGTGAGTTGTCTTTGTATAAACTAACTGCAGAAGTTCCATAACAGTTTTTAGTATTATACTGGTTGAGGTAACTCTTAGGCTAAGTAAGATTCAGTGGAAGGATTATAGTCCAGTTCTTAATAGAGGAGTGGTTATTTTCAGAAGAGCTGTAGGACAGTAGTTATTATGGTGACCATCTGAAGAAACGTCAATATGGAGAAGGTTGGGAACTTATTAGAAAGGGACAATGAAATATGAAATAGGAAGAGAAAGGGTAATTTAGGCAAACTCAGTAGCAAATGGTATGCTTGCTAAAATTATGATCCCAGATAAAGACAGTGCCATGTTGGAATTAGCTAGGGAAGCATGACAGTAGTTTATGTTTTCCTAATACTTCAGGCACTAACTACTCAGCACTTTTACTGTGTATAAGCACTGGTTAGTGCTTTTGGATGGCGGCAATGGTTTCATAAAAGCAATTGGAGATACTAGCTTGGTATTTATTTAGACTACACACACACACACATACATACATACATACATACATACATACATACATACATATATATGTATGTATTCATGCCATTACATCATTTGGCTCACTGTAGACATCAACTTGAAACCTTGGTAAGATTTATTAAAGGCATGAAACAAGGATAAATGTAAAACCAGCCACTGAAATTTCGATGTCTTTGTCTTTAAAAAGACAAGAGCCTGGTTTGCTTTTTAAAGGAAATGGAAAGCCATTCCTCCTATGCCACATTTATTATTTTAATAGATTAAAACAGAGAATTTTCTGACTTAGTTTAATCCATGTTTAATCATATGCTTCCATGTTGCAGACTACAAACTGACCCCAGTGGGCGCACACAGTGTTGTCTTAGGTAGATTAATTAAATGTTAAAAAAAGATGGCTACTGGAGTCTTTTTAAAAAGTGACTGATCTGTGGCAGTCCTGGCCCAGATGCAGTGAGTATTATGTGACTATGGGGACTGACAGATAGATGCTAAGAGGATGTAGACAGAACAGACTTATGGTGCTCCTTTTACTAGCTTCGCCCATTTGGCAAGCATCCCAAAGATGTCCCACACCCTGCTTTGCTGTCTTATGTGAGTTCCTCCTTGTTAGATTTTAAGATAGCAGAAGGAAGGAAAAGGGAAATCCAAACAGTCCTTTTTTTTTGGGGGGGTCCTTACAATAGTAGGCTTATCACACACTCTGGCTTCATAGTCTCCTGTGCAGAATGAATTATGCACATAGCTTCCCAGATCCATTTTTTCCCCCACAGAATAGACCATGGGAATCATGTGAAAAAGAAATAGAATTAACGGTATTTTATATTTTAGTATTAGAAAGTGGGTAACCATTATTGTCTTTTTAAGAGAAATTGAGCTATTATTATTTAAGAAGATTTTGGAATAAGATGGGCACATGGATTTGCCAGATATTGGTTATATACAACCTGTGAAACAGAACCAAAGGATGTTAGATACTTGCCTAACTGAGGTCAAATTTAGATGGCTGTGTTGATTTTTGTAAACATCCTTTTGTAGTAAGGGCTCCGTTTCCTTGGCCAAACTGACAAAGCTGCACATTGCTTCACATTCAACTCATCCCAAGGCAGGATTTTATTGCTGCTTTCTCTTTTCTCAGACCTTTCATTAACTGTCTGGATGCACATCATAAAATCAGCGCTCTTGGCTTTGAAGACATTTATTAAAACAATGCCTTTGTGAGAAGAAACTTTATGAGACATCAGGCTTGTAACACTCTTGATGTATTTACTCCAGATGATTAGATCCTAATTCTTGAAGAGAGGATAGGTCTTAGTGCCAGAGAAACTACAAACTTAATAATTGATGTGGAGATGAACCACTTCCTCTCAATGACTGTGAACCTCACATTTATTACTTCTGTTTTTTCTGGCAGTGTCCAGCCAGCAAAACATTCATATGTACCCTGATGCTAAGAAGCACTCCAGTGTGGGATACTTGACAACATTTACAACTTCATACACATATTTAGTATATAGTTTAATTTGAGTAAGCATGGGTATGTGTGGTCAAGATTTACACATATGTGTTGTGTGTGTTGCGTATTTGTTTATTTATAAGTGAATGTTACTGTGTACATCCATTTGTGCATGTGTGGAAGCTGGAGGCTGACATACAGTGTGGTCTCTGTCATTCTCCACCTTCATGTTTTCATTGCACTTGAAAGCTTATCATTTTGATTTAAACTGGCTGGCCAGGGAGTCCCCAGGGTCCAGTTGTTTCTGCACCTCCTGTGTTTGGGTTATAGATATGGACAGCCACATTTGTCTTTTTATGTGGGTGTTGGGAATCTGAACTCTGATTCTCATGCTTGTTCAAGGGTAATGACAAGTACTTTACCCACTGAATCAATGCCCCAATGCCAAAATCTACATGCTTATTAAGAAAGACTTTCAAAACATCAGTAGTTATCAAAGAAAAAGTTGGAGGAAATATAACTGTGATGGGAAGACAGGAAGGACATTCTGATGTAGATGGAGAGATGACCCACTGGTAAGAAAATGTACTGATTTCACAGAGGCCTCTGCTTAGATTCCATCACCCACATCAAGTGGCTCAAACTTGAGTATTACACACTCTCTTCTGGACTTGGTTGGTACTATTTTTATGTGCACATTCAACACACAGGCACACATCAATACACATAATTTAAAAATGAAATTAGTTTTTCAAAGTGTATATTCAGAATTAGTGAATTTATGCTTCAAAAAGTCTGAGCATTGTGAAAGAGTTTTGTCAAGGAATAAACACAGCTGGGTAGTAAAATGTTAACTTAATTTCAGGGGAAGCTTTAGGGGTGGGGGCACCACAAAAAGTTGATGGAGCTATAAAGGGAAATAACACACTAGCAAACATGCATGGCTGTTAGCTACGGGAAGGACTTGAGGGTGCTTCCCTGGAGAAGCAGACACTTGAAATGACCGTTTATGCATAACTATAGTTGTCCAGACAAGAAGGGCAGGACATTGTGTTCTGGTCAACAAACAAGGAGAAGACACTTTTTAACCAAAGTGCCCAACCCTAAGAATGAAAAAGAACAGCAACCCAGGCCCAAGGTAGATGATAACGTATAGATGATGATGAATATGAAACATTGGTTAGAGACTGGGAAGATCTGCGTCTGAAGAGCTCTTGAAATAGAAAGGAGGAGGTTCATCAACACTGACAGCATTTTCCTAGCTGGGGCAGAATCTCAGGGCGGTTCCAAGCAGAACGTTTGTATCTAGGCTGGTGGGTTTGCATCACAGATGAACCACTTGCTCTGAGGCCTTGGAAACCTACCTACCTACCTCTTTGAATTGTTAAAACAAAATCCATAGACAAATTCAACTTAGCAGAGGTTTTATATAAAGGTAAATTGGAGAATCCGGAAGCATTCTAAATCCAAGGAGGTTCAGAGTACTCCATCCAGCAACAATAGGAGAAGGCAGTATTCACAGACAGAACAAGAAAATTCTGTTTAAGAGAAACATCCTGCTGGGATACAGAATGACATTTGTCCCCTATGGAAGTTTTCTGATTAGTCTGTGGTATGTCATTGGCTGAAGCTCCAATGTTGTGACTGACTGAGACTTGGGTACTTATGAGAATTTACACTAAGCTAGCTGGCAGTTCACTAAGTTATGCTATCATTTTCTATGTATGTTTTAAAACTATGGAGATAAATGTAGATCAAATTTAATTTAGTTAAACAGAAACTTAGTTTGTTGCCAAGTGTGGAAAACTGAAGTATAGGAGAACTATGTAAGAGTGTTGGTCAATGTTCAAATTCAAGAAGCAATGACACCACACAGGACATGCTATTTAAATTCAGACAAAGAGTAGCTTTAGATCATTGACTTGTGCACAAAATGACTAACTGCATGGATAACAGAATCAACTATATCTGAGATGGTTATTGAAGAAACAGAAATCCTATAGGCAAAGCACAGTAAGGGGGTTGTTGCAACAGTGAGGAGAAGCATCTTAGACAGGTTCTGGTTACTTTATCTCTGTATTTGGGATAAGCATGTATGAGCTTTGTTAGCATTGTTCTGGCATTTGAAATGGAAGAAACAAGTAAATGAAGGAAGAATTTACTTTGGCTCATTGTTTCAGATGATTTCAGTTAACATGATGGAGCAGCTCACAGGGTTGCATGGAGCAGATACTACTGTTTAGTATTAGGATACCAGAGGTGGTGGGAGACTGGAAACAAGGACTCAGTTATAACCTTCAAAGTCCTTCTCCTAGTGAACTTCTTTTACCAACTAAGCCCCACCTCCTAAAAGTTCCACATATTTCCAAAATACCACTAAAAGTTGATGAGCATATAATTCAAAACATGAGCCTATAGGGAATATTTCATATTCAAGCTATAACAACAACAGCAACAGCAACAACAACAACAACAACAGTAACAACAAAGCTGTTGCATGTAGTTTAAAGTCATGCTACCACCTTGCCCACGAGCTGCCGTTCTCTGGCCCCTTCTGATTTGCTTGTGTTCCACATTCCACCCAGCTTGTTTCCAGGATTGGCAGCCAGCTTCCTTTTCTACTGGCTTTATGCTCTGGGAGGTGAAAGCTTGTCAGTCCACTCCCAAGACCCTTGTTCAGGGAGAAGTCGAGTTACCAGTTCCACTTGAGACCCTTGAATCCTCAGCTAAAGGACACAGACTCAGCTTGTCGCTTTACAGCTTGCCATTCGTGGCACAATTGCTGGGTTCAGGCACCTTCCTACTGCAAAGGCATGCCCTTATCAATTAATAATCTCCATCTCTCCTTTCACCCTAAACTTAGTTGTTTGTTCCAATTAGCTCCTGCTAAATGTCTTTGGGCATCCGCTTGTAGAGGAGGCCGTAGACTCTAGCTGTCCCCAGATTTTACATGATGGCTACAGGCTATTCCAAAGCATGGCATAAAAAGCTCCTCTCTCTTTCCCTGTGTCTCCTTTTCCTCCTGGGACCCAGAAGTCAAATTTGTACCTTCCACCCAGCAATTGGCTCCCGACCTTCTTTATTGACAAGTCAAGAATCAATTGGGGAACAAGACCTTTGCGACAGAATCTCCCCTTACAAAAAGCAACATCAACACAATGGGAAAGAGAAGGTCTTGTGATAGGAGAGAAAATGAAACAGCTATACTTTCGGTTAGTCTCATAAGCCTTCAAGCTTTCTCCTCCACTATATGGATGATCAACAGGATAGTCTGAAGCCCTGCTCTATAAAACATTTCTTCTTAGCCCAGCATGTAAAGAAAATAAGGGAGGAGTCAGGTAGAAACAAGAGACAGGAGGGATGGAGTATAACTCTTACAGAAAAAGCAGCACTCAGTGGTCCAATGATGAGGTATAATGATGGACCTGAACTGTCAGCACCGGGTTACTCTAAAATGCAGAGTGCAAACATACATGCTATCTTTTTTTCTGTCTCCCCATGTTGTCTAAAAATTCCTCTTTTGGCAGGCAGAAGCCTAGAACCATTGAGTGAAGAGAATTCTAGCCCAGTGGGTCTGGTTTTGAGGAGTTGACACTATCCAGCTTTTAGTCCTACACGGTAAAATTAAATAGGGCCATGCCTAAATACACCCAAGGAGCTCAACATTGACACACTCAGTTTCAAAAAATCACCAGAGGAACATATGTTCCCTCTCACAATGGAGAAATAAAACTGGTAATTGTTGCAACTTATCCAGTATGCCCCTTGCTGTGTCCTAAGTGGTCTGAGTACTCAATAAATATTTTATGCACTCCATTTGTAAAGGGTGAGACAAAGGGTTAGGAAGCTGTAAACCAGCTCCGAATGAAGACACTGTGAGTAAATGACCAAAGTGCCCTGAGGAGAAGCAGTTGTTTTTCAAGAGGGTGAAAGGAGAGAGGCCAGAACAGCCGGAGCATATGGTTTACTACTCATGACTTCAGCACGTGTTTTTGTTGTTGTTAGGTTTTGGTTTTCCATTACTGTTGGTGGTGGCTTGTTTTGTTGTTTGTTTGTTTGTTTGTTTTTGACAGATTTTCCATTCCAGCATACATCATTACCATGACTCCAAATACTCTAGCCACAGTCTAAAATTTCATCCTGAGGTTTCTTTCCCCCTTAGCCTCTGCAGTTAGCTTCTCAGAAAATCATGTCAGCTCTTCCCCAGACTTGTTCAGAACTGATCTCTTGAGCTCAGCCTCTCTCACTATCTCTTCTGGTTTGTATCACTGTCATAGCTCCCTACATGATCTGATCTGAGGCCCTTTACTCTATGATCCCTCTTGGAATCATTCTCCACTGAAGTTAATATATACTATTGAGTGCTGCCCCACAGGCAGGACATAGTGTTGTCATCTTGAAATCAGAGCAGCTGTGGTGATCCCCATGAGATACTCACAAGATTAGATCCACTAACAATCCCCTGTGGAAGGGCAAAGAACTCACAAGACTCTAAATGCAGTTGGGAGGTGCTTGGCTCAAGCAGTACATAAGACATGTATGAATGAGGATGTCACAAGTGGCTCACAAGGCAAATCATTAGGCACACAAGTTCTCTCTCTTCCCTAAGGATATCTAAGCAGTTAATGGTTGTTGGGGGTGGGATACTCTTTGCTGGTGTAATACCCAACAAGTTTCCTCTGGTCCTGAAGGCAAGTTTCACACACTACAGGTCACTCTAATTAATCTTTCTAAGCTTGACTTGGATGGGCATATGACTTAGTCTCTTGTTGCAGTTTCTTTGTCTAAGTCTTCGATAGTGCAACTATGTCACAGTGATTTCAGTTTTCATTCTCCAAAAGTGCTAAATCTGGCAAGAAGTCTTATGTGTGGGTAGTTAGTATTTGAAATGAAGGACTGTAGACATTACTGAGCCAGAAAGTAATGTGGCAAGTGAGTTGTAGATGACAACAGGCCCTCTCCTAGTAACTGAAGACAGCAACTTAGTCTCTCTCACTTGAGAAAGGAGGATACTTATCCATCAGCCTTAATAATCAAGTGTTAGCCCAGCAAACATAACCTGCTTGTCCTTGAAGTTCATGAGTATGCATGTGTGGGATTTCCAGGCATCCCATTTATAATCACAGGCTGGACAAAAGTGAGAGAAAGGCAATGTGGCAAAGGAGAGATCCAAAGAGCTCATCTGCCACACTATGGCTAGAACAAGCAAGAGAACAGGTATGAGAACCAGGTGGAAAAAGAATATCCATAACTTCCAGAGATTGTGAGCACCAAGAGCTGAGTACAACACAGAACAGTGTCTGAAACATTCGTTATACTCTATAAATGCTGTATGAGTTGCCTCATAATCATTCTTTTTTATAATCTTATGATTGTTGTATATTCCATTTCTTGTCGACAGATCTTGTCAGTAAAGATTGATGATGTTATTATTTAGTAGAAAAAATGCCAGACTTGGATTCTGAGAAATTTCTTATTTTAGGTTTACTTGATCAAATGTTCTATTTTAGTTTCAAATAAGTTTTGAGTTCAGACAAAGCATACAGTGCTGAACTTTTACAAGAGATAATATAAAATGACTAGATATAATTTGTCCTTGACTTGAAATCTGTTGCAGGAAATAAAACAAGTAGTTACATAGCTCAAATGAGTCAAAAGTCATGCCACATTTTCTGCATTATCAAATACCAAACTCTGCTATACCTTGCGTATGTCCCTGATTTTGATACCTTTGAAATGGGAACTGTTCTAGTAAATATCATATCAGTTTTGATAGGCTGAAAATTTTATCATAAAAGCATATACATAGTTCTATGGAAATCAAAAAAGAGAGTGTTTCTATGTAGCTAGTGGTCTAAGAGTGAGAAAATATGGAGAAAGTGCCAAAAAATAGTAGACATGTTAATCAACATTAGAAAGCATCCTTGGTTTCCTTTGCCTCTGGAATGGATGGATCATCAGAAATGAGAAATCCTCTGTTTGTAGCTTGAAGTCCTTGTTGGCTCTTGAAGCTTGCCACAGCTGCCCAGGCCATGACTTTCTGCCTTTCTGCAGAAAAAAAAACTCTGTTTATTTTGCGGCTTTTAAGGAGAGTCATTTTTCTGTTGGAGTCTAATGGGACTTACAGTTGCTCTTAAGCCTGATAATTTCCCATTGGATAGCCTAGGCTACCTCCAACGTCTTCCAGTGGGTGTCATCACAAGGAAATTGTAGACATTATGGTTCAGAGACTGTGTCTACAGAATATGAAACTATGCCCATGTAACAAGGATGGTTCTGGGACAGAGCTACAGCTGCTCAGTATGCCTCAGGCATTGAGTTTGATCTCATTGTAGTACGGCCCCATATAAACAAACAAAAATGAAAAGCAGTGATGGGCACATCGGTAAATTCTTTGTCAGAATATATTATTATTTTTCTTGGCTGTCCAGGTCAATTTAAGCATTATCAAAATAAAGGTTGTTATTTACATTGCACTCCAACACCTGGCAAAGCAATTTGAGGGAGGGGAAATTTATTTGGACCCATTATTTAAAGGGATGTGGTTTATCATGGCAGGGAAAGAGACTCATTCTCATGAAGTCAGAAGTTACAACAACTGCATGTTGCATTTTGGGTGGATCAGGAGACAGAGAATCCAGTTAGGACAAAACCAAACTTAATCCTCAAGCTACAACTCCTTGGCGTTTCATCCAGCAGACAGAGTCCAAGCCCAAAAGGCTCCACAATTTCCTCAAACAGTTCCAGGAGCTAAAGGACCAAGTGTTCAAACACATCAGTGTGTTGGGACACATTTCACATTCAAGGAAAGACTAATGGTAAGTATTTTAATAAAAGTAGTGTTGTCTTCTAAAACTGGAATTATATAACGAAAGATTTTGTTTAAATGAACTCTGATTTTTTTTTTTGCTGGTTGTTTGTGGATAAAAATTTTTAGTAAACTTTTGTTATTTTTCTGTAGGAAGCAAGAACTTGGTTAAGCATTTAAGAGTACCTTTTTAGGGCAATGCGGCCATATGTAAACATTCACTGAGTATTGAAATAGCCTGAAGCTAATTTAACTGCACTGGACCAGCCATCTTGCTGAAATAGTCAAGAGAAATAACTCATGGCTGATTTTAAAATAATTAGTTCCACAGCTTTTATTTTTGGAAAAAGCATTAGGGCTATCAGTGGTTCAGAAACACAATGATGAGACAGCATATGAGGAGAAAGAAAATGTCACATTTAACTTGTGCAAAATGTTCAGAGATAAACCAGCAATCTCTCCCTCTGGTAAAACAAACACGCCAGAAGTGGTGAACTAGACCCAGGGAACAGTGCCAACGGCAGCTTGCCCCCGGACACTTGCAGCCTCTTGCTCTATTTTATTAGGTTTTCCCTGCCTTTCCAATACCTCTATCATCTTTAATCAAGCATAAAGATACAACAAGGGGCATTATTTTCTGGTTTCTATTCTGTTTTTTCATCTTCACTAGAATCTGAAATTATATAACATGAGGCAAGTTTTATATGGAGATAGAATGGTCTGAATTTTTCTAGCCATGAGTTTAGGTTGTGCTTTTTTAGGGAAAATGCTCAAAATAACCCAAATGTTATAGTTACTCTTCTTATAAAATACTATCCATTGACTAAAGCAAATAGTTTGACAATTTTTGAAGCATGTAAGAAAGTTCCCTAGTAACTGCAATCTAAAGGTGAAGAATGAGTTCTCCACGAGAGAATTCAGCACAGAAATAGTTTGTTTATCTAGAAAGGATTAAAACATAATTTTATCCAAAAATGTTAAATTTATTGATTTTGCATGTACATTTTAAAAAGCCCAATCTCAGATTTAAAATTCTGTGTTTTTCAAGGATAGGCATCGCAAAGAAGCAGCCATTTTAGAATTGGCACCATCTGCAGTGAGCACCTGTAAGGCATATGGGGGCAAAGGGTATGTTCCCCAGATAGAAAAGGTCCAAGCATTGTTATCACCAGTGTCATTCATTGGGAGTTTATTTTATCATAGTGGTGGAGAAAAGAAATTCTTTGGATGAACATGTACCAGAGACAGCTTGCTTCTAATTATGACTTGTGCTATTTCTTTGATTAGAATTATCATCAGGTAATACAGTACTATCAGTTTCTGCACACAGTTCACAGTTCCTTCATTACCATAGTGTTGGGACAAATTACCTTTCATAGAATGTGAGTAGAAGCAACAGATTTTGTTCTTAACAGTTATTATTATATTTTTGCTGTTCTTTGCTTTTTAGGATAGAGTCTCTATCTTTTTCTTCTTTTGATATATGATATGGAACCTCTATACTATTGCAGATGACCCCCCCAAGCATCCGAGGCCCTCTGCTTCCAGGTGGAAAACAATGTATCCCTTAGCACAGTCACAATGCTTACAGACATTTAGCATTAACCTAACTAAGCCATCATAGATTTACTCAGTAGGGAAATTCAAGAGGCTGATGAGGCCTGGGAGTGAGACTCAATAGTGTACTCCACTAAGTTCTTGCTTAGAATGCACAAGTCCCTGAATTCAGTTCTCAACACTGAACAAAGCACGCTGTGTTTCAGAGACAAAAGAATCCACATTAAATTTCATTATATATCTGACGCCTGAAGTTCACAAGTTTAAGCTCTCTTCCTTAAGTAAACAATTCAGACCTTTAGTTTCCCTAGGATGACTTTTTTGACAAATTTTTCTACTCAGAGTAAATTTAATCAGATATTTTATGAAATTGAAAAAAAAATGTATTGACATTTTAGAAAAAGAAAATGGCTGTGAGATAATTCTCAAATGGTCCATATTCCCATTATGCAAGCTATAATGTATAAGGGGAAAAATCAAGAGTTATTAAAATCAAAGAAGGTCTAATGCCATCTGTCCCTTCTTTATTTCTGGTGTGTGAATTGTCACAGTCCTTATATGAACTCCAAGTTCTCTGAAAGTATTTTTAGTGCTGGAGAGTTCAGCACCATGCAAATCACTTTTTAAAAACAGTCTTTGAAGGTAGATCTATTTTTTTCATTTTATCCAAAAATCTGACATTAATACCTACTACTAATTATAATAAATTTTGCCTATGAACATTTGAGAATATATAGAACAATCCTGGTTTCTTCTAAATCTTTGTGTAGCAGTCTTTGATTTATTGCAATTTAGATATTGGGAGTTATTGCTCTATAGCGACCTTTATTGGTACACATAATTTTGTTCCATTGTCATCCCAATTCATGCTTCTGAAAATACCATATGACTGTGGTGGGTTAAGTAAGAATGGCCTTCAGAGGCTCATAGATTTGAAGGCTTGGTCATCAAAGAGTGGTACTACTTGGGAAAGACTAAAAAGTGTATCATTAGAGGTGGGCTTTTGGGTTTCAATAGTCAAAGTCAGTCCCTGAGTCTCCTTCTTCTTGCTGCCTGCAGATCTGGATGTAGAGCTTTCAGCCACTTCTCCAGCACCTTAGCTGCCTGTGGGCTGCTATGTTTCCTGCCATGATGATAATGCACTAAACCTCTGGAACTGTAAGCCAGCCTCAATTAAAAGTTTCCTTTTTATAAGAGTTACCATGGTCATGGTGTCTATTCTCAGAATGAAAACACTGACTGAGATGATGAGCTTCTGGATAAACTCTCAGCTATATTCTGTTTTATAGTTACCTTGAGCCATCACTATCAGACAGTTGAAAGATACTTAACTTGTTCTCAACCACATATCTTAGCTCTTTCTCGTAAGTACAGTCCAAAATTTGTTACTGTTTCAACTTCACATATCAATCCTTCATCATTAACTCAGTTTTACTGTTTCTCAGTACTTAATAACTTACTGTTTATACAGATTTTACTTGAGAGAAAGTTCAGCTCACTTGGTTTTTATGGAAACCAAAGAGTTTGTTCTCTAAAAATATACTAGAATTTTTTCTTAAGAGACTTAGGGACAATTTAAGAGTTGGGAAGTTTTTCACTGTCCTTTTTAAGCAGATCATTATTTTCTTCTCTCTTTCTAATTTAATTGCTTCTAGATTTTTCATTAAGTGTGTGTGTTTTTAATTGTATCTGAAACTTTTTCTATTACAGAGAGTATGTTTATGTGTTTCCATGTTCATGATAAAATCTTTAAGATTACAGAAATCTATAAGAGTAAATGAAAAAACCATGAACAAATAAGTGAATTGTCATTTGATAACTCTAACAACATTCCTGAAAAAGAAAATTTCCTTACTATTTAGCTTAGAGAATGTATTCTTGGTCAGTTTAACTGGTAGAGAAGCTTCGTTAACTACACTTCACTATTATGGACTGATAACCTGTGTACTTCTAATTTTCTCCAAATGTTTCTTGTTAGGTATTGTTATTCTTCATTCTTTAAAATGTTAGAAATTCTAGAGAGGCAGGCAGAAGCAGGAGGTCTGGGTTTGACTGCACATTGGTCAATACTGGAGAAAAAAAATCCAAATTGTCTCTCAAGGTTTTTATGTTGGCTTCAGGTGTTGGCAGTCTTGTGACAGGTAGTTATTGCCTCATAGCAGCGGTCCTAACTGTGCATAATTGAGGCATAATACTGTGCAAGTATTGCCTCATAATTGCAATCTTGGCACAATAGTATCACATGGGTGGATATTTACAATCTAGAACTTTATCAAGTCTCATGGCATGAGTGTTCTATAATTTTCACCTAGACAGAGGTCTGTATATATTACAACTGAGCCTGCTTGAGTGCTAATATATTAACTAAGTGTCCAGATAATACTTGCATAAGCACACAGAAAAAGTTAGGATTGTATTGTACATTGCTTAAAGTGAGGATAGTCTGTGTTCTTTGCAGCCTTGATACACATGATCTACCCCAGATGTGTCTACAGGTTGTGCTGTTAAACAGCTCTAGTCAAGAACTATGTGTCCTCTAGATCTGACATTCTCTTAACCTCCTGAAGGCTGCCTTTTTGTGGTTCTATCTCACTACCCTTTAATCACCCAAGAAAAGAGTGCAAACTGTGGCATCAATTCCCTGTGTTTTTGTTCATGTTCTCTAACAGATGGAGAAAGATAGCAGTTTTCAGGCTTGGATATGTTCCCCAACAAATTCCCAATGAGCTGTCTCCACATCAAGTAGCTGAATGCTCATTTGCTAGTGTTTCACAGTGGGAGATGAAGGAAATATATGAAGATATGATGATATATGGCAAAACTGAAGCCACAGCTATCCTTCTGTTTCATTCTGTCACCAGAGACATCTTGAATTTGGGGACTTTATTAGTCATTATATGAAGATTATTGAAACTGTGTGTAGAGTAAATGGAGACCTATATTTGATGAATTACTTCTCTGAGAAAAATGTAGAACTGAGGAACCAACTCACGTAATTGTGGATATTTGGAAGACAATTTTGGAAACTGTGTTCATTATTTTCATCTTTTCCAAAGCTGCCCTTGAATCTGACAGTTTCATAACTCAGCTAAGTAGAAAATTAAGCACATCTCTCAGCCCATCTGTCTATATTTAGTAAACCACTAACTAGGTGGGGCTATAAAAATATGATCTGGTTCTTGTCTTGAGCCAAGATTTTTTTTTAATATAAAAAAATGTTACAAAGGCAGCCAGAGTGAGAAAGAGAAACAGTGACAAAGAGTGCATATGGCTGACAAAGTCTAAAATGGTTACAGTCTTCTTCAGTCAACAGTATGCTACTTTTGACTTAACAGAGCTCACTCTCAACTCACCAGTGGAGACAGATTCATTCAGATTTATTATGCTGTCTACGTAATTCTTAGTTTTAATTTTTCTCAATGCATGTTTTAAACTTATTGGTTTGAGACAGTTTTATGTAATTATCAATAACTTTTCTTTGAATTTCTTACTTTGTATTTCTAAGTTTTCATTTTTCTTGTTGCAGTTTTAATCTTACTGATTTAAGAGTTTTTTTGTAATTATAAATAATATTAAATATTATATAAAAATATACATTTACTACATTTAATGTATATTATAACTTATTCATTAACTTTTGATGTCTCTATCCTGCTATGTAAATTTAGGGAACTCATCATAATTTAAATAATTCTGATTTGGTGAGGTTTCTTTGCTACTTTTCTACTAGGATGATTAGACACTATAACCAAGACAGCTTATACAAGAGTTTGTTTGGGGGCTTAAAGTTTCAGAATGTTAAGGTCCATTATCATTATGGTAGAGATGGCAGCAGACAGACAAGGTGCTGGAACAGTAGCTGAGAGCTTGTATGTTGATCAAGCACATGAAAGAGAGGGCTAACAGGGAATAGTATAGGCTTTTGAAACCTCAAAACGCTAATCAAGTGACACACCTGTTCCAATAAGACCACACCTCCTAACCCTACTGGGAACCAACAGATCAAATATATAAAATTATGAGGGCTCTGCTCATTTATACCACCACACAAAACAAAAAGGGACTATGCCAACTTATCAATTTATCTTTGTATTTAGTAAGAAATTGTGCAATGTTGTGCACATCTTTTTATGTAGATAGATTCTCATAATCTTTAGCTTAGATAATTTTAAATTTCAGTCAAATATAAATATATGTGCATATATACATTCATAGCTCAACCTGTAGCAAGTAGTCTGTGCAGCATGTAAGTCTTGCTTGGGAGAAAAGCCTCAAAGACCCATCACTTCAAAGTGTGTTTCAAAGTTTAAAGAACAGGAACATATTTATTTGTAGCAATACTTTGGTATTTTACTAACAGTAGCTTGTAATAAACCTTCCTACAAGACTGTTCTGTGATATATTTCAACTGACAAGAGCCACAAGAGAAAGAAGAAACACGAGGGTGTGAGTGATGTGTCTAAACAGGTGATCATGCTCTTCTTCACAAATAAAACTTTAAAATTATTTTTAATCAATATTGTCTTTTTCTTTGTCTTCTAGAAACTGGTTTAATATAACGTTCACTCCTTATAATGCACAGTTAAGTTACATTTGATTTCAATTTACCTTTAGAAAAATTATAAACCCATGCAACCATGGGTACAATCAAGCTTTAGAACATTTATATCACTCTCCAGAAATTATCAAATGCCTGTTTATAGTCAATCGTGGCACATGTTCTACCCAAGCTCAATTTATTTCTCTATAAATGGGCCCTTTCCAGATAGCTCATTTGAATGAACAAAAGGTCTCATATCCAGCTCCTTTTACTTTAGTTGGTGTTTCTACGGTTCATCCACATTGCACATGACAGCATTTATTCCATCTTATTACTGAGTAGAATTCCATTCTATAGATTTACCAAGTCCATCTATTTATTATCTAGGTGACATGTATTTAAATTAGTTTTAGCTTTTGCTACGATGAATAACATTTTATGATCCTTCCTATTCAAATCTTATGGATGTTGTTTATCCTTCCCTTAGATAGATTCTTAGGAAAGGATCTCATAGTCCATGCATATGGTAATTATTCATATATTTAAAGGTATTCAAATATTTGGCAAAGAAGAAGTCATCCTGTTTAACATTCCTACATGTGCTCCATGGGTGCAGTTTCTTTCCACGATTGTCAGCACTCAGTGTCGTATAATATCATTAGTTACAGTGACTGTTACGTACCATCCTGGTTTTAATGTGCGTTTCCCAGATAACTGATGATGGTGACTGCCATTAGTGTGTTTGCAAACAACATGTACATCTTTTTAAAATGAAACATCCCTGTCATTTATTTGTTCCTATTAAAGATTTGCTTGGTTTTTGGCTACTTAGTCGTATGAATTCTTCATACATCTTTAGTAAAATTGTATCAACACAGTTTTCAAATACTTTCTCCGACTTAATAGCTTGTTCTTTCAAAAATTTAATCATATTCTTGGGAGAACATTGTTAAACCTTTTGAGGTTTCAATAGCCTATACTATTCCCTGTTAGCCCTCTCTTCCATGTGCTTGGAAGAACAGATTATTTAATCAACAAAGTGGCATTTGCCAAATTTTTTTTCTTCAATTCCAATGTATTTTGCCATATTTATGAACCCTGACACTTTGCCTGGCCTAAAATTATTAATATTTTTATATTTTTCCTTTGAAAAATTTATGTTTTAAAAGTATTATATTTCAGTTTATGATCATTTTCCTATATTATAAAATAATTTTTTATTACAATGATTGCAACATTTATACTGAAAATGAATATTGTCCCTTTGATATTGAGACTAAGCAAGTGGAATATGACCCAGAAGTCATACACAGTGAATGACACATTTACTTAGTCATGCTTTAGCATGGTTGCTTCTGATTTCTTACTCAAACAGGTGTGTGATAAACAAAGCATTAGAAAGCCCTCAACATTAGTAATCCTCTGAACTATTCCAAACAGGAAAATCTACTCTAAAAGTGAAAACATGTAAGCCAGAGGAGCTCCTTTAACTCGACTGTATGAAAGGCAAGGATGTAGGAACTGAAATGGCTGAAATAGATCTCAGTGCCACTGGTTCATATCTGCTTTCAGGTGGACTCAGTTTGAAATGTGTACAAACAAATGTGGAAAGGAATGGATAAGTGGGAAAAGGAATTCCTGGGAATGTTGGTGAGTCTCTTCGCCTTTTGTTTCTTTGCTTTGCCCGTAGTACAGTATCATAGCTTTACACATAATCTCATTATGCCCTTGAAATGGCTAAAGTATAGCTTCTTCATGGTTTCAGTCAATATATAGACAATGGGAAATATAAATTACAACTCAGCTCCATGAAAACGTCTTCCAAGAGGTGTCTAGGTGATCGATGTCTTCAAGTAATTTCTACATGTGTTCCCATCAATATATCCTTACTTGATCTGAAGAATTTTATTTCCTCCAGGAGGCAGTGCTATTGCCTGAGAATTTTCCAGCTCTTGTGTGAGATCTGGGTACCTGTGATTCTCAGTAATGCTGCTATGGAAGGGATATTCATGATCCTTTATTAATTTCCAAAGTTATCTTGACTATTTGCTACCCTTTAAAATTTTGTATTTCATGCCTAGAAAGGCAATTGGAAGAATCACCAACACAAGGTTTTTGTTCTTTGGTTTTCTTTTGTCATTGTTCATTCAGTTGTTTGTTAGCTTGTTTGTTTGCTTGTTTCAAGCTGAGAGTGGAAATAGATTTTTACTTCTTATATTATACATTTGTATAATTTATATTACTTTTAATTTGTACAAATTCAGTATCTAAAAGGCTGCCTACTTTTTACTTACCTAGTAACTCTTATTCTGTTTGGTCTGATTGTTACACATTTTATTAATTCATTAAATGAAAGCACTGCAAAATGTATTTCATTTATTCCTAGAAATATCTGAAAAATTTGAAGAACAGAGGAGATGAACAATCAAAGGATCATATGCTAAAAACATTGACTATAGACTAGTGAGGTCATTATTAATGTAGCTGGGATAATGCTGGCCTTTTAAAATGGCTTATTTCACCTTCTAAAGTTTTAGGCGTACTTATTCACTTAAATGTCGAAAAACTGTCATAAGTTCACTGTTAATTCTAGAATGAGGATTTCCAGGCTCATAAGTTGCATAACTGATGCAGGGTGACTGTCCTCCAAAATTCACACATGTAGATACAGATATTAAACAACAATATTTAAATAAATGTTACTCCACTCTACTTATTCATGATAAATAAATCTTCAGATTTATTCATTATGGTGTATTGGTATTATGAAGTCATTGGATCAACATCTCAGTACTAAATATCATCATATTAAGAGAGCATGCTTAATTCTTGACCTAATTGTAAATCTTTGAGTGTAGACTTTACATTGTTTAATAGTAATACACTAACAGTACATTAAAAGAATTAATATATATTTAGTCGATTAAATGTAATTTTTTTCTTCTTCTTCACTCAACCTCACAATGAAAGTTCTTCATGTTCCATTATCAAAATCTGGAGACAAAAGATTAATACTTCCTGGATATTAAGACAAAAATATAAAACTCAATACTTTTCTTGTCATGTAGCCAACACATTTATTTGGTGTGTACATTGGACCATGTGCTATGATATGTTTTAGGATAGCATTCAATATTATACATATTTTAATTATGACTTCCAGGCTCCAGAATTGTTTCCGAGGGAGCTAATTAGCAATTAATAAATCAAATATTCTAAGACACTGAAATATAAAAGTGGATAGGATGAAGCAGTTTGCACAGTATTTACTTTAGTAGAATTGCCTAGAAGTAGCGTTGTTTACTTCTGCTTTACACTATTTGGCATCTATTTTTTACTATTTGAAATTTTTGCTTGAACTTTTCTGTAACATTCAGAAAAATGCAAAAATAGCATTAGTAAAAGGACACCTCCATGCGTTTCCTCAGATTTGCCTGATGTTAATGTTCTACACCATTTCCTCATTTGTTTTACAAATGTACTTATCTGTATCTATTTACTGATCATCTATGGACATATCCTCTGCCATCTATCTATCTGTCTGTATGTCTGTATGTCTGATGTGTAATTTTTCTGCACCTGGTAAGGGAGCATTGACTGTGAGTATTTAACCGTACAAAGCTTTGTCTTTGTTTCTGAACTGAAAACAAAAAGGTTATTTTATGTAATTCCAGCACTGTTGTGAATGAGTGAAGTTAGTATCAAGGAAACAGAAGTACGTAAATCACCACTTTTCTACTTCTCAACTAAAACCTCCTGTAAAGCAGCCCCCAGTTTTCAGCACTCGGGATTTTAAGATTCATCCTGTACAAGGATTCTCCCATTAGCTCTACCACTTCCATTTGCTTTAATATAAAATATTTCTATAGAGCGCTACCCCATCTAGTCTTTCTTTTTTCTTTTTGTAGAACACCTCTGATTTTGAGTTTGTCTGATGTTTAAATTCAAGCTATAGATTCTCTATCAGAAACCATATGGACAATATTACAGTTTTTACCTATGATGTATCTTTTATAGATTTTTATGTCCCTCACAACTGGCCCTCTTGTATTGGCGATGTTCATTTGTATCACTTGATGGCAATATTGAAACATTTCTCTACTTTGTTATTAGTGCTTTCCCCATCATTACCAATGAGCAAGGAAGCAGCCTGAAACCATGCTAGTGTGCCCAGCAGTGGAATGCTCCCAGTAGGGTTAGAATCCAAGATGTTTTCCTCTTCCAGTTTTTCTAAGATAGATTTAAATTAGGGATTTATCAAGCAATCTATTCATTGCTACCATTATTACTGGCATAATTCTGAAGTGAGTTGTTCTTGTAGATATCCATCTCAGTAGCATATGTGTGTGTGTGTGTGTGTGTGTGTGTGAGAGAGAGAGAGAGAGAGACCAGTGACAAGGAACATTTGCAGTTCCATTTTAAGATAGGCTTTGAAAATAGAAATTACTTGCAATAAAATAACCCCCTGAAAATATCTTAGGAAAGCCAATTTATTGTCATTTGAAAAAAAGATTCCAGGAAGATAGAAGGAAAAGATTCTCACTTTACCAGTTACAGCTTATTTTTAAACAGAAAGCTTTCAAATACTTGTAGTGTTTGCATGGAAAAGTACTAGACTCCGTGAGCAAAATGCAATGGTACAAAATTTAAAACCACAGTAATTCTTAAGAATAATCACATTAATTTAAAGATTACATTTTTGTTGATGCCATATCAGTCTTCCTCTCACTAAATATAATTAACTAGATGGATTGAAGGATTAATAATAAATGTTAAATATTTTAAATGTCTATAGGTGAATATTTAATAGGTCAATATCTTCAGGAGTTTTTAAAGTATAAAAACAAAAGGAAAATGTTCAACTAGTACTTACTCATTTCTTTCTTTATCACACATTTCTGCTAAGGTCATTTTCTAAAGCATATCACAATCCTTGGGATGAAGGAATACAGTTTGGGAAGAAAAATAATTCCCACATGTCTCAAACATACTTCATAAACAAGTACTTGAAAGGACCCAGTGCCTTTTGCCGCTGTTCATCCTCACTGTCTCTTCCTTAGCTTATCCCACACACCTGCCTAGAAAAGCTCTAGGCTCTTGGGAGAGCCTGGGTAAATGTCTTTTTAAGTGAATTAGTAAAAAATATTAGAGGAAGTGGAATAAATGATTTGTGCATGGCCTCTTAAGTACAGATTAAAAGCAAGCCTCTCTGACTTCATGCCAGTGCTTTTCCACTATCTCATGCCTGTCATTTGAACACTGCATACTCACATCTATGCCCTGATGTTGGCCAGGGTGGGTGTGTGTAAATTCACAGCATCCCTAAAAGCCTGTCTTTGCTTGTTCAATCTTAATTCTCATCCTCTGATGAATCAATGCTGCTAGCCAGAGGACCACCTTAATAATTCAAAGAAAATGACTGATAAGTCCCTCCAAATTTTGAATATCTTGTGGCCTTACATCTTTGGAGTGACTACAATTTGGAGCAAGGAAAAAGGATTGAAAACAGCTTTGGATCTCTGGTAATATTAATGGTATTAGCTTCTGTGCTTCAACATCCATAAGTCATGTTAATAAAGAAAAAGAACCAGGCTGTCAGCCTGGACATGGGAAATACACTGGAAAGTTCCACGGTGGAAGTGGTTCCTAAGAAAAGTGAATTTCAAGAAACTTGATACAATATCCATGATGAAACGAAGCTACAATCCCTTTCTGTGTTTTCTCTTTTAAAGACAGATCTTCCTCTCCAGTCTCAACTGTCCTCAAACTTGAGGTCCTGCCTCAGCATCTCAAATGCAGCGTATAGGCATACAGTAGCATGCCTCACTTCAGTGTACTATTCTGTATTTTATTTAATTTTACATATAACAATACCTGGCCTTTATTCATGTTCTTGATGTTATGAAACATTATTGAATATGCTCATATATAATTTTCTCCACAATATAAGATGAAGTTCATATGTATCAGTTATTTTTCCTTTGTCCTGGTAGAACACCATGACTGACAGCAATTCAAGGAAGAGAAGGTTTATTTGGTCTTTTGACTCCAGAGGGATAAGCATCCAGGATGGTGCAGCAAAGGAATGGCAGCAAGCAGCAAGCATGCATGGTCATTGGAAAAGGAGACTGAGGACCCACATCTGGAATCAAGAGCGAGATGCTGAGAACAGCAAGATGTCAGAGAGGCTTTAAATTCACAAAGCCCATCCACCTGCTGTGATGTACTTCCTCAGCTAACCTCAACCTCCAAACGACATTGTCAACTGAAGATCCAATACTCAAATGCCTGATACTGTGGGTGGGCAGTTTTCTTATTCACACTACCAGTTTCAAAATCATCATCATCATCATCATCATCTATGTCTTAATTCTCACAACAAAAGTACCAGGAAGGCATATTAGCTCCTTTAAAATATGAAATTCGAGGCCATAAAATGTCATCCAAGAACATGTTACTTGGGTGGTTAAATTTCACATTCAGGTCTGGTTTTGACTTCTAATGACTGAAAATTGTTCCACATAGTTCTAAGAATTTAGGTTGTGTCAGAATGTGTTTGTTAAATATATACAATTCCTTTAAATGGGTAGAAGCCCATAGTCATACATATTCCCCATGTTCTAAACACACACACACACACATACACACACACACACACACACTTAAGAAAAGGAATGGTAGCAATCAGAAGTTGGGGCAGACAGTGGAATAGAATAGGTTCATCTGACTACCTTGGTCATTGAAAGTTATGAGTGCATTCATGATGTAGTAAGCTGCCATTCATGCTGATGTTTTAAAATAACAATGGACGAAAAAGGCAATTTTCCTGCACAATGGGCAGCATATCCAGTGTCCTCAGCCTTGCCTCAAATGCCCTCAAAGATATGACCTTCCTCAGTTCCTCCATCTCAAGTCTGCATATATAAGTCAAATTTTGGCTAAAATGCCCCATGCTTAGAAATATCAAAGTGCTGACAACTTTCCCGCATGTTTTACTTTAGTTCACTCTGGTTTGACCTTTCTCAGCTGGGACCCATTTTATCTTCTCTATGCCACAGTAGGTCTTCTTCTCCTTGTTCCTCAGTTCCTTCCACACTTGCTTCAGGTAGGTAATCAACTTAGTTCAGTTTCTCTTTTAGAAGCTTTCTCAGTAATATCCTATCTACAAACTCAGCACTTCCTTTTTGCTTTTTTACTTCACTACTCAAAGTGATAAATTTCATTATTGCATATTCATACAAATCTTTTTTTCATTTATTTTCTGTGTACTGATTTCCATAGTGACTGCATCAGTTTTCCAATGGAACTAGTCATCAGTAGCTTTCCTTTTGATCCACATCTTGGCCAGAATTTGTATCTCGATGCTATCCATTCTGGCTGGGATGAAATGGAATCTCAGAGTAGTTTTAATTTTCTTTTCAAATATTTATTGGCTGTGTGTTTCTTCCTTCGCGAACTGTCTATTTGGTTCAATGGCTCACTGATTAGAAGACTTAGGTGTCTTAGAGTATTTGGGGTTTTTTGTTTGTTTGTTTGTTTGTTTGTTTTTTGGTGTTTTTTGCAATACTTTATCTGATCTAGTATTTGTTTGTTTTTGTTTTGCTTTGTTTTGCAATACTTTATCTGATATAACTCTTGACTCTGCTCTGATGTATTGTTGGCAGAATTTTTTCCTGTTACTGTTTCTTGGAATTGTTTGCTTTGCTGTACAGGAGGTTTTAAATTTGCATAATCCCCTATGTCTATGTCTATGTCTATGTCTATGTCTATGTCTATGTCTATGTCTATGTCTATGTCTATGTCTATGTCTATGTCTATGTCTATGTC
>NW_021604565.1:19203309-19247412 GCF_004785775.1 Grammomys surdaster | reverse complement strand
ATGTCTATGTCTATGTCTATGTCTATGTCTATGTCTATGTCTATGTCAAATTTTTGATGACTGTTATTAGTTTAATTTTCAGGAAGTTATTGTATATTCTTAAATGTGACAAGGTCTTTGATCTTATGATCTTTTTAATTTATGATTCTGAAGGATTAAAAATAGTTTCGTTCATATATTGTGTGGCTATTTAGTTTTCTTAGCACTGTTTGTTGAAAAGTATTAACACATTTATTGGTCAAAACCTAGGTAGATGTTATTGTGCAGAGTTCTAAGTCCTCTGTCCTATCCCACTGATCTTTGTGTTGTCTTTGAGTTAGCACCATCAGCATTTCCAATGATCAGTGAACTCACCTTGACCTCAGTTTTTCTCCAAGGTAGCATCTGCCATGCTCCATGAAGCTATTTATACTTTGCTCACCCTGGACTGTGAGTTATCCAAAGGCAGAGACAGTGGGCTTATTATTTTTTCTTAAAGTCTGCAAGGTGCTTCCTGGACATAGTCAATGCTGACAAAATTTTGCTAAATCCATATGCTCAAGAATTTTGCCTTTTAAAAAGTAACTATGGTATTTACAAAGGCGATATAGACTTTATAAATTCAGTTCTGAGAAAATGAAACAAAAGTAAGTCGTTTCATTAATGATCTAACAGATCAATCTGTCATTGCTCAGCCTTGACGCTCTTGATAATCAAAACTGTGAGTTTTGGTAAAGGTGGAGAATGCTGATATATAAAATGATCAATATTCTATAGTTTCTTGTGTTTAAAATATAAGTCATACCTGCTATTCCCATGTATTTACAGTATGTGCAAGAAACAGGGAGCTTCTCATAGGTTGAGATTCAGTTTACTTGAAAGATTGTTTTCATTATAGCAGTGGAGATAAAGCATCAGCCCTTCAAGGAGAGATCCACAGTCCTATGACAATCTAATGAATGACTTACTAGGAAGTTAAGTAAATCCTAGGCAAATTCTAAAGTCAATGAGTGAGAAGATTAGACTTTCAAGTAGGGCTGGGATTCACTGGGGAAGCTTTGCTTGCCTGATACTTGGTATGCACTAAAAGTCAGTAACAGAAGGGTCCATGCAGAAACAAAATTTCAAAGCAGTTTTCTGCTCACATGATTTCAGTTAAATTATGTTCTGTCTGTACTTCAGCTGGTGAGAACAATTATACTAAACAAATGTACACTGGAAGTCAAGGACAACTTATTTACCAGCATTGCTTATCTCAGTCTAAGTCAGGTCCTCCAATGTTTGAAAAGCTTTGATGCTTCAACATGATGTTTGCCAAAGAGGGGTCTATAATGAGCAGCCAAATTCTCTGTATTTCAGGCACTTTCTTTAAACTGCCTTTGAAGGAGACTGTCAAGTGTCGCATGCTGTTTGTCAGTTAACACTTGGGGAGAGAAATTCACAAAGGGCACTTTATGTACCTTCACAACAAGGATATCTTTGCCAACACTTCAGAGCTATTTTGAGTTTGGGAGTTGTAAGTATCTCAGTCTTTTTAAGGTGATAGTAGCTGACCCAGGATGCCTGGGTTTTAAGTGAGTTTGTACTTTCAAGACCTTTTGAAATGTGCAGTGCCTTCAATTGTGTGCCCAATGACTTGTGCTTTTTATTTACATGGCTATCTTCATATGATGAGCCTGATAATAATCACAATGATTATTGAAAGCTCCAATAAACAGTATGTGCTGTTTTGTAATTATACAGCATTATGATCTTGTTGAATGTATACTAGAATTTGGAAGTAAGGACAATTATTAGTTCTGTGTGTCTTGAGAATGTGAAGGCTCAGAAAGTTAAATAAAACACCTCTCCGAACAGAATACAAGTGTTGAAATTGAATTTTCACTGGGAATTGCATTAGTTCAGTACTCTCTGTCAAGATTTTTAGAGGACCACAGGTGCCAAAGGAAGTGGGGGTTGGGAGTTTATGTAGTGGGACTGGTGAAAGTATAACTACGGAATATCTTGCAGAAAAGAATTTAAGTGCCAAATAAATCTTTTTTTATCAGCATATCCTGGGAACATGTGTGTGTGTGTGTGTGTGTGTGTGTGTGTGTGTGTGAATGAGTATTTGCATGCATTGTGCATGTGAAAATATTTATGTCTGCATGGTATATGCATGCTTGTTTTCCCATTTTCGGGTTTTCTTGTATGCTCAAAAAAAATGTTTGTGCTTCACCCTGGGATCTTTGCAGGCTTCCTTTTATTTTTTTTCATCCTTTTTGTAACTTATCTGGCTGGTAATATTTGGAACTCTCTGTTCCTACAGATCAGAGTTAGGAAATAAGAGGGCATCCTTTTGCAGCTCTCATTACAAGCTGACCACAGACTCTCTTTGTATATGGTTGCCTTGGAGAATAATGGAAAAATAATGGAAAACCAAGAATAAAGGCAGTATACTGGAGACCAGGAAAGTAAGCATCAAGCTCATTTTGGACAATAGTGGATTGGTTCACCTTGACAATGCCTATACTTTTCACTCTGACTCTCATTCATCATCACAGTTAATTTCTCTCTTAGTTGGCTAAAGAGATGAGTAGCAAGCAAGACAATAGACTTAAAGCTCAACAAAGGGATCTTTTTGCTTCACATCCTCTGTGTTCATTCCTGAATAAGGGCCCATAGCCATAGGAGGTCTATTCTGAGGAGCCCAGGCATTTCTACCTCAGTAGCTATGTCTTTCAGAAAAACAGGGAAATGCTTGTAAAGGGGCAAAGACCTAGTAAACTTGCTGCTTTAAAGAGAAAAAGCCTTCCAAAAGAAAAGGTGGACACAGCAAACTCCATCTTCCCTCAATAGCAGCATAGCGTGAAATACTGGCCAGTTGCTTGCTTATTTGCTCTGGAAGCCATTCATTTTGTGTGTGCAGTTTTAGGGTATAGCTTCCCATTTAGAGAGCCATATTTCTAGCATCTCAAGGTGGTTCTGGGAGTAGAGAGGTGAGTTTGTGTTGAGTTGATGGAACAAGTTTACTCTTTCTCTGACTGTAGCTTTGCTTATTAGTTTCTCTTTTCTTCAGAATCTAGAATACACTAAATCTTCCATGAAAATATTGTAAGAAAATTGGAATAAATTCCTTTTATGAATTCTAACAACTCACTGTATCCCAACAACTCTCCAATCATAGGTTTTGTAGGGGGTTGTTCTGGTATTGCTACGTATTCAAATGCTAAATACTGTTCCCCAAGATCTGGTTGTCCCTTGAAAGGAAGATCATCATATTCAGCAAATGATGCTATATAACCTTGTTGTCAAAGTGAATTGGTCATTAAAAGGCTAAATCCTGTGATTGGGCAATAGTTAGAAGTAGGCAGAATTTCAGTCACCTTGTTGAGGATTGCAGATAGAGATAGAAGGAGAAAAGAGGAAAGTAAAGGAAGAGTAAGCTGCCATGGGAGAAGCTGAGCCATGAGCATGGGGCCAGAAGAAACGGTGACTAACAAAGAACATATATGGCTGGGATAGAGTTAAAAATAGCTTTAATACCTTCCCAATTATAGGCTTTAGCTTTTTTAACTTGGGGAACAAGCTTACATAGACTAATTTGATATATGTGAAATTCTCCTCATCCGGGAGAAGCCAGATCTTGCAGGACATTATTTAACATTTGAAAAAATAGTAGTACAAGTCTAAACTCCTTCATTTGGGTTGGTTTGATACTGCTACATACTCAAAGGCTAAATTCTGTACCTCAAGATGTAGCTGATCTAAAATGAGCAGATCCTCATGTATACCACCTTTTGTTGACTAAACTTTGACTCATAGGTTATCTGTGATTGGTTAATAAAGATACCTACAGCTGGGGAGAAGGTCTTTGGTTCCCGGGCTTGGGATTTGAGGCAGTGACTACCTGGAGGGGAGAAGAGATGAAGCGGAAGGAACAAGTTGCCATGGAGTAGGTGAATCATGGCTATGAGGTTCACCTCATAGAATAGGAGTGGCCCAAGTAGAACATGGCAAGTGATATCTCTGGTTGATTGACAGAGAAGTAGATAAAATAGCACAGAAGGTTTATATCTGCCCAGTGCATTAGGGCATATTAAAAACATAAAGGTTTTGTGGCTCTTATTTAGGAACTACACTATCTAAGGTAGGGTAGATACTCCCAAATAATATTTACCGCAACAAAAATGGTCCGGAGAAATAGAGTATAAGCTGGTGTGATGGCGCAGATTCGCTGTCCAAACAACGTGCTGTGTTTGGGAAGCAAAGGCAGGAGGATTGCTACAAGTTTTAGGCTATCATGTAACATTTAGGTTAGTGAGTTTCAAGCTAGTGAAAGCTATTGAATGAGAGCTTATCTCAAACAATAACAAAGAAAAAAAACAGTGTATTTAAAGCACAAACTACATTGATGTGCTTTTTTACTTGTTTTTACACACACACACACACACACACAGACACACTCACAGAAATGCTTAGTTATTACTATGTTAATTTGTCAGTGTATGTTAATATTGCTTTTGCTAAAGTCTAATTCCACCATCACCCTTACAAATTGTGCGATGAATAAGCACCATTTTAAACTTAAAACGTAGAGAAATTTGATAATTTTATTATGTATTCGGTTATCAGTTATCTGGATCCAAGCTTTGGCAGTCTGAGAAGTGTGTCAACATGATTCTGGTTTTAACTAGCCTTGGAAGAGTCTGCCTGGGATCTTATGACTCCGCTGTAGTTGGTAATAACAAAATAATGTCCTCTAAAACCAAGCCAAGAGGACTTAGGAATGAGATAGTGATAAAATATATCTTTTTCTTTACTGTAAATTTTCCTAGTAGTCATCAAGCTATGGAAAAAGACAACAGTGATGTTTATATGGCTTAGAGTAATCTTAAATCCCTTTGTGTTAGCAAATGACTTATAAATTGATGCAGCACTTTGTCACATTCTTTTTTTTTTTTCTGTGTTGGTACTTCTCTATTTTCCATTTTTCTATCTTTTTACTATTTGTAGGTATGTTCTCTTAGGATGAAAATAAAGATCAAAATCAAGAATAAATTAGTTGAAGGCCAGTTTCCAGCATTGACTAAAAGAAGAAACATTTATCTAATACAACTGATACCTTGTGAGTTACAGCTTTAACTTCTGTCTTGGTAATTGACCCATGGGGCCTGCTTTTTGGGATAAGACATGTTTTTCCTGCAGACTTCTTTCCCTTTGTTCCAGCCACATGAAGTAATGATTTATACAGATGAATCTCAGAATTTGCCAAACTCCTTTAAGCATGTATTGCTTTTTAACACTTTGTATTGATTCCTTGTGAATTTCACATGTACCCCAATTCCACTCATCTTCCCATCCTTATGAATCTGTCTTTTATCCCTGCAACCTTGTCCCTACAAAGGAAAACAAAAAATACAACAATAATCAAACAAACAATATAAAACGGCCTCACTTTGGAAGCTGTGAAGTGTCACAGGTTGTCACGTAGTATACTCATTTGCCCAAACAGCAGCTTTACTTGCAAATCTTCATTGCAATGAGACATTGGTCTGATTTGAGGCCTCTGGATTTTGCTATACTACCAAAACTGGATCTTCACAGGAACTCCTTTCAGATATCCTATTATTGCCCTGTGCCATGGAGATCCTGCAAGACTGGCTCCAAAAGTTCATAGATGAAGTAGATGTTGGGATGATTGGAGCCAAGTGAGGATTTCTGAAATTAAAATCTATGTGTAGCCTTTAATAAATTTAAGTCTAGTTTTGTGGTCTTTAAAGTAAAATATCCTGAGAACTTCAGTACAATATTGACAAATGAAAACTGTAGGGAATGTGGACATGATTCTATTTATCTCTTCTCAAGTTTCCCCATAACTGTTCCTCATAGAACAGTTAAGGGGCACAATTATCTTTATCCATACTACTGATACTTAGTTATTCTGGGTTTAAAGATAAAAGTTCCCCCACAAACCTCTTTATTTTACAATAGCAATAATATAGATGTCTATCAAGAAAGGAAACACTCAGCCTGTCCCTGCAAGCTTAGACAGGCTTGTACTTTCACACTTTTTCACTGAGATGATGTTAGTGTCATTGGTGAACAAGAAGCATGTAACTTCCTAAAACATTAAAAGTAGTAGTAGAAAGAGAGGGAGAGGTAGAAGGGGAGGGAAAGAGAGACAAATAGAGACAGAAAAAGACAGAGATAGACAGAGAGAAAGAGACTGACAGGGCAGAGAGAGAGACAGAGAGACAGAGACAGACAATTTTGCTTAGATTTGTTCTCAAACTATTAGAAATGAAACATTCTTGCTATTCTTCTATTGGGGCTATTCTTGCTTTAGGGGTTAAAAAGAAATACATAATGCTTGGAAGTTAATTAAGAGCCATTAATCTCCTGTCATACAAGCATGAGAACATGAGTTTAGATCTTAAAAATGCTGGCAAAAATACGATTGTGAAAATGTGTCTATAGCCATAGATCTAGGAGTTGGATGTAAAGAATAAAAGATGCTTAGATGCCACTGGTCCTCTAGTCTAACTGAATCTAGCAGCCTCAGCAAAAGACTCCTTATCCAAATGTAAAGGTGATGAGTAGTTGAAGAAACACAGCTAACATCAATGCTGGGCCTCCACAGCCACGTTCACTCACAGGCATCTATACTAACAGGTACACATATACTTCACACACAAACAATTCATCACACACACACAATGAACCCCCCCCACACACACATGTGTGTTTATTTCTGCTCTAGCTTTATGACTAGTGCTATCTAGTTTTACAACCCATATAAATGATAAGAATGATAAACAGATTTAAACATCCTGCTTAATGAAAGTACAGGGACTCAAAAATCAAATGAAAGGGTTTAAAACTATTGTTTAATTTTAAAATTAACTTAAATCCTCCTGTTTTAAATGTTTAGTATTATTTATAGTTTCTATACATTCCAGAAGAAAATAAAATAGATGAAAAACTCAAACGGAGGTGTAATTAGAGTTATGGTTCATTTTACTCACCTAGAGCTAGAACAAATTGAAAGCATCATGTCTCATTTCTGTAAGATGATTCCTGAGAGAATTAGAAATCTTTAGTGTCTTAGTTAGGGTTTCCATTGCTGCAAAGAGACTCCATGACCAAAGCAACTCTAATAATGGACAACATTTAATTGGGACTGGCTTACAGGTTCTGAAGATAAGTCCATTATCATCATGGCAGGAAGCACGGCTGCATTGAGGCAAGCATAGCCCTGAAGGAGCTGTTCCAAAGGCCAACAGGAGAAGACTGGCTTCCACACAGCTAAGAGGAGGATCTCAA
Organism: Grammomys surdaster; assembly: GCF_004785775.1. Classification (NCBI taxonomy): domain Eukaryota; kingdom Metazoa; phylum Chordata; class Mammalia; order Rodentia; family Muridae; genus Grammomys; species Grammomys surdaster. The sequence goes on along the minus strand of NW_021604565.1, from coordinate 19,240,128 downwards.
AGCTCACTCCCACAGTGATACACTTCCTCCAACAAGGCCACACCTACTTTAACAAAGCAACACCTCCTAATAGTGCTACTCCTTGGGTCAAACATATTCAAGCAACCACATTTAGCTAAACACAGAAATGCTCATTTGAATGTTTCAAATATGCCCACATAGAAACCAAGTCTTGTTTTGGGTTATCATTTTTTTAAAACTTTCCCATAAAGTAAATTTTGCCATTCCTGTATGAGTTTATTTATTCAGTAATTCATTAAATATGTATATAGTCCATATTTACTTCATGGCAGGCATTGAACTTGATGTTAGATAATAGAGTGACAAAAACAGATCTGAGTATTTCTGGAGTTTATAGCTTATTGAAGAAAACAAATATAAAAAAAACAAAGAAAAATATAGTCATGGAATTTAGATTAATCATGGAGTAAGGCACTAAAGAAATGGCTCTTCATTTAAAAATATTGTATGCTTTTCTAGAGGACACAGTTCAGTTTTTAGTCCCCACATAATACCTGAGAATCATCTATAACTCTATTTCCAGGGGATCTGATACCCTATTTTGGCTTCTATGTGTACCAGGCAGACATGTGGTATGTAGACACGCATGCAGGCAGAACTCCTAGACACATAAAATAGTAAAATAGTAATTTAAAAATAAAAGGAGTAATATGCATATAAATATCTGCTTTCATATATAATCATTTCCCCTTTCCAGTTCTTACATATAAAACCACAGAAAGTGATCGCCTAGAGTGAAGACATTTTGTCCAGCCTCATAATACTACAAATATCAAGCATTTTTTTTTAGCATCATTCAACTCTCTCATAGTCTTTAATGAATATTTTCAGTATTGATCTTTCCCCTTTTTTCCTGACATAGTCAAGACAATTCTCATTCAATAACAAGATAAAAAACATCAAATCAAAATGTGTGTTTGACGACACGTGGCTGATGGCATTTTTTGGTATGTTGTCCAATTTTCTTTTTGAATGCTGTCTCTGTCTCAGTAAATTTATCAACCTTTATTCTCCTCTGTGTGGTCCATTTTGTCACCGTCCACCAACTATGCCCTTCCTAGTGATTTCACCCTCACTGGCTTCTTGGGCTATACATTTTTGCCCCACCCCCTGTTTCTAAACATGTGTCTCAATGTTTGGCATGTTCCTTACACTCATCCCAGTCACCTTCCTCAGCCAAACCTGTCTAGCTGGCAGACAAGCACTTTGAAACTTCATATCTAGTTTCTCATGCTACTGACATATTCTTTTTTTGGCATACAAATGTCAACAGGTAGGATCAAGTGGAAAGAAGCATGAAAGGTTAATTCCCCAATATCAGCATCAACTATAGGAAATGTACCTGCAGAGTATCAGCTAAGTGGAGCCCCTTGAATGAATTGTGGTCTGTGACATCTACTAAATTAGAACGTTTCTATTGCAAGGAAGACAAAATTAGGTTGTTCCAATGTCATGGCTCACTGGGTAGAAAACAGAGACTTCCTTTACACAAGAGCCTTTCAAGAATAGAAAACTAGTTTACCACTAGAAAGGTTTAATCAAATAATGAAAAGTTGGTGGCAAAATTCAAGACAACATTATCACACATAACTATTCTAAATACTTATTAAGACTGATCAGCTGATGATGCACTCAGTTGGAGAGTCCTTGCTGAGCATGCTCAAGGCCCTGCATTTGATCTCTAGTCATGAAATAAAACTTGTAATAAAGACAAAACCAAGATATGTCTGTCATCACTACTGTCAAGAAAACTTAAAATTGCAACTGTGTTTAATAGGAAAAAGAATTTTATTTGATCTATCCATCTATCTACCTATCCATCTGTCTATCTGTCTATCTATCTATCTATCTATCTATCTATCTATCTATCTATCTATCTATCTGTTATCTATCCACCTATGTATCTATCTGCATACCTATCTACCTACCTATCTAATCTATCATCTATCTACCTACCTACATATACCTATAAGGTTAGATTATAGGTATATGTAGGTAGGTAGATAGATAACTAACTAAGTAAGATTATACAATTTAACAAAGTTCCACAGCAACTTTCCCTGTGAAATAGAAGCTATATGATGGATTTTATAAAAACGGGTCCTTTTAAGGAAATTAAAAAGTAGTTTGTGAGACATGTATTTTTTACGCATTGATTTTTGTGGCTAATAGTACTATGATAAAATAATTAGATTAAAGGAAAGAAACACAGAAACTTATGTTTTATTTTACATAGGAGCCTTGAGAAATTGAAGCTGTGGAAAGGGGAAAATGCACATTTTATGGAGAGTCACTCAAATGTGAGACTGGAGGTATAAGACAAAAGGATTTAGGAAGAGTTTTCTGTTGGCTTCTCCCCCCCATGTCCCTGTTCACTCCTTTGCTCTGGGAATGGAGATCTTCTAAAATGAGGCTTCAATGATGTGCTATAGAAGGCTCAAGAACATTTTTCTGGCCTCCTTCAGGGGTAATGGCAGGTCAGGGAAACAAATCCCTTGTTTCAGCTACTTTCTCAAATGGCAAGTAACCATATTTTGGAGTACTATTGTCTGACTCTTATCAAAGTAGTAATGTTTTTATTGTTGGAAATAAGTGAAAATCTGTACCATTTTTTCCTTCTAAGTATTGTTTTTCCTTCCAAAATTTCTCTCTGAATGCTGTATCTCCAAAAATATTTATTTGGAAAACCCTACAAAGAAAATTTTCCTTCCTTCCTTCCTTCCTTCCTTCCTTCCTTCCTTCCTTCCTTCCTTCCTTCCTTCCTCCCTCCCCTCCTTCCTCCCTCCCTCCCCTCCTCCCTCCCTCCCTCCCCTCCTCCCTCCCTTCCTTCCTTTCTTCCTTATTTTTTCACATGATTTTAGTGTGTGTGATAGTTTAAGAACACTTCCCATAAACTCTTATATTTGAATTATTGTTTTCCAGTAGGTGGAACTGTTTGACAATAATTAGGAGGTATGACTCTGTTTTAAAAGGTACACCACTAGAAACGGACCTTAAGATTTCAAAGGCCAATGTCCTCTCTCTCTCTCTCTCTCTCTCTCTCTCTCTCTCTCTCTCTCTCTCTCTCCCTCTGCCTTATGTTTATGGATGAGAAGTAAGCTCTCAGCTATTGTTCCTACACCATGCTTGTTTGCCTGCTACCATGCACCATGTTCACTGCTATGACTGTCATGGACTCATCCTCTGAGAACTGTAAGCCTCAATGAAGTTTCTCTTCTATAATTTGCTTTGGTCATGAGGTGGCTTCAATTTAATTGAAAGTAACTGATATACAACATAATTAAGACGGGTCTTCAACTCCCAATGCTCATTTCTCCATTTCCCAAGAACTAGATGCCAGTTAAAACTAAATGTCTTAGTAAAAAAAAATTGAAGATAATTTGTATGTATGGAAACTGATTCCTTTAAAGTCATATTTAGAAAAATAGACACTTGAAGCTACTTGTAAAAGTCTATATTTGTGAAGAAAAGACATGTGCATACAGGAATGCAAGATGAATCAGGAATGAGGTTAGTGTTCATAATGAATTACCTGGACTCATGATTTCTAGTAGTGAAGACCTCATGAGATAAATTAATAAGGATCTTAATCCACAGATTTTAGTAGCTTAGGGGAGCACCGTTACCTAAGTATTAAACCCCAAAAATATTTATCTTGAGCCTCTCTAAAAAGAAGATACAATGTGATGGAGTGGATAAAATACTAAATAGTATTATCTCAATTAAGAAAATTTTGCTTACAAAAATTAAAGAACTACAGAACATTTTATATCTTTTACCTTGCTATATTAATTTGTAATTATAAAATGAATCCTAATGCCATACAATGATTATCATACTATTTGTGGTAATTTGCTATTTATTGTTTATTATCTAGAAATTCTAGAGATCAGAAATCTACAGCATGTCTTGCAGTGCTAAAATTCAAGTGCCTGTGGAGTTTCAGTTCTGGAGGCCCTAGTAATAACTTCTTTCTTGTATTTCCCAGTTTCTAGAGTCAGCCTACATATCTTGGTTTCTAGACCATCGCTCTGACTTCTGTGGCTGTCACTGAATATCCTCACTCTCTTGTTAGGACCATTGTAATTCTGTGGAACTCCATTACCATGGTGACACAAGATAATTTCTGCACTTGGAGAGCTTTACATCTCTTATGTTACTACATATTTTAAGAACTATAATGTGGCCATCTTTAGGGATTATCAAATGTCTGTAGATTCAACTCTCTGGTTCTCTTTCCTAATCTAAAAGGAAAAAAAAGAATTACATGGACTCAGTATTGCTTTTCTAGATTTATTCAATTTATTTCAAAAGATATTTTGATTAACATTGTCAAGCAAACAGTTTTAAGCTTTGCTCACTATTGGTAGCTACTGCCTTGCATAGTAATAGGTGGTACCTGTGGAAATTAATAGTTTTAAATATGCACACATAGAAGATCACTATCTCTTGAACAAAGATCTCCAGTCAGTGCTCCTAATTCAGTTCTGACCTTTTAAAACAAGCCAAGTAGGCAAGTAGGCAGTGAAGACTGAATTTTGTTATAACAATAAAAATTAGAGAAATTTTAATCTAGCAACATTGCTGCTCTGGCAAGAGCTGACATCCAAAGACCTCTTACATATGTGTGATCCAGCTGGAATGCAAACATATCTTTAGTACACACCTTTAATATCAAACAATGTAGGTAAGGTTAGTTTATAGAGGGAATAGCTATGTGGGAATGTGATGTCTAATTGGAGGGCAGTTCAGCTTGTGTTCAGTGCAGTGGAGTTCAGTCAGTCAGATGGGAGTCAGTGCAGTGAGTACAATGCTGTGCAGCTGAGTGTGTTCATGAGTTCATGGAGTTTAATGCAGGTCAGCAGAGGCAGTTGAAGCCAGAGAATAAGAAGGAGCCGAAGATTAGAAAAAATTGCCAGAATGGTTTGAGTTCAAGCAGAGCAATCCAGTGAGAAGCTGAGAGAAGCCAGATTGAATTAGTCAGCTTGGAGAGGAGTTTAAACTAGAACAGCTGAGTTGAATCAGCCAGCCAGAGTTCAGAAAGAACTAGAAAAGCTGAGCTTATTCAGCAGTACATCTAGGAGGCTGAAAACCTTCTAAGGCTATATTAGATGTTATGGATGCTAGAAACTTCCAGGCCTAGGACTAGGAATAACTAGCACAAAGAAACACTCTGGGATCAGTTAAAGCAGTGTATTTGAACAGCTTATGGATGGCTCTCATCTCATCCCATCATCTGAGGAAATAAAAGTTCCATTTACAATAAAATGGTACTACTTTAATTTATATATTTTAGAAATAGACACAGTATACCTATATGCATTAAAATTCTCAGAAAATCAATTTAATCCACACAACAATTTAATTAAAGATATTTCATGAGAAAATGTTTTCTATTGGCAAATCTACAAATATCCTATCATTTACTTTATGCATAAGCTAGGTTTTAAGATGTGTTGGTGTCTTTCATTGATTTATATCTCTTAATATTAGGGTTTTGGCATATACCCAGTAAGTACAGATTAAACATCTCTGCATAGAGAGATAAACAATGCATGAATCACCTTTAAGTTTAACAATGAAGAGTTGACTTTAATTGCAGACAATGTTCTTCTACAACCCAATGTTATCACAAAGTGGCCATTTGTCAACATTATCAATTCATAACAATGGCCAGTCTTATAGATATCCTGATCTCTGATTGATTCATTAGCATTTAATTCTCATTTAACTATCTACAATCTATTCTTTAAATTTATTCCACTTATTATAATTTCTCAGCCATATTACTCATGTTTTATTATAATAACTTCATATTTATCTTCAATTCTTATTACTTAATATACATAGTTATCTCTCTGGCCTTCTAATAATCCATCCTTCTGGATATTTCTACTCTGAATTGATGATATTTCCCAGCAAGATTTGAGGTCAGGAATAGATGTCTGTACAAAGTATTTGGTTCTGAAATGGTCACTGGATCTGGGAAGTCTAGTCTTGTTGTCATTGCCTCATTAAACAATGTCAGAGTTGAGAGTTCTAAATTGTGGACAGGTGGTAATGAGGTCATACTTCAGGGTGCAGGGAACATTAGGAATTAGAGCACATGCCAGAACCCAGACTCTTTCCAGTTGTTTTCCAGATTTCTGTTTCAGAGCTTATGCTTTCAACCTTATTTCTTAACATAGCTGAATGACATGAACATATGAGTATGTATGTGTGTACATGCATACACACACACAATGTTTGCACACACATGCATGCCCATGCTTTCCATATTTCTCTACTATTTTTGCTTATTGAAAACTCATTAAGAAATTCCTAAGTAAACATTAGGCATAAAATTTACTTATTAGATTATAATCACTCTGATATCAAATTAGTGATTTGACATCCGACCAAAACTATATTACATGATGCAACTCTGAAAATAAGAACAATTTATAAGTCATATACATACATATATATATTTCATATATTTCATTTAATATATTAAAATCAAATGAAACTAACATAGATATGTTAAAAATATTTAATATCTGGCTTATATTACCTATCATAAATTTCTTTAGAAGTAATTAAACTAGAGCATGTAAGTGAAATTATTATATACATTTCTTAATTTAGAGAGTATAAAAATATGTAGTCACTGAAGAGACGAATTATCACTTTCTCCACTGATCTTATTTCTATTACTGTGGCCCATGTTTGCTTATGACTCATTTTTCAGCCTACATTAAATCTAAGTCTCATCTTTTAATAGAGAGGAAACAACAGACAAAAGGAATGATATAAAATATGCTTTTAAAATGATACCTTTTTCGTAGCTCCTTTTTTTAAGATAAAGTCTTATCATGTGACTCTGGATGGTCTGGAAGTTGCTAGGTAGACAGGGCTAACATGCACACTCATTTGCTTGCCTATGTGTGTAAGGAAGGAATTCCTGCAGAGTCAAGCTGGGGGCAGATAAAAGGTGTTCTAATCAAGCAAAGGACCTCTAATGACGCAAGAAGCTCCAATACTACTGTCTTCCATGTTGGAATCATTATAGAGTGGATTCTTATCACATTTAATTTATTTATTGATGCTTCCATGAAACAGTTTTAAAATACTACGTATACAGTGTACTATGTATAGTGACAAGCCTTGTAAGGACATTCTGATCAACAATAGAAGATATATGAACTAGTGGGTCCATGAAGCTGAATCACCTGCAGACATGACAGTCATCTTAGTCTCAGCAATTTCTTCAACACTTTCACAATTGAGAAGTAACTGAAGGACACATTCCTCAGAATAGATTTCTGCCAGTGAGTGACATGTGCTTGTATTTGGAAGATCACATAGGTAACCTTAGATTTTCCTGAAAAAACACATTTCTCTTTCTAGTAATTGCTGGTATTTCATGCTATTTTCTTGCAAATAGTATAAATAGAAAATTTATGATCATGATATTTTCTTTGACTTAGAGAAGAGTGTTTTGGCAACAGTTTGGGAATTTTTAACATCTTAAAACTATTTTAGTTTGCTCTATTTTTGATAAAACAAGTAGCCTGGGGGGATTTTCCTTTAACTTACAAGCTATGTATTTTTTGAAGGAAACTCAATCCATATATTGCTGATTGGCTTACACTTAAACTATTAGCATGTTGTAATGTAAGACTTCTTTCTCTGTCTTTAAAATAATCTCTTTTCTCTTAAACCAGAAAGCTTTGTTTTTCTAAGAGTAAAGAATATTGAAGACCTAAGAGTTAAATCCTGTTTGAATACTGAATTCTATGAAAGTAGGATAGGTTCTTCCTCTATTCATATTGCTAATATCAGATCTGTCAATCTACTTGCTAACCTTTTAAATATAATATAAAGCGGGTTTCTTTTCTCATGGAGCTTCTCTATCCATAATCATTTAGTTAAGTATTATTACATATCATCCTGTTAGAATTCCGGTTTTCAGAAATGATTTGATAGGTCTTATATCCTATCAAAATGCTTTCAGTTTTTCGAGCTTTCTAATTCCAGAATTTTTAATCATTGCAGAAAGTGTATTTTAAATATATTTTCAAAGTAAACTAAACTTTAAAATATTAAATATAAATTTAAATAGTGAGTAAATTAATTATAATATGTCAACGATATCATCTAAACTTCTGAAGTTTATATAGTTTTAATTGATTCTATTTTTAAAAATTGTCTTTCAAAGTATTATATCCCAGTGAAATGAAAAGGGATAAACTTTTATTCTTCCTGATGGTTTATCATTCAAAAATCATGAGCTGAAAACTATACTATTTTAATATACTATTTTCTTTCTGTAGCTCAGAACCTTCTATGTAGTCTCAAGTGAACTTGAACTTTTGATTCTCCTGACTCTAGATTCTCAGTGATGGGATCCCAGGAATTTTATCTCATGTTCTGATTCCCTTCAGAAAAGGCAGGGCTCCAAGGGATAGCAACCAAATCTTGCATAACAAGTTACAATAAGACTAGACACATACTCTCATATCAAGGGTGGACTAGACACGCCAGTATGAGTAAAAGGGTCACAAAAGAAGGAAATGTAGTCAGAGACACTCTAACTGTTAGGATTTCTACCAGAACACCAAACTACACAACCATAACAAATATGCAGAGGACCTAGGTTAGACCTATACAGGCTACCTTGTTGTCAGTTCAGTCACTATGAGCCCCTATGAGCCCTGTTCAGCTGATTCTGTGGGCCACGCTCTTGTGATGTTCTTGATTCCTCTGGCTCCTACAAACCTTCTTCCCTCTATTCGGTAGGATTCCCTAAGCTCTACCCCACGTTTGGCTGTGGGTCTCTACATCTACTCCCATCAATTGCTATATAAAGCCTCTCTGATGACAATTACACTTGGCTCTGGTCGATGACTATGACAGAATACCATTAGGAATCACTTTTTTCTGATCATGTTTTATTTTATCCTAGGTGTCTAGGCTATCAAATCTCTGGTTCCCCGTCTGCCAGGTAGTGTCAGGTGTGGGCTCCCTCTCAGGGTATGGGTATTAAATTGAACGAGTAATTTGTTGGCCACTCCCACAAATTCTCTGCCACCTCTACCCTACACAACTTTCAGGTGGAAAAATTAAAAGTTAAAAGTTTTGTGGCTGAGTTGGTGTCTCAATCCCTCCACTGGAAGCCTTGTCTGTTTACAGAAGATGGCTGGTTCAGTCCCTGTGTTCCCTTTACCTCGAATCTTTGCTTGGGTCACCCTCTTAGACACCTGGGAATTTTCATTATATTAGATTTATATCTCACACCTGCACTATTGGTGATCTGTTCAGGAGGTTATCTCCTGTGCCATTCAAGGCTACTCCTTAACTTCTCTTTTATCAGATTCAGAGTATCTGGCTTTAAGTTAAAGTCTTTGATCCACTTGGATTTGAGTTCTGTACAGGGTTATAGATGTGGATCTATTTCTGTTCTTCTACATGCTGACATCAAGCTAGTCCAGTATCATTTGTTGATCATTTTTTTTCCATTTGTATATTTCTGACTTCTTTATCAAATTTCAGGTGTCTTTATCAAATTTTAGATGTGAGGGTTTATACTTGGGATTTTGATTGAATTTCATTGATCAACCAGTCTGGTTGTTTTTGTTTTTGTTTGTTTGTTTGTTTGTTGATCTTCTGGTCTTTGTGGCCTAGATTTCTGGAGGCAGGTGTGACTTCTAGTCCAGCAGAGATCTCTGTCTAAGTTGGAGGCTGGACTTCTGGTGGCTAGCTTGGATTTTGGTTCAGCAGGGGGTCTCCTTAGTTAGAAGATAGGATTTGGGGATGCGATCAAAGAGGAAATAGAAACCAAGGAACAAACACTCTTTCAACAAAGACAAACTCAGAAATCAGCATCTAGACCTGTAATTATCCCAAACCCAGATGCCTAGACACCAGTATCAGAATACAATCAGCATCAGCCAGGGCAACATGGCACCACCAGAACTCAGCTATCATACTAGAGCAGGCCTTGAACTTCCTAATACAGTTGAAGCAAAGGAAAACAACTTTATAAAGATGATAGATAACTTTAAAGAGGAAATGAATAAATCCCTTAAAGCCAAGAACCTCCTTTGCAATGGGCAAAGAGATGGTAGTGATAGTGTTCTGTAGGGAAACCATGCTATTTAAGGTCATAGTCTACCATGTACTGCTAACTCCTCTAAGCTCACCATAAAATAGAGGACTCCATTTTCCAGCAGGGATTCTGTTTCTTGCTGTTATGAGATTATTTACTTCTTGTGCTTTCACGGCTGTAGTTGACCGCCTTGATTTGGAGCTTTAATTCTGCTATGTACTATAGGGCTGGATTTGTGAATAGATACTTTTGAATGTTATTTATTTTATTTAAAGAATATCTTGTTTTCTCCATATATAGTGACTGAAAGTTTTGTTGGGTAGAGCAGTCTGGGTTGATATCTGTGTTCTCTAAGAGACTGAAAGACATCTGTCCAGGCTCTTCTGGCTTTTAGAGTCTTCCTTGAGAAGTCTGGTGTAATAATTTGAATAGGTATGCCTTTATATGTAACTTTGCATTTTGTCCTCTCTGCTTTTAATATTTTTCTTTGTTCTTTATGTTTAGTGTTTCATTATGTATAAGGGGAATATCTTTTCTGGTCTAATATAATTGATATTCTGTAAGCTTCTTATATCTTTTATAGGCATGCTCTTCTTAGGAAAATTTTCTTCTATTATTTTGTTCAGAATATTTTCTGGGCCTTTAATTTTGGACTCTTTTCCTTTTCTAATTTCTATTATTCATAGGTTTGGTCTTTTCACAGTGTCCCATACTTTCAGGATGACTAGTGTCAGGAATATTTTTAGATTTATTATTTTTCTGACTGATGTATGTATTTTTTTCTGTCATATCTTCAACATCTGAGATTCTTTCTTCCATCTTTTTTGTTCTAAGGATGATGTGTGCATCTGTAGTTCCTATTTACTTACCTAGATTTTCCATTTTTAGAATTCCCTCAGTTTGTGGGGTTTTTTTTATTGCTGCTATTACCATTCTCTGGTCTTGAACAGTTTGATTCATTTCTTTCACTTGCTTAGTTTTCTTCTTGAATTTCCTTTATTTACTCATTTATTTAAAAACATTGTATTGCCACTTTGTGAGAATTAATCTCCAGCCTCACTTATCTCCTCATATCTGCCCTTCGGTCTTACAACCTCTCCCTGCCAAAATAAAGCAGTGCATACACACACACACACACACACACACACACACACACACACACACACAGCATAAAGCCATCTCATTAAGGAAGCTGTAGTATGCCACAGTGTGTACCACAGTATATCACAGCATTTCTTCTATTATGGCCCTTTCATGCATCTCAACCATTTGTTGAAGAGATAGATTTTACAGTGGAGCAACTCAGAGCCCTGGAATTGGGCCTGGGTTGTAGGTTAGTTGGTCATCTCCCCAATTTTCTCTTATCCACACCACCAGGGTGAGTTCTATCACAGCTCCAGTTAGGTCACTCAATGCTTTCATCAGCTGGAGGCAGGGACAGCTCTCATGCTCTCAGGGCTCATTTACCTGCATCCTCACTTCCAGAGCCAGCTGCACTGTGTTACCCAGTAAAGGTTCAAGGCCTGCTCGCCAAGGGCTGCAGTCTTCAAGGGCCTGGGCCAGCTATCCCATTCTCATCCCAAGCACCTATGGTGCTTCTTTACCTTTTGCCTTCACCATCCAAGACAGCTATACTGGGCTACCCAGACAAGGTACAAGGCCTGCTCTCCTGAGGGCTACAACAGATGAGGGGCAATGAGAGCACTACACAGGATTTGATGCCTGGCCACCAAGTCAGGTATCAAGCTAGGAGGAACAAAGGATTACCATCAGCTCTGTTCCTGACTGATATAATAACACTATTCTTTCCCCCATGATGTCTAGGTGCTGCTGCACACCAGGCTGGTAAGATGAACCAGAGTCCAGATCAAGTGGGATCTGTAAGATCCAGGTCTGGCTGGGTTTAAGTGTAGGTGAGGTGGAGGAGAAGGCCTTCTCTGAAGATTTTAGAGTTACAGCTCTTCTAGATCATACTCAACAAAACAGCGTTCTTTGACGATCTTCTGTGAAATGGCTTGTGATCGCATACGTTACGTGGGATGAACAAAGGCTATATATGAACTTTGGGGAAAGGGAAGCAGCTTTCAGGGTGACTGTAAATCATGGGCTATAGTTTAAAGTACTGTGAATGCCTCATTTGTACAAAGAGGTATTCCAGAATTCTAGGGTAGGTTCTTACTGGGAAAAAAAGAAATTGAACTTGTAAGCCTGTAAAGGACTATGCGATCTTCCTTGGGTAAAAGGTGCAAAGATTGTATTCCACAGATATTGGCAGAGAAGGGGAATCCCTGCTGGAAAATGGAGTCCTCTATTTTATGGTGAGCTTAGAGGAGTTAGCAGGTAGACTATGACCTTAAATAGCATGGCTTCCCTACAGAACACCACCACCTCCATCTCTTTGCCTATCGCAAAAGAGGTTCTTGGTTTTCTTTAAGGGGTTTAGTCATTTCCTCTTTAAAGATATCTATCATCTTTATAAAGTTGATGTTAGTGTTGATTACCTTTGTTTCAACTGTATTAAGAAGTTTAAGGCCTGCTCTAGTATGATAGCTGGGTTCTGGTGGTGCCATGTTGCCCTGGCTGATGTTGATTGTATTCTGATACTGGTGTCTAGGCACCTGGGTTTGGGATAAATACAGGTCTAGATGCTGATTTCTGAGTTTGTCTTTGTTGAAAGAGTGTTTGTTCCTTGGTTTCTATTTCCTCTTTGATCTTCTGGTCTTTGTGCCCTGGATTTCTGGGGGCAGATGTGACCACTAGTCCAGCAGGGATCTCTGTTTAAGTTAGAGGCTGGACTTCTTGTGGCTAGCTTGGTCTTTGGTTCAGCAGGGGGTCTCCTGAGTTAGAGGATAGGATTTGGGAATAAGGAAAGGAGTAGGATTTGGAGCTGGTGTCTATGGGGCACTGAGAGAATAGAGGATGTCCAAAGGTGGGCCACCTCTTTGGGATTTTGGTAGCTAGTGTGGTCTCTGGTCCGTCAGAGAATCTCTGCTTTAGTTTACCTGTTCTGACTGTTTCCACTTACTGTGGGGCCTGGGACACAGCAGCAGAGGCAGGCAATGAAGCAGGAGGGGTCCCGAAGCTTGGGTCTTTCAGATCAAAACTGAGGGCATGGAAGAGTTCTGAGGGTAGGTGGGCTTCTTTTTCTTCTGACTGTAAGAATCTTGTTAAAATGTCATTTATAATTTCATCAAAATTTTAAATTAACTTACTCATCTAATCTCTAATTTTCTTTTTTTCTGCAAAACATCAATAGTTTTTAGGATTATAAAAAGAACAGTATCATTTATTTATATAGCCATAAAATAAAATTTAAAACTACCAATAAATGGATTATTCAGAAAATGCTTGAAAAAATGATGGACATATACAACAACTATCATTTCTTAATAAAAGTTAAACTAGACATAAAAAAATCACTAATAAAGTCCACAGTGTCTAAGTGATATTAAACTTTGAGATTTTTATGAAAAAATAGGACGTAAAGGAAAGACTAAGTTAGCCCTAATTAAGAATTATGGGCTAGAGGTAGTCAAGTTTGCTCAGGTTGGTCAAGTGTTCTCCAGCACCTAAGAAATTTTGTGAGTGTGTGTGCGCGTGCGCTTATGTGTGCCTGTGCGTGTGCACGTGCTCGTGCGCGTGCACGTCTGTAGTTCTGACATCGAAAGTGTGGTGGAAATAGAAAATTTGAAGTTTAAGGTCATCCTCTCCTTGGCAAAGTCCTAGGGACTTCAAATCCAGGCAAAGTTAAAGACTCTGATAGAAAGAAACATAAATCAAAACAGCCACCCAAATTCAATAAAATTCTGCTTTTAAGACTATTTTATTGTCAATTCAAAACTTATAAATTCAGCAATTAATATTTTAAGTACTATTCTGCTGTGGATAGCCCTGGTGTTCCTTGTATTTCGATGCTAATTCTGCTCCCTCTGGAGGGCTGTGGAAGAGGAGTGAATCAGATACACTGGTGACTTCTTGGGAACTTGCTTCTCACCTTAACTTGTAAAATAAAGGCTAGAGCCAGTGATTGTGCAGTAGAAGGGAAGGTGGACCTGAAAAGTTTGGGGGAGAAGGAGGAGAGGAGAGAGGGCAGGTAGGAAGGAAGATGGAGAAAGAGGAAGATGATCCAGATTCCATGTGGGTATAAATAGTCATAGGTAGCTATGAATAATCATAAAAGGATAGAATAACTGGGATAACTTGTCTAATCTAGGTGGGCAGCTTGGATCATTATCAGCTGGCTCTGAAATTACTGTACGGGCATCTTGTGAACTGAGAATTTATTGATACTTAAATCTGACTGATCAATTATAAGCTTCTAGAGTTTTGATTTACTGGGTTATGGTGATTTGTAACAACTAGCCACCGGGGGTAGATAGTTGAGAAGCTAGAAGTGGCACTGAGGCAGGCGAACCAGAGAAGGGAAGACTGCCGAATTGGACTAGCCATGGAGGTGGCAAGACTGTGTAGCCTGGGCAGAGAGTAGCTGGGTATACAGGGATGACCATGGGTAGAGTATGGGTTGGTGCCTTTTTAAATATTCCCCTCAACACTATTCTATTTGCTTTGCACTTTTCTGTTTTATTATTAACTTTGCATTTCTTCTTAATCAGATTATTTGGTTTGTCATTTATGTTTTCTGGTATAGAGGAAGCTAAATTTCTTGAGTATAACTCAGTGGTCAGTTGCTTGCCTAGCTTGTACAAGGTTCTGGGTTCAATTCTTTATACTGAAGAAGATAAACATCTAAAGAATTCAAAGAACTCTTTTTTTTGATTGGTGCCTTGGGGTCATTATTCAAACTACAGTGGATGACCTGAATTTCACAGTAGCTTTAAGCTTTTGAAATACATACATGAGAACTATATTATAATGTAAGACAGGCTTTGCTTTTTGTCAAGTTTTCCCTGATATAGTAGTTATAAATAAAGGATTTCCAAAACCCATTTCTTTAAAAAAAAATAAACACCAATATATTTTCAACATTAAGTTGAGATACATTGAACTCATAGTATAAATAAATAAGACTATCTTCAAAGATTATCTTATCATTGGATATACTTTTAGAGAGCTAGAACAGGGAGAGATAAAGAGCTGGCACTGGTAGCATACCTGAAATCCCAGAACTAGGGAAGCTCAAGTGGGAAGAATGTGAATCCCAAGTTATCCTGTAGCCTGGTAATGAGACCATTTCTGGAAAGAAAAAAAAAGAGAGGGGGGGAGGTGAAGGGGAGGGGGAAGGGAAGTGGAGGGAAAGGGAGAAGGAGAGGGAGAGGGAGGGAGGGAGGGGGAAGGAAAGACAACAGGAAAGAAGACAGAAAATATCACTAGGAAGAAAGAAAAAGGTATACCAGTATCCTGAGTTTCTTTCTTCAAAGCCTAGGTACATGTTTACACCTTCTATTGAATGTGCTTTAATACGCAATGCAGACTGAGTATAATGATATTTAATGCGGTGCTGTAATGCCTTGCTATTGTGTCTTGTGTGTTACTTTATGTTTTGATCCTGTAACAAAAAGCATTGTAAATGCTTTTAAAATTGGTTTGAGTTGAAGACAAAACTGTAAAGAAACAAATTTATAGCCACAGTAAAATGATTTATTCACAAATTTGCCACAATTAAACATACAGCTTAAAACCATGGAGTAAAAATAAACTGTAAATCTGTTTTATGATTTCCATGTGTTCTTCACATACACTTATGATAAAGAGAGATTAGGTTTGAAATAACACCATAAAATACAAATGAGATCAGAGTACTTTTAGTAATGTGGTCCATTAGATATTGTGACAGTCAAGAGAAGTAGGATGAGGAGAAAGAAATCAATAAGAATTGTGCAATATGGAGATATGTTCTGATAATGTCAAAGTTGCTTTTCTCTGTCCTATATCACATGAAGGGACACACAGACAACTTGATGTACAAAGAATATAATTCAGTATTTTTTTTCAACCACTGGACACCACTGGTATTCAGAGACTAGTCTGTTGGTTGTCAAAGCAACGATCTTGTCAATAGGATCCAGTAAATACTTATGGTATACAACTTTGAGAATGTAAACTTCATAGATTATATAGAAGCCATGAGTGTAACCAACCACACCATAAATGCGAACTACATAGACGTATAGGAATAAATACATGAATTCAAAAGTCTAAAGGAGAATCAGATAGTAAATGAAGCCTAAGTCACCTGCATCCAATCCTGCAGATACAGAAAGGGTGTGTCATTAGTGGGAGTCTGGGCAATGCAGGAACTGAAATAAAAATCTAGGTGTAGAGACTGAAGAGGAAAACCACCTCAACACAAGTAAAATTAATAGTAAATATCAAGTAGGGCAAGGTGTTATTCTCATTATTAGATAATTCTGTCGACTTTTTGCCCGTAAAACTTCGGAATCAGTCCTTGTTTCTTCCAAAACTTGTTTCGGATAGTTATTCAGATTGCCTCCTATCCACAGATTTGTAGACAACTGGAAGCTTCACAATGAGAACTCAGTGTCTATGTACACTGTGTATCTTGTACTTAAGCATTATTGTATAGTATTGGCTGCTTCTTTTGTTAATTTTTCCTTTGATTGGTGTTTGATAATTTTACATAACAATGGTTTACATTGTTATATGTTCATCTATGTGCATTTATATTTTGATCATATCTTTTTATCTCCCAATTCCTTCATTCATGTTTTCCCCACTGTTCTATTTCTAATTCTACTTTTTTGTTATTACAAACAATATCCATATTTTCTATCATATTTTTCACTTATTATAGAGGTAAAAAAATATCAAGTATAATTTGTTGAGTTTATACAATCATGTTGATTCTCCTGTCTTTTTAAACTTTTCAATTCTTGTTACATTACTGGATTATGAAGAAATTCATTCTGAATATGTGTGTCTTGGGCAATAAAGCTATGGTATTGCCTATGTGTAATATCTATGCTTAGTTTACAAATATCTGATATTTTTGTTTCTGTTTTTCTATTTAAATTTATTTTCTACACTTCTATGTTTCTTCTTTGATGTTTCTCTTTGATGTTTATTACTTTTAAACATCTTTTATTTGTTTCTGGATTTGCTTAGGTTATCAAAGTCTATATGTACTACCAAAGAAAATGCAGTCCATCATATATTTAAACTTCTGGTTGTTTCTACCTTCAGCATACAGAAAACCAAGATCTTCCTTCTATATTCACTGCACTTTTATGACATCATAGCACAACTTTAGTGAGAATACACATTTTTCAAGATTGGCACTTAAAGAAAAAATGGGCTACTTTCTGTTCTTGCTTTATTTTCCAAGTATCTTCCTTTTGGATTTACCATTTTTTATATTAATTAATTTATTTATTTTAAACTTTATTCCCTTCCCAATCTACCCTCTGACTGTTCCACATCCCAAACCTCCTCCCTGCCCCCTTGTTTCCATGATGAAGTCCCCACCCCCCAACTCCCACCCCACCAGACCTCTAAACCCTCTGGGGCCTACAGTGTTTTGAGGGTTAGGTGCATCTTTTCTGACTAAACCCAGACTCAGCATCCTCTGCTGCATATGTGTTGGGGGCCTCAAATCAGCTGGTGTATGCTGCTGATCCAGTATTTGAGAGATCTCAGAGGTTCAAGTTAATTGGGACTGCTGGTCCTCCTATAGGATTGCCCTAGTCCTCAGTGTCTTCCAGCTTTACCCTAATTCAACCACAGGGGTTAGCAGCTTCTGTTCATTGGTTGGGTGTAAATATCTGCATCTGACTCTTTCAGCTGCTTGTTGGGTCTTTTGGAGGGCAGTCATGATAGGTCTTTTTTGGTGAGTGCTCCATAGCCTCAGTAATAGTGTCAGGCCGTGGGACCTCCCGTTGAGCTGAATCCCACTGTGGGCCTGTCACTGAAACTTCTTTTCCTCAGGCTCCTCTCCACTTCCATCCCTGCAGTTCTTTAAGATAGGAACAATTATGGGTCAGAATTTTGACTGTGGGATGGCAACCCCCTCCCTCACTTGATGCGCTGACTTTCTGCTGGAGGTAGGCTCTATAAGTTCCATCTCCCTACTGTCAAGCATTTCATCTAAGGTCCCTCTCTTTGAGTCTTGAGAGACTCTTGCCTCCCAGGTCTCTGGTGCATTCTGGAGGATTTCCCCAACCTCCTACCTCCTGAGGTTGCCTGTTTCCATTCCTTCTGCTGGCCCTCAGGGCTTCAGTCCTTTTCCGTCACCCAATACCAGATCAGGTTCCCCTCTTCCCCACCTCCCAGTCAACTTTCCCTTCCAAGTCTCTCCCTCCCTCCCCACTTGTGATTGCTTTCTTCTCCCTCCCAAGTTGGACTGAGGCATCCTCACTTGGGCCCTTCAGCTTGTTGACTTTTTTGAGTTCTGTGGATTATATTTTGGGTATTCTTTAATTTTTTATTGGTTAATATCCACTTATTAGTGAGTACATACCATGCATGTCATTTGGGGTCTGCGTTACCTCACTCAGGATGACATTTTCTAGTTCCATCCATTTGGCTGCAAAACTCGGGGTGTCCTCATTATTAGTAGCTGAGTAGTATTCCATTGTGTAAATTAACCACATTTTCTGTATCCATTCTTCCGTTGTGGGACATCTAGGTTGTTTCCAGCTTCTGGCTATCACAAACAAGGCCACTATAAACGTATAGTGGAAAATGTAACCCTGTGGCATGGTGGGGCATCTTTTAGGTATATTCTCAAGAGTGATATTGCTAGGTCTTTATGTAGAACTATTTCCAATTTTCTGAGGAATCTCCAGATTGATTTCCAGAGTGGTTGCCTCAGTTTGTACTCCCATCGGCAATGGAGGAGTGTTCCCATTATTCCACATCCTCACCAACATTCATTGTTACCTGAGGTTTTAATCTTAGCCATTCTGATTGGTGTAAGGTAGAATCTCAGGGTCATTTTGATTTGCATTTCTCTGATCATTAAGGACTTTGAACATTTCTTTAGGTGCTTCTCAACCATTCGAGATTTTTCTGTTGTGAATTCTCAGTTTAGTTCTATTTAGTTCTATACCCCATTTTTTGATTGAGTTAGGATTTTTTTGTTTGTTTTTTGGGTTTTGTTTTTATTTTGGTTTTTTGGTGTTTTTGTTTTTTGTGTTTTGTTTTTGTTTTTGTTTTGTTTTGTTTTGGTGGTTAGTTTCTTGAGTTCTTTATATATTTTGGATATTAGCCCTCAATCAGATGTAGGGTTAGTGAAGTTTTTACCAACCCGTAGGTTGTCAATTTGTCCTATTGACTATGCCTTTTGCCTTACAGAATCTTTCCAGTTTCATAAGGTCCCATTTATCAAATCTTGATCTTAGAGCATGAGCCACTGGAGTTCTGTTTAGGAAATTTCCTCTTATGCCAATTAGTACAAGGCTCTTCCCACTTTCTTTTCTATTAGCTTCAGTGTATCAGGTTTTATGTTGAGGTTTTTTGATCCACTTGAGCCTGAGCTCTGTGCAGGGTGACAAATATGAGTCTATTTTCATTTTTCTACATACAGACAGCCAGTTAGACCAGCACCAGCACTATTGAAGATGCTTTCTTTTTTCCATTGTATATGTTTGACTTCCTTGTCAAAGATCAAGTGCCTGTAAGTGTGTGGTTTTGTTTCTGGAATTCTATTCCTTTGATCAATGTGTCTATCTCTGTACCAATACCATGCAGTTTTTATCACTATTGCTCTGTAGTAAAGCTTGAGGTCAGGGTTGGTGATTCCTCCAGCTATTCTTTTATTGTTAAGTATTATTTTCCTCTATTCTGGGTTTTTTGTCTTTCCAGATGAATTTGAGGATTGCTCTTTCCATGTCTTTGAAGAAGACATGTTGTTGAGATTTTGATGGTGATTGCATTGAATCTCTAGATGGCCTTTGGTAGGATGGTCATTTTTATTATGTTAATTCCAACAATTCATGACTATGGGAGAGTACTGAAATCTTCGATTTTTTTTTTCTTGAGAGACTTGAGTTACTCTTATTGATTTAAAAATTATTCTAAAAGATGGTTTCAAGTAGTGCCTGTCAACTTTCCAGACATTGCCTCATTTCCCCTTGCACAGAAAGATTCCATGCTTGTTCCTTATGAGTAGCAAAGTAACTGAGAAGTAAACATTTGTTGTCACTTGAGTGAATAAGCTAGCATGGTTTCATGTGAAAGCAGTAACCCTACACTTTGAATCAAGTAACATCACAGACATTAACAAGATCCCTAAAATCTTTACACAGAAAGACAGTGTAAGTTTTTATTCTTTATTGACTAGGATTTTCACAGGAAAATAAAATGGCATATTTAAGTATTCATATTGTCAATAGTCTTTAATTTTTTTATTTTCATTTCAGTGGCTGTGGCATTTTCATTGTACTTTTTTTAAAGATAGCTGGTTGTAAATAAATTGATGAAGAAAGAACATGTAAATGCCTTTCCCTAAGTACCAATTAGGCTTTCAGAACATTTTAGGAAGATAAATTCTTCTTACAAGAAAAAACAAAAACAAATAAACAATTTTATGCTGCATTTTACTGCAACTAGATAGTGTTGTGGTAATTATTTAAAACTGGCCTCTGGTTCATCCAACTATCTAAGCTGCAGCGGCTCTGCCTAGCCCAGCTGCCATGTTTCTCGTCCTGAGGACATGTGCGCGCTGCAGCTAGAACCAGCCTGCCAGAAACCCCAGCCCTGCCACCCACTAGATGCCAGCTTGAGAGATGGGTCTGCCAATCTTCCACGCTGCCTCCGCAAGGCAGGGCATTGCCCAGACTATTCTGCCATCCATGCGGGCCCAGTAAGAAAATGAGACGCTAATTCTTATAGATTAATCAAAGGCTTTATATGTTTGATAATGATTAATAACAAGATGCTCAGACAAAGAGAGTTGTATCCCAATTAGCTAACCTAATTATAAGTTTATAAGTTGTTCCCATGAGTGCTCTCCATACCTGTTGTGCTTCTCCATCCTCCTACATCTCTGCCCTCTCTCTCCCAACTCCTCCTCTTTCTCTCCTTACTCCTCCCACCTTAGCTCCTCCTACAAGATAGCCTAGCCCATTAAGCAGCTTCCTTCCAGACCCCTTTGTGAACCTCACATTGCTCCATAATCACTTGTTTGTTTTTGTCTCTCTTATTCGGCCACAATTCCTTTGAGAAATGCATCTCTCATTTCATCATTGAACAAATGTCTTTTGATTTTGTCCAAGTTCTAAGCACTGTCTCATGTCTGAGGGTTTAGAGATCCTAGGCAGCTATGATGTAGAGACCCAATGAGGGTGTCAAATGTACCTATATGTTGGAGTATTTAAATCTTGGGCCATACATTGATCTTCAATATATTTATATACATCTTCCTGAAAAAAATATTTGGAAATCTTAAACCAAAAATTTAAATGCCTATTTGTTATATTTATTCAAATGACATCAACAATAATGTCTTTTATTAATCCTTTTCTTATTATTTTTCAAAAATCCCTTATATATGTATTTTAATGTGCAGCTTAATTTCATCACAATGAAAATACTGACTGAAATTTTTGGAAATAAAACATACTAAATTCTTATGGAATGTGAAGGATCTAGAATATTTGAAATAATATAAAACAAAAAAAAAAGAAAAATATTTGAGTGCTCACATCACCTGATTTCAAAATTATAAAATTACAGTGATGCTGATGTTATGATGATAAATAGATTAGTAACAGAAATAACACCTTATTTTCAGTTTATATCTATCTGATATAGAAATCATGTCAAAATACATACTCAGTGTAAGTCTGAAAGGTAGTTTGGAAAGTACTAGATGCGTTAAAGACAACCCAACAAATATGACATTTGGTTTTTGCTCATTAAGAAAAATATTTTGAAATGAAAATGATGAAATTCTTAGATTGCTAAAATAGGAATACCCTGGAAGTGTGTGTTTCTCATAGATGGATAATTCCATTGATAGTAATTTGATTATATAGGGAGTTGATGTTTCAATTAAAAGAGCAATTGGGATGGATCTGAGTTGTAAACTGATGCTCAGTGAAGGTCTGGTGCTGAAGCTCTGATTTCAACAACCCTTTATTAGTCACACAGTTTCTAAGTGATCCTTGGGAACAGAGCCTCCTGCCTGGATGTGGGTGGGACTCTACTAAATTAACTGGCTGAGTTTCATGGAAAGAATAAGTACAGTCTTATTTTTAACCACACCTATAAAATTATTTTTGTGAAGAAAAATAAACCAGAAATTAACACATTCTCCATAAGGCTTTAAGAATGTAACTGCTGCAAAAGTACAACAGGGTGAACTACAAATGTTGCTCTCCTCCAACAACTGAAGAAGGGTTCTTAACATTTGAACTCATGCTTCTTTCTCTTAGACTTTGTGGCACATGAATCTGTCCTTATACATACTCTGAAATCAACAGTGATATTGCCACTACCTCCTAATTAAACAGAAGACATATGTAACTTCCAAAGAAAGAAATGGCTATAATGAGAAAAACATTATAATTATTATTATAATTCTTAAGTTTCTTCCTTGAAATCACCTAGGATAATTCTAGCATATCCAATAAATTCAGCCGCTATTGATACCATTTTATAGTTTTGGTTATAGTGACTTCATGGGCACCATTTTATAGTGTTTGCATAACTGAATTTTGCTACTATTTGTAGTGACCCTTGATCACTTACTCATTGGTTAATGACACTATGAGACTTAATTGTTTCTCTTGTCCTAGAGAGATTAACAGTTGGTTTAGTGACAGCTATGGAGTCAAGGGTTGGATATGTGTCTTCTATTGTCAACTTGCTTGTCACAGGAAGATAGCATAAGGAATATTTAAGTTTGATCTCTGAGATCCTGATCACGACACTAGATAAAGATCAGAAGCTGCCTGAGAACAAACGGTTCCTTGTTATCTGCTAAAATACTTGACCATTCTTTTTTAAAGTAATGATGGTTATAACCCCTAAAAACAATATTCAGTATCAACTGAGACAATAAGCTAGACATGCCCACCCACATATTTAGCGCAACAAATACCAGGATATGTTTCTTCAGTGCTATAAGTAAAGGCTCAAAGATATCTATGAAAACCATAGCCATGGGGAAGAGATGATTATAGTCTGACCACAATGTTGAAAGCTAACATCATAGGACAGAGGGTGCATCAATGCCTCTGCTACATGTGCTTCCTGCTGTGCCTCAACCTGTGAAAGGGAGATTTGTACATAGATGTGATTGTTCGTAGCCAATCATCTGACTGACTACAGGGACCACAAGGGAAGAGTTAGGGGAAGAACTGAAGGTGATGAAGGGGATTGCAGCTCCATAGGAAGAACAATGATATCCACTAACTGGACCATCAGAGCTTCCAGGGACTAGACTACCAACCAAGGAATACACATGGAGTGACCCATGGCTCCAGATGCAGATGTAGCAGAGGATTGACTTATCTAGCATCATTGGGTGGGGAGCTCCTGCCCTTGGTCCCATGGAGGCTCAATGCCAAAGCATATGGGGATGCTAAGGTGGTGAGGTAGGGATGGGTGGGGGAGCACCTTCATAGAGGCAGGGAGGGGGAGGATAGGATAGAGGTCTTGTAGAGGGGAAACCTGGAACGGGGACAACATTTGAAATGTAAACAAATAAAATAACCGATAAAAAATTCTACTTTATTTTCTTATCATCACAATACTCTCTTCTTTGGAAAGCAAAATAATGTTAAAGTTTTCTGTTTTTCTTATATGCACTACTTAAGTGTACACCGTTTATTTGACAATTATTTACAAAGCATTGTAGCAACTGAGTCTATGTCTCCAAGTCCATTAGTATTGAGTCATGACCATTGAAGAGGATCTCCTGTGCCCAAGACAATATTTATATTAGCTAGTGTGTTTTAGAATAACATTGATTATATTATTTATACCTTACAGTTTTCTTTTCTTTCTTGCTATTGGATATATATATATCCAATATATATATTACAGGCAGGCATTACTATGTAATATATTACTATGTAAGGCATTACTATGTAAATGTATTATTTACAGGCAGGCATTACTATGCCCAGCTGTTTCCTTGTTTTGGAGCTCTTATGACATTGTGAACAACCAGAAGCTGCAACATTCTGGCTTGTAAATCCAGTGTGTGTACCAGGGATAGCTGTACATTTGCCTGGGAGATACATCTCCAGAAAAGGACAAGCAAGTGAGGCTTGCTGAAACCATGGCCACAACTGGAGGCTTTTGTCTCCAAGTGGGGCAGTCTTTGCTACAAACCAGAAAAGGATTATGATGGGGAAGAAATCCTGTCACCCACTTTGCATCACTGTGGTCCTCAAGGAATAAGCTTCAAGTCCCTCTTTTTTTCAATAAGACGTCAGAAAGGCCCAAGTGCTATTTACAAGTTACCCTGGAATTTCAGGTCAGTGCCACAGACAACTGTGACTGGAGACAACTACTGGCCAGGATGGAAACTAGAAGCAGAAGTCACCCCATTCCAGAGAAGTGGGGACTTGTAGGGTGTTCTATTAGAGAGAGATGGAAAATGGGAATCCCTCTGATTTTCTCAACTATAGACATCAGCAACCCAAAAGTCACTCAGGAACAGGCATTCATGGGGATTGGGTATTCCTGGGCAGTGGTCAACCAAACTCAGGTCCTGGCTCCTAATTTGGTATCGGTTCTGAAGTCTCACACCTCTTCAAATCCAAGCCTAAACCACTGCTTGAACCGAGCTTCCTAAAGCAGAAGCTAAGCTCAGGTGGTCTCCATCAATATATGTAAACCTCAGCGCTCTACTCTATATAGGCCACAGAAGATTGTGACTGGGGACATACAGAACACCAAAATGAACTAGGCTGGTGCGTGGTTGACCTTCCTAGCTTTCCTGGCTTCACTGTCCTTGCACCAGTGGTACTGAGGCCTTCAGGTCTGTTGTAGTCTTGTCTGAGGCAGGTTTCTTTGAGTAATCTCGCTCTCCAAAAATAGTGCTTCCTATCCGGACATTTGTAGACAGGACTTCAACAGCATGCTGGAAGTCCACCAACATGCCCATGCTAAGCTCCACCTGCTCCACGGGAATGCCCAGCTTCTCACACAGCTCCTGCTGCAGGGACAGCATCCTCTGGAACTCTGGGTTTGGTCCTTGACTTAGATCATGCCCAAAGCTTCCTAAGGTCATGAGACCCACGAACTCCAGGCTGAGACAACTGGACTTTATGTGTTCCACGACGGCTATGGTCTCTGAAGGCAGAAGGCCGTGTTTACTGTCCTCTTCACTGGTGTTAATCTGGACCATAACCTTCAGTCGTTCAGGACAATCTTTCTTCTGCCAGGAACAGTTCACCTTGTCTGCCAACTTCACAGAGTCCATCAGTTTGTTGACATTTTGTTTCTGTAAATGACCAATGAAGTGCCATTTGATCTCAGGACACGAAGACAGAATCTTAGGGTTTGATGCTTTCTCTAGTAGTTCTTGAACATAGTTCTCTCCAAAAGTGCGCTGGCCATAGCCATAGGCCTCAATAACCATGTCTGCAGACTTTGTTTTGCTGACTGCTACTAGCCGGGGTTGGATGGCCGGGAGACCCTGCGGCCACCGCAGCGCGAACCCGACTCCCCGGAAATTAATAGTTTTATGTTGTACAATGTAAAAGAATTTTTTGGTGACATAACGCTTTATATTGTTAAAAGTAATTAAGAAGTTTATTGTTTACATTGATTAGAATATTCCACTATTTATACATCCAAGAGTTCAATATTGACATTTCCTGTTTCTCCATAAAAGAAATTAACTCTATCTTTTGCTTTTCTATACTACCAAGCTAGTTACCTTTAGATGAAACATGATAGAAAACTATTGTATTCCGGGGAGGGGGAGGAGAGAGAGAGAGAGAGAGAGAGAGAGAGAGAGAGAGAGAGAGAGAGACAGAGAGAGAGAGAGACAGAGTAAATTCTGTGATTGCATCTTTCTTTCATAGAAAAGTTTATGTTTTCCTCATGGACTATTATAAGTTGAAATGACAAAAAAGACATATAAGTAACAACATTCAAGTTTTCTTTGCTCATTCTACAGATATCAAAATAAGCAGTAAAATTTGGTCACTATTCTTTGAAGGAGCTTGCTGACATATAGGTACATTGATATATCTGTTTCCCAAGTCTAGTTAGTGAAGTTATTAATAAAAGCCACTAGAAGAAAAACACAGTATGATCAGTTTTGAAGATATTGCTAACCTGTCTAGGGTACCTAGGGATGGCTTTTCTTATGGAATTCTTTGGAATGGAAAGTTAATTGACATGAAAGATGTGATTAACCACAGGAAAACATCCAGGAGAGAGAATAAAAGTGGGTTCCTTGAAAGATATAAGTTTAAATTGTTGAAACAAGGAGAAGCAGAAGAAAGAAGGAAAGGTTTAAAGTTTAAGTGACATGGAAGCATACTTTAAAAGAATCAAGAAAATACAAAATTCGAGGAGATTTAAATTTTTCTAATGTTTGATCTATTGATTATTTTCACTGTACCAAATTATACTACACTCCGTTTTCTCTATCCTGACAATTAATTTATTTAAGTCACATGGTGTAGCAAAAATTGCTAAACTTATCTAAATAGCTTTTCATATTAAATGTGACATATGGATTATACATTAATCACCAAATAGGCTTCCATTTAAACAATCTCTCTTAAGCGTCTCATTTGCTGGGTCAGCTCTCTTAGACAAAATAGATTCCCAAATGTAAAGAATAAAATACCTTGCAATTGTGGTATATTTTGGCTTGATTATGACTTGTCTACACATAAGACTCCAATGGGTAATTAAGATAATTATCTGAATCACTTCAGGCAAATAATAATTTATCTTAAATATACAAATAATTATCCTGTTAGAGAATCTCAGCATTAAATAGCTAAGTGGGATTCTTATAGTAGTATTTTCATGATTTAAATGTAAATGATTCATAAATATTAGGATTAAATTTCCTCCGAAAGAATTCTATGTTGTAGATCTATGGAGAAATGACCTTTGAACAATTATATTAAAACTGAAGACTCATGAAAATGGTTTAAGATAGTTTATTGAAGCAAAACCTGTGTTGTTACATAGAACAAGCTTGAAACTGAAACAACCAACTGCAAGTTTTAAGTCACAAATGTATTTGTCAGGAATCTCATGATCCCTGACTAACCACTATGTTTACTTTCAGCAAAGTTGTACTTCTGTTTTTCATTATTTTTTGTGATAATCTGTAGTTTTGATTTTTTGTAGACCATTTTACTTCAGTTTTGTAACTTTATCCATGAATATAACAAAGAAAGCAATGATCCCAGAAAAGTTGAGTTTAGAAAAACATGATCAGAAAAATATGTAAATAAACATCAGTAAGCATATACTGAAATATTAAGAGAACAGTCCTTCCCCAGAACACTTTTGGGATAGACCAATTTAAACACAATTGCTAGGCAGATACTACAGATTGTATCTGGGAAAGCACGAAAGCAAAGCAGAAGGCCATATCCAGATTCAGGATAGAGCGATCAGATTTGGTTCTACAGCTGTGTTCTGACATCCAACAAGAATGAACATGTTTTATAAGTTGAATGTAAGTGTTTGTTTCAGGAGGCACAAAATCACATCAAGAACAATCCAGGGAACAGAAGATACCTGACGTAAAGGCCTTCTGCCTTTTTATTCCTGGAGTCTCTCTCACAGTTCCCCCAAAGCATTGTTCACTGTGAGTCATTCTTTTGACCTGTTCTGACAGACTTCATCATTAGACTTTGGTGGACTCATTACTTTGTTCTATCATTGTTATCTGGAGTGTATAGGCAGCTCCCCTATACTTCCCCCAAAAAGTCTCCACAGGAGCCCTCAGCTGCTGCATCTCCTAGTTATCAAGAACCCGATTTCCCTTATAAATGAAGGTAGTGGTAAGTTCAGGCTCCAGACTGGTCACACAGAAGGTTCCACAGTAGTCTAATAAGAGAGATGAAACTAGTGTACAGGATTGGAGGGGAAAGCTCATGTTAACTTCACCACCTGCTGGCAGGATAATTTGGGACAGATTGTATCTGTCTCGCTGTGTCTGTCTCTGTCTCGCTCCGTCTCCGTTTCTTCATGTCTCTGTCTCTCTCTTTCTGTCTCTGTCTCTGTCTTTCTGGCTTTGGCTCTGTCTCTCTGTCTCTGTCTCTGTCTTTGGTTCTCTCTCTCTCTCTCTCTCTCTCTCTCTCTCTCTCTCTCTCTGTCTGTGTGTATTTCTATCTCCCTGTCTCCTCATTTATAAAGATAGCAGCACTTACCTCCAAAGATGGTCAAGAGAGTTCAATGAATTCAGTGATATTTAAAGATACAGCATGGAGAATAGCAAGTTGGTATTTATGTTAAATGTTGGTAGTTATGGTTATTAACACTTTCTGTTACTTTTAAATCAGTGGTCAAATGCTCACGTGAAAATAATTGTGCTAAATGAGTCTGTATTGTGGCTCTTCCTGATACCTGACCTATGCATTTTTCAACATAATAGTTTCTAAAAAGAGAACAGTTTTTCTTTTTACCTGTTAGGGTTGGGCTTCTATAAAAATCAATGCATGCTAATAGAAGACTCTCCTTCACGCATGCACCTTCCCTCCTTAGAGAAGAATGGCTTCAGCTATACTCCAAGAAAAAAAATCACGAAACAAAGAAAGGTGTGGAGGAAAGCAGAAGATGGCAAAGTCAAGATTGTTAGGTACAAGGCCAGATGAACCACTGAGATCAAATTATTCACAGTAGTAGAAAATAAATGATATGATAAATGATATGAAGAGGTGCCAAAAGTTCTAATGCATCAGGATATTTCATCAATGTAAGGGTTTTAGAGTCAACTAGAAGTAACTTGTAAAAAATAGGACATTTTTTCCTTTATTTAAATATCTAAGGAGGGAAAGTCTTAAACCAAATGTGGTATGGAAAGCCTGAAATATGTGTGCTGTGGTGTAAAGGACCCTTAGACACATGCATGCACACAGACAGACAGACAGACACACACACACACACACACACACAGAGGAGGGGAAGGGATGCTGAGGAGGGAGGGAGAGAGGGAAGGAGAGAGAGAGAGGGAGGGAGAAGGGAGGGAGGGAGGGAGGGAGGGAGAGAGAGAGAGAGAGAGAGAGAGAGAGAAAGAGAGAGAGAGGGAATATTTAGGTAAGAAACAGTAAGAGGGCATGTGATAAAGGGGAATTTGTTGGCTGTGGTCAGGGAAGCCTGTAGTGAATGTGGGAAAAAGTAACATCTTTGTGGTTTGGTCCTTAAAATGGACCGTGTTTCAAGGTTATTTTTGCTTAATTGTCAGGAGACTGAAGGCAGCAGAACACATCAGTTTTAAATACTCCACAAATTGCCTTCATTTGCTTCATTCCAAAGGTATAGATCGTGTGCACGTGTCTTGTGCTCAGTATATCGTCTGATTTACAAATATCTTGGGCTTAATAAAGTAGGAAGTATATTTTGCCAAGAAATATTATCTGTGATTTTAGGCTTGTTTGTTTTAGAAGAAATATAATCCTAGTGTTTATGATTCTTTGACACTTAAATCCAAATACCATTGAGAGAAACCCACAACACATCCAAGATAGTTATTGTCATTTATGCATTATTTTGAAGAAGTTTATCTCAAGTTATGTAACTATAAAGATTAAACCATATCTAATTTCGAAACTTAAATGATATGGTTCTTCAGTTTAGAGAACATAACCACACTGAATCAGGGGTATACAGGCTAGAAGGAATTCCAAGACTCATCTGAGTCCTTCATTATAAAAGAAGAAACTACATGGCAGAGAGGTCAGCTGACATATTTGCAATCATATTCAACTAAGGAACCAACCATAGTTATTAAATCATGTAGTATTTAATTAGTTCTTCACTTTGAGCACATGAGTGCTTCAGACATAATCTTAAACATAATAGGTGTCAGATAATGTCTCTTTAATGAATAGGTCAATGTCATTGGTACGCCATCTATATGATAAATGTATTCTAGTTGGTCATTTACCATAGCATACACATTAATCATCCACAAACAGGAGATGGGTCCTTGATAGTCTTTTGTCTTATCAGACACAATTGTTGACCTCAAGAGCATTTAAACAAACAAATAAACAAACAAATAAATAAATAAGGAAATGAATAAGATGCCCAGTTATTAAAGAGACCCACTAGATCAACATATGAATTTTACATAGCTATATTCATAAATGCCTGTGAATAAAAAATGTGTATGTTGTGGGACATGATGGTATGCACTTTTAATCTCAGTACTCAGAAGCAGTGACAGGTGGGTCTACGAGTTCAAGGCTAGCCTGGTCTGCACAACTGGCCAGCCAGAGCTACATAGTAAGGTCTATTCTCAAAAACAATAAAATAATGTGTACATTTATTAAAGAAGTTTAATACATCCTTTCATTTTAGGTTTATTGATGTTATTTATAGAGCCTAGGATTTAAGGAGTTCTCTAATTACACTGCTCTGTTAGAGGAAACTTCCTGTGGAATCTTAGGGTATATCTAGAGAAGTCCTAAGAGCAGGAGGTAAATGTGGTGAGGAGATTTATAATCATGGAGGAAAGTGAAGTTGAAGAGGAAAAAGTGAGAAAATCAGTTCATGGAAAGAAAAGGAGAAACTTCTGAGGGCCTGTAAACTGGCATGCAGTAATCATATACAGACATAATAAAATGCTACAGTTCACTGCAGAATTTTAGTTGTACCACCTACGAAGGCACTTATGTTAAGTCTTTGTTTTAGGAGGTAATTATACAAATGCTTATAATTGTAGTAAGTATCTAATACACTTATTATAAAGATTCCAATCTACACAATGATCAAGCTAAGCCTGGAAAAGGATGTTGGGAGACATACTGGACTCTTCTGAGTTCAAACCTGAGTTACATAGTAACCCGGCAGTTCATTTACAATTAAGGATCTTTCTCACAGAATTCCATGCTGACCATTTTCATGTGCCTTTCATAGTCTTAAGGCAATTTTCATGTTTGAACCTTGTTTAGCTGGCTCACCTGTATGGCCCCAGGAAATAACAGGAGTAATATTTGATGGCCTTTTAGAAGGGAATATATCTACCACTTCCATAGTAGTTAGTGCCAGATTAGCAAAGTGTGTGTTAGACTCAAGCTTTTTTTTTTTTAACTTGTTTGTGTATGTGGTACAGTAGGTAAAACAGACTATGCGGCGCTTAAGAGGGAGGCTGAATGGAATCAGCCTCTGTTACTTCCATGCTGTGAGAGTTGAACAACTGATTTATTATTTCTGAGGCTTCATTTCTGTCTCAATAAAATACCAATAACAAGACAAATGGCATAAATCTTTATGGAAATAAGACAACTCTGTGTTACATAGCACCTAACTCTGCCCCTCTTTATTCTATCTTATAAGTCTCAAATAATCTTCAGGTTCTTTAGAAAAGACAAACTAAGCCAAAATGTGAGTAGCCGGAGGATCTGGGAGGTAGGGATGTTTGTTCATAAAATCCAGAGGGGACAGGAAAAGGAACCTCACCAAAACATGATTCACAAAGGACCACCAACTGTTTGAATTTTACATTCAAGAATAAAAATCACTGTGCATTATGCAAATGTCAGCCCCGCAGAGCTGTCGAATGGATGATGGCTTAATTTGAATTAATTTTCAAAAGTGCTATCATACTTGGGCCTGCTAGGAGAATCAAGCTAATTGGTGGAAAAATCAACCCCTTCAGCCCTGTCATTAGTGACATGATCAAGATAGAGAAATGGAAAGAAAGAAAATTAGACTTTGAAAAAGTACTGCTAACATAACACAGTGAAGAGTCAATTTTTGTAATGCTATAGACCACTGGAGAGGTAGCACCGACATCAATACGGCTGATGTCCACAGTGTGTCTTCCACAGAGCTGAAGGTATCTGTACTGTAGCCCTCATGCCATCTGACAAATCTGCAATCATTTGATATTCTCAGCATACTTTCAGATGGCTTCTAGGTCATTACCTTAACTCAAAACTTCTACTGCATATTGTTTCACCTCTATGAATAAGCCTACACATGGCATACTGAGCTCCTCACTGATTAATTAAATATCTGCATCAAGTGGGACTTTTTCAATTAATACTGCCATATATATATATATATATATATATATATATATATATATATATATAGTGTGTGTGTGTGTGCGTGTGTGTGTGTGTCAAGATCTCAAGCCCCAGTTTCAACTGAGTTTTGGCAAGTTGTTATATAGATAGAATCCTCATAATTCAAGAGTAATCACCTATGAAAAATTAGATAACTTATTAGAGCTAGGGTCCCAGATCCTCAGCGATTGGGGAAGCGGAGGCTGCAGGACCACAGTCTGTCTGAGTTACAGAAGTCTTTGAAGGTCAGCCTGAATAGCTTGCTCAGACTCTTTTTCAAAATGGAAACTGTACAAAGGGCATAAGAATTGACTGTATGGAAGAGAGCATGCCTAAGATGTATAAAGTCCCAGGGTAAGAGTCCTAATACAGAAAGGAACAATGTTTGAAAATTTAATTCTTATTGAATTTCAAGAGAATGTGTAGTTTAAGGCCGAGCATCCTCCCTCCACACTCCAAAAATACTGTGCTTTTACTCAGATATTCAGAGATAGAAGTATAAAAATCATGTGAGTCTCTCTTCTCTCTCTCTCTCTCTCTCTCTCTCTCTCTCTCTCTCTCTCTCTCTCTCTCTCTTTCTCCCTCTCTCTCTCTCTCTTCTGTGTGTGTGTGTGTCAGAGAGAAAGAGAGATGAGAGAGAGATGTTCACCTAAACAATCCCCAAACTTCTAAACAGAAACTATCAAATTCTTAACAAAAAGAACCTCTATAACCCAATTCCCCCAAAATACCTGAACTATACTCAATCATTCAGTTTGCATTCCTCATAAACAATAGACTGCCAGATTCTTAAGCTAAGGTTTCAGCCCTATTCTTTGTATGCATCTTGTGAAGTAAAACATTTTTTGAGTCTACAAAAACTCCCTCTCCTCCTTCTCCCTCCTTCCTTTCAGCCCTCTCTGCTCCCCTCCCTCCCTCCCTCCTTCCCCCTCCTTCATTTCTTGCTTTCTTTCACCAGATCTTGCTACGCAGCCCAGGCTGTCTTTGCCCTCACAATCCCTGCCTCATCCTCCTGGCTTGCCGAGATTACCTTCATGGGCCACCATGCTTGGCACAAACTGCTTTGAGTAATACTTGTAGTTGAATACTGAATGGAATTTTCCCACTTAATCCTCTCAGATCTAATGTCAAGTTGAAAGCAATACTTCGACGTGGTAGATCAACTTCTCTCTGGTTCCCATTTACAGTCTGGGCTCTTGCAGGTTGTATGGGGTTCAGCTTAGTTCTCCAGACTTGTTTCTTATGTTTGTGTATCTCTTGGCAAAGTGTGTGTGCCTCCTCTGTCTTTTTTTTTTTTAACTGAAGACCTGCAGTGGGTTCTTACAATTGTGAAGATGCATGAGAAAGAGGAAGAAGGTTGTTAGTTCCTAAGTGTCTTAAAAATTATTTGCAAGGTAAAGACAAATGCTGCACAGCTAGACATGGTTATGTACACATGCATGTAATCTAAGAACTCCAGAGGCTGAGGCAAGAAAACCACTTGAGCCCCGAGTTTAATATCCAGTCTAGGCAACATAGTGAGACTACATGTTCTCTCAAATCACAAAAGAAAGTGCAAAACATTACACAAGCTGAATATAGACATAAACAAGGGGCAGCTAAGAAGCATGACTTTACATGATCTCTAGGGCAGAACCTGCTTTACAAGGTTCTTAGAGTAAACTGGAAGTCCTTTGTTGAGGATCTTTGAGATGCTGACCAGCACCAAGTTACTAGCATTGAGCAATTAATGTTTTCAAAGATTATAGGTGTTAGCTCTACATAGTTTAAGCATGGGCTTTGATGAGTGTTCTGGGAAGCTAAATTCCAACAGCAAAATGGTCACATTTTTTTTTGAAAGGCTCTTCGGTTCGTTTTCCACCACTCCCATGCAGAAATGATGACCCAATCCAACTACCCTTGCTTACAAAGCGACTTCCAGCTGGCATGGCAGCTCATGCCTGCAAACCTTGCACTTGGGAAGCTGAGGCGGTATGATTACAGGGAATTACAGGCCAGCATGGGTTATGAATGAGATTCTATCTCAAAACACAAAACACATAAAATCTCTCTGGCTTTTAGAGGGTAAAGAATCCTGACCATCAGGGAGAGCAGTGGTAGCAGTCAGGCCCTGTTCCTTAGTAAAAGCTCAGTAAACAAAGCTGTTCATAAGCACAGTACTGGTCCTGCTGACCTTGGGCTGGCATGGGGGTTGTCCAGGAGACTGACAGGCTGTCTCAGGCCACTTATTTTCAAAGATGTAGCTCACATTTGATTTTCCGCTGGAAGCCAGCAGTTCCTTGGTGATCTACATGAGATCTCTGGCTTTATAAAACTTGTAAGCAAAGTGCTATCAGAGAACCCAGCAGACTTCAAACTGTCCAGCGGAAAAAGGGAAATGTGGTCCTTAACTGAACTTAGTAAAAACACTGGCCACTATTTTAAGTCCTTAACAATTAACAATTTGAACCTTTGTCATGGCCTTAACTCAGAGCAACAATTAACCCCGTTTTACCTATGAAGAAACTAGGGCCCAGAGAAATTTCTCAAAAGCAATGCTATCTTGTAGCTGATAAGTGATGGTTGTGTGGTCTAAATCTAGGCAGCCAGCCTGGCTCCAGAGTGTGTCAGCATTACCAGCCTCAGAAGGAGTAAATGGCTTCAGGCAGCTTATTTTTCTTGTAGCCAGGGAAAAATGAAAACAGTCAGATACATGGTTTTGTGTTTATAACAAGAGGAATAATGCAGTGGGCCACTTTTTCCTTGGCACTAATCTCAAGTATGAATTAATAGCATGATGAGATTTGCATAAAAGCATGCTGTAAAACCAGTGAAACTTTGCTTTGGTGGGACAAGTGGCTTTTACACTACAGTCAGTATAGAAATTTTACATAGCCTAGCATTTCTTCATGTAAACAGTTGGGGCAAGGAGAGGACATCCTCTCCTCATGATCTGTCCCTTGAGCCTTTTTAAGAGACACAGGGTACCTTCGAGGACTGTCTGGACGATGAGATTATGATTATATCCATTAGAATGTCTTAAATAGCAACTGTCTGAAGATTGCACAGGTGCCAGATTTTATGTAATTTTTAAACAAATCCTCCCTTAAATACCTTAATTATAGCTATTCTATATTGCTGACTACTGTGAGAACTATTTAAGAGGAAGCAAAAGAGACTTTCTACAGAGAGTTGAAAAGCAAGACCGTTACCTACAGCACAGAAAAAGACACCAGCAGCATCTCTTTCTCATGTCGATAGGATGCCCAAGATAAGAACAAAATATCTCCAGAAAATGCTGCTGCTGAGAACTACTTCACCTACCAACCCCACAGAGAAGGTACTAATGCTGTTTTCTGAGTGAGAAAAACAGTACCAAGTCTCTCAGGAAGTTGGGGCTAAGACCCCTATTTTGTGAGTTACAGAGAGTAGGCTACCTACAATAAGATGGTTGTAATCCGCCTGCCTAGGGAGCTCACACATACAATTTGCTACTTAATGTTGTCTCAGACTGACCATTTGATATACTAGCAAATGTCCAAGTCAAACAGTGGCCAAAGCCTTTCCCCCAAGAGATCTGTTTCTAATAGGCATCCATTGCTATTCTACCTCTGTTACCATACACACCACTAACACTCCTGAACTGTAACTCGTAACATTCAGAATCAGCTCCTCAATTCCAATATATTTATAAAAATGTTTGATCATTTCTAAAGCAAGTCAGTATTTAATTGTGCTATGTTGAAACAATCCTTTAAAGTCATTTTCTATTTTACATAACTTTAAAACCTGCCCCAAAAGACATCACCCAGGAATTTTACCACACAGCGATCACTCAGAGGGCGAATAAAATAAGTGTTTATGTAACAATTCATTGACTGTATTTTCGAAAATGATTTTAAAGTTTTAAAAGCAAAAGCACAATAAGGGCTCAGTAGTCTAGAATGCTTTCTCGACAGTAGTGAAGCCTTGTGCTCTAGGTCTCACCACACACTGATGCCTGGAACCACAGACCTGTCAGAGGCAGAGGCCAAAGCATTGCTAAGACTTACTGGCTGCCAGCCTAGCTCTAGGCTCTGTTGAAGACTCTGCTGAAATCATTGAGATGGAAAACAATAGGACAGAACACCCAGTGTCTTCCTCTGCCCTCTACATGCATGCATGCTGCTACATATACATATTACACACACACACACACACATACACATACACACACACACACACACACACACACACACACACACACACACACGCAGGACACCCCGTACCGTCATTTGCTCTCAACATGCACGCACACTGTTAAACACACATGTACATACTACACACACACACAGAGGACACCCAGTATCTTCCTGTGCCCCCTACATGCACGCACACTGCTACACACACATGTATATATCCATACATACCTGCTATACACATACACACACACATACACACACACAGGGATATACAGAACACCCAGTGTCTTCCTATGCCTTCTATATGTATGCACATTGTTACATACACATGTACATATCCACACATACCCACTACACACACACACACACACACACACACACACACACACACACACACACA
>NW_021604565.1:19175502-19203299 GCF_004785775.1 Grammomys surdaster | reverse complement strand
ACACACACACACACACACACACACACACACACACACACACACACACATCCTTGAGAGAAAAAGGACACTATAAGCTGGTAAGAATCATGAAAACATTATCTAAAAAGGAAAGTTATAAAAATGAACAAGGTATTAACATCTAACTTCATTCTCTGTTGGTTGCCAAAGTTAGGCAACAAATGTATCTTTTGGCAGACATGGCAATTGGGAGATGGTAACCATGATTCAAGATCTCAAAGACAAAGAAGTTGTTCAAGAGCAATCCAGCTATTTCTTATATGTAATCAATGCTTTCACCTGCAGATTCTCTTGGAAGAGACAAAAATAGAGTCATGAACCCTACTTTAACAATGTATTTTAGTCATGAATACAGGAATGTGCTTTGGAATAAAGTTGTCAATGTTCAATGTGGTAAAAGATTTCCAGCAGGGCATTGAATCAAGGCGGACCTGCTGTCTGGGACAAGCGCACTGCAATTAAATATTAGAAGAGTATGTGGGATCAACTTGGAGATTCAACATTTCTTATACTAGTTGCAAGTGATCATCTTCAGTCCTAAGTGTCTGGGAAGTAGTAGTTGTTTTTCTAAGAAGTCCTAGGACTGTGGCAACTTTGTCCCAATAACTTTCACAGTTGTATTTTTTGCAAATATGCCCAGTAAAGGAAGAACTAATATCCTTTAAGAGTTTAAATGCCTGAGTGGATGCCATCTCAGGTAATGTGGTATTTACCTAAAATAAACCCCTTAGGAAGAAAATAAAGGAAACCTTTTAAACACACACACACTACCACCACCATCACCACCACCACCACCACCACCACCACTACTACCACCACCACCACCAAATAGATCAAAAACTCACCCCAAAACAAGAGATTTAGGGCATTGGTAGTTCCATTCCCTAAAAGAAAGTTGCAATAACATTAACTCTATTAAATGATGTTAACATCTATAATTGTAACTTTTAAAAACATATAACTAGAAACTCCATTTTCCATAAACAGCAAAAATGCACTAACAAAATAGGTACCTTCAAGATTTAGGTCTCTAGTGTATCTTTTTGTGCAAATGTGAATGGAAAATTAAAAATGGCTGCTAATTCTTGGCTACTCCTCTTACTGAGACACCTCAGTTCCACTCCCTTGTATGTGGAATGGGCTCTGAGTATTGAGGAAATTCTAGCAGTCATCAGTGGATAGGGATGTGCTCATACACACACACATACACACACACACACACACACACACACACACACATCTGTCTGGTTGTGAAACTACACGTCAACTAAATTTTTAAAAAGGGATAGTATCCACTAAAATTGATATTTTGGGTTTTGAACATGGATGCCCCACCTTTATTAGTTGGAGAGTGATTTTTTTTCAGGATAGCTCTTTTTAGCTCACACTCAGACTTTGATGTACATTCTTCCGGTCTCCTCTTTCTTTTTCTCTGTTTCCCCCTTTCCTTTTTAAGGTTGCCCTTTTCTATTCAATCTTCTTTGGAAACTGCGTACCACTGCAAGACCTGTATATCTTGTGACACTTTTAACAAGCACTATAGAAATAAGTGATGGTCACTTTTACACGTGTCAAGATAAGTTTGAATACAGACACTTTAAAGAATTTTAAATTACTTACATTTTTATACTTTTAAAATTTATAGGAAGGTTATTTTAATTTCACACAGCAAACTGAGTTTGTAATTTGAAACTCTATTTCAAGTGATGGTGAGAATCAGGAATGGGATTTTCCATGCCATTTTTTCCTGCCTCTTCGCTTGATATATAAATGTGTTTACTTTGTCCGGTGTTCCAGCTTGTTTGGAAAAAATATCCAAAAATAATAAAATCCCAAACTATTTTCATGTAAGCACCTTGAACACGAATAATGAAACATGATTCTCCTGACTTTTCTCTTAGGTTGACTGTATTTAAAATTGAATTTAGTTTTGACATCTCTAGTCTCACACTGCAATTGGCCTGTTTTCTTAAATTTTGCACAGGAAGATTTGTGTGGCAATCTCAGCTGCCTTTCAGATAGTTCACATCTTTCAACTTTCTCCGAAATATTTCACATTTGAGAATGCAGACTTAGCATCTACTATCCTTTTCTCAGTCGGAATTTTGATTCCTTAAATACACATCCACTTACACTGCACAAGGTAGCCATTTGAAATTTATTATGAACTTATTATAATTTTTATGTGGGTTGCATCATAGCTTTAATGAGCTTAGTTGTCATGGACACTTTAAATGCCTTTGACAATCATGTTTAATTGTGCCAATGACCTTCTTCCTTCAAGGATTCTTCTTGAAAGGGATGATTCAGGGAAGCTTGAAGATTGAAATACTTGAAGCGATTCAATTGATTTTTGAAGTGTAATGTGGCAATTCCCTTAGTTACTTAGTAATCCCCTGTATATATTCAGTTGCATGTACATGGTTATGTCCAAATGTTGGCCTGGTGCAGTCACACTGAGAGGTTTCCTCTAACTTCCCTTAGGATAATTCAATTGTATTTAAAGAGCACTCTTTGAAAGAGTGACTGTAAATGGTTTACTGGGATTAAATAGAATCTGTTTAAAAAAACGAGAACCCTCTCACTTCATCAGAGCTTTGAGAAAGCAGCTGGTTTTGTTCCTGACTTTGCCTAATGAAGAGCAGCTTCCCCAAGCTACGTGTGTTGACATTCACATTTCTAAACATTTCAGATTTTGAATTTTCACTCTGATGAAACTGTGTTCCCATTTTCAAATGTTTAAACTTATAGGAAAAATACATTTAATTTTGGCACAGATCAGGAGCCACCGGCTGCTGTGAATGGTCTGCTGCCCAGCGTGTATCTCAAAGCACTGTTAAGATGAATAGCAGAGAAGAAAGCTCCCAAAGCTGTCTCATCTAAACTGATATGTCTGTAGATAGGACCATGTGTGACTGCAATGGGTTGTTTTCCTTAACAATGCGTATGTTTTCATAATCTGAACTACAATGTCTACAAGGGTCTAAGAGTCATAATTATGGAGTCTGACACCCAATGTGCGTGTATGTGAATATAAATTATTTAGCAAATTGGTTCATTTCGCCAATGTCTGCTACAGTATATAAGAAACTGTAAAGCATGTAAGGAGAGCTGTAGCAGCAATGACATCAAGCCTTTAGAACGCCCCACGGGTACTTCTGATAGGTCTATGTCGGTGTCACAGAATAGCACACTATACAGATGGCTATGAAGGGCTATCAGTTCCGAGGCTATTTGTAACATGGAGAGTTTGTACTAGTTTCTTATAGTGTCCAGACTTTCATGATACTAACATTTTAATGATTATATTAGTCACCATCTCACAGAAGTT
This sequence comes from Grammomys surdaster, assembly GCF_004785775.1. Taxonomy (NCBI): domain Eukaryota; kingdom Metazoa; phylum Chordata; class Mammalia; order Rodentia; family Muridae; genus Grammomys; species Grammomys surdaster. The sequence goes on along the minus strand of NW_021604565.1, from coordinate 19,199,950 downwards.
TCTGGAATCTTACAGTTTTTAAGGATTATCCTGACCCAAAATAGATTTTTATCTCAGTGTCTGTGAAGCTATTTTTTTGACTTTTGACTCAGCAAAGGTAATGCTTGGACTAAATTAATTTTTCAATACCATTTTCATATTAGTTTTAGTAAAAATTCAAATCTAATATCTTAGAAGATGAATTATTAATCATTCCTTGTCTTGTCTCTGTCACCCCATCTTATTTGTGGTGTTTAAAACAAGAAATTTTTCCCAATCAATAGTTATAAAAACCTAAATGGTGAAATGTCATATTTTTGTGAGGAGAGATGCTTTAACAAGCAAGATACCTTAATCCAGCAGGATGTCATGACGTAAGCAAATGTGGGGCCATAAACTCAAAACCCATGTCACTAATAAAATCTGGTGATGTCAGTCTATAGTTACATTTTATGAAAATGTCAAAACAAGAACTGTACATATCTTTTTTTATATTATCTGACCTACTTAAAGTCCCATGTTGAGAGGAATCTTCTACCCAATTAAAGAGTACTTAATTACAGTGAGGATTAATGTTACAAGGAAAATGACTTCATCCTAGTTGCCCATAACTATTCTCTTTCGATAGGACTCCCACAGTACCTCTCTGTCTCTGTTAGTTTGAGGAACTTCTAGGATTAGTGTATGTGGTTTTAAAATCCAGCATGTCTAACTAAGAATATAGTCTTTGCCTTCCTTGCTAGTCACTGGGTAAGACAGTAACCTTCCAGGGGTTTACACTGTCGCCACGGAATCTTTTCCAGTAACCAGATACCATGATTTGGACTGGAAAGGAGATTTATCCTAACATGTGGGAATTTGTGTTCAAATCTGTCGTCAGTGCTCTCATTGGTGTTGTATTTGCCTCTGTGTCCTCTTGTGAACCGAAGTTACTTGCTTTCCATGTGAGGGAACGTTCAGGCGTCCCTTCTAAACATGTTTGTTTTTATAACCAAGCAGATATGGGAGAAGAAAAGGATAAACAAGACTCCATCATAACTAGGAGTTCTCTCCTCCCCTCTTCTACAAACTTGTCTTCGTTGCCTTGTGTTATTTTAAGTTCAAAATTAGCCTCTACTTTTCCAGCTAGGAACCTGCGCTTCTTTGATTGCCAGGGCTCTGGCTAGGCCTGTGTCTAGGTGCACCTTTGTCTCGATGCCATGATTTACACCCCCTAATCCACTTGTGTGCTCTGTGTCGGTGGCATGTGCAATCTATTTTTATTATACTTCTCACCACTGGCTCACTCTATAAAGCCATCTTACTTCTCAGAAATTTGAGTTCATCTGTTCTCACAATACAGTCAATACGTTTATTAACATCATTAAAACACATATTTTTATAAAGTATTGTTTAGATTTATTTTATGTTTAGAGGTGTTTTGCCTGTATGTATGTAGGTATGTATACCAAGCATGTACCTGGTTCCCTAGAGGTTCAAAGAGCATGTCAAATTTCCTAGAAATGGAGTTAGGGGTGATTATAAGTGGGTGTTGGGAACTGAACCCAGGACATCTGCTAGAACAACAAGTGCTCATAAACCCCGAGCCTTCTCCTCAGCCTCCAAGCAAGTACTTCTTTTAATGTTAAATTATAGATTCTTCTTCTCTCCTAAAAGTGTTAGAAAATTTCGTCTTCTTGTCCATAGAAAACTCAGGCAGCATCCCAGGTAAAAATGAATCACCCGTGAAGTCTGCTGTTAGAAGTTCTAATCCACATGCTGGACTCCGAACTTATACTACTCAGACTTTTGAAGAGCCACTGACAAGAACATCAAACAGCTAGAGATTGACATCACTAATCTGAAGAAATCCCTCCTTTCGCTGTCTGAAGAGACCTCCTAAAATCGCAAAGATCCTTATTGGACTTGATTTACTCTATTACAATAGAAAAGGCTGTGTACAGCTCTTGACTGTGTACAGCCCTTATAGAAGAATATTGCCTTTACATAGACAAGACAAGGAGGGTTAAAGAGAGCATGCAATAGGTAGTGAAGGTCCTAAGAAAAATCAGAGAGAGAAAGAGACAGATGAATGCTGGTACAAGAATTGGTTTTTAGCCTCTCCAAGGTTGTCAACCCTATTTCCTCCCATCTTGGGACCATTATTTGGGTTCTCTTTACTTATTTCTGCTGGTCCCTGGCCCTCAAATAGGCGGACTAACTCTGTGATACAACAGATAAATAATTTGGTAGCAAAATCCTACTCAGATACATTATCATAAGTTAGCTATGGAGGACCACGAGATTCAAGATGAGGTTGTTACTTTATACAGGGTGTTCCCAAAACCCATCTCCACTCAACCTAAAAGAGGGGACTTCTGCCCCTAGACCAAGCAGAGAGGGACCACCAAGAACCCTCTCTGACTGGTGATCTGAATTCTTGCTTAGGCTGCAAGGCTAAGCACTGCAAGGGAATATAAATAAAAAATAAAAATATCTCTCTGGGTTCCCTGAGGGACAAGCCTGACTGCATAGAGGTTGATGTCAAAAGTATCCCCTCTCCAGGAAAAAGACATCGGGACAGGTATGGCCCTTATGCCTCACTGGACAACAATAACAGGGGGACTGGAGCCATTACAAGGTCCCCTTCAAGTACTGGAGGTTAGGCCTCTATCCACATCTTCGCAAGTTTAGAATTGCCACAGCCCTTCTATACTTAGAGAAGGGAGGAGATGTCAGGGGCAGCCCTGCTTATACACTGAAGGCCTAAAATCAGCCAAAGGCCTAAAATCAGCAATAGGCCTGTCATACATGTATACTAACACCAAGTCTTGGGTCTCAGTGGAAAAACATTGAAATAGATGGCTATAAATTAATGTAAACAGGCAGCTTTTGTGGAAATTTACAAGCCTGAGTAGTCATAGACCTTGTAAATATGTAGCTTTGGCAGACAATACCAACTTAGATAAGGACAAGTGAGTCATAGGCAGAGTCATAGTGACTTGTCCCCTGAACCCTCATCCAGCCGATACCCGGTTCTGATGATATCTGTATTCCTCCTCAACACCCACACTCCAGTGTCATTCCCTTCCCCACATCCTGCCTTTCTGTGTTTATAACCCCTGTGTGAATGAATTATGATTTGAGAAAAAATAAATTATTAAAAAAAAAGAAAAAAGAAAACGTTACTCATTTCTTCCCTGTATACCTCACTACCACTCTTGGCCCTATAACATTTTTGTAACTTTAACAACAGAAGTCCAAGTTTTCAGGTCACCCATTCTATCCTGTTGATTTGTCTCTCAGTAAAAACATTCTCCTTGAAAATAGAACATTGAAATGTTTATTCTGCTGCTCTCTGTCTCCAGTGTATCTGTGACTACGAAAAGCCAAATTCATCTCCCTGGAGACACATGGAGGGCAAGTTGTTGTTATTCCTGGTAAGTATCCCACAAGGAATAAAAGTTAGGACAAACTTTGGACCCAACCTCAGACCTAGTGCCCTCTAAATAGTTGGCATCCTTTTATTTAAACGAGTCAACAAGGTCATTTGGTCAGGATATGATAGAGAGGTGAAGAAGAAAGAGGAAATTAAAAAAAAAGATGTTTACTTCAAATTTGTTGCGAATCTGCTGCAATACTAAATTAACTGATACAAATTTTATAAAGAAGTGAATTTTTAGGATATGACATAAAAAATTCTACCAGATATGTAGAAATATAGCTTCTATGACATAATTTGTTGGCATCCTACAGTATATTGAGGACTGTTTACTAATAATTACTGGAACACTCTCTCAAATAGATGTTCTAGTGTGAAATATTAGGAAATGTTATTTAGCATTGTACTTTATACATGAAGGAAATGCCTGTGGGGCAGTGTGAAAGACTGGATAATAACCATGATATGGTGGGGGCTGGGAAGATCACTCCACTTGAAAGTGCTCTCAATGGAAGACGGATCTCCTTAGAGCACATGAAATCCGATGTGGAGGTACACACTGTAATCCTACAGTGGGAAATTGGACCACCACTGGGGCTCACCAACTAGTAAGTCTACCTGAATTGGTGAGCCACAAGCTTAGTGATTGTCTCAGAGGGTAAGGTGAAAACCTAAGGAAGATACTAACCTCTGACTTTCCATCTATGCACACTCATCCCGTTCTCAATTATGCACACACATACACATGAGTACCATACATCAGGATGTATTATGTTTCTATCTAAAATATGGAATTCCATGATGTTCATATGAATTTATTCACTTAATAAACTTTCCTTAGAGCTGTGGATACAGCTCAGTGGTTAATACTATATTCTATTAGTATGATTATTTCATATAATACATCAGACCATAGCTGCCTTTCTTTCCCCTCCTCCCAGTCCCCTGACCTTTCCTCCTTCCTATATCCACTCTTCTTCTGTTTCCCTTCAGAAAAAGAGAAGGACTCGCAGGGATATCAACTGAACATGGCATAACAAATTACAATAAGACTAGACACAACCCACTTTATCAAGGCTGGATGAGGCAACCCAGTATGAGACAAAGGGTCACAAGAGCAGGAGAAAGAATCCAAGACATGCCCCACTTGCATTGTTAGGAGTCCCCCAGTAATGCTCAGATACACAACCATGACATATATGCTGAGGACCTAGGTCAAATCCATATAGAGAATCTGATTGTTGCTTCAATCTCTGTAAACCTCCATGAGCCCTAGTTAGTTGATTCTGTGGGCTATATTCCTGTGATGTTCTTGACCCCTCTATCTCTAGCCTTGCAGAGAACCAGGGATCAGTTTCCAGAGCCTATAGCAGCTATCTTACAGCTACCTATAATTCCAGATGATAAGACTCACACTTCAGACCTCTGTGAGCACCTGCACACATGTTCTCATAACATATATGTGTGCACATGCTTGTATGTGTGTGTATGCTCACACATAAACACACACAAATAAATTAACTATAAACAAATGAGTTAATTAATTAACATCTCTAAGCATGGCAATCAGAGTACTTATCAATATATTGCTGCCATAGCCATTTAGGAGATAATAGTTCTAAATCAAACAAACAAAAGGCATCTGAATAATTGTAATTGTTGTTAATTAAGGAGACTGAACTGGTTTTGGGGCTGGGGAGATGGGCTCTTCAGTTAAATGCTTTCCATACAGGTATAAGGACTAGAGTCCAGATCCTCAGAAACATCTTGATATGCCACAAAGACATGGCAGCCTCTCTGTATTTCTAGCATTGGAAGGCAGAAAACTCCAGAATTAGGCTGGCTAGCAAGACTAGTGGTATTACTAAGCTCTGGTTTGGGTGGAGAAATCTTCTTCAGTGAATAATGTGGAAAGGGGATGGAGGAAATTTCTACATCCACCTCAGGCTCCCATACATACACACACATGTTTATGTGCACCTACATATCTTTACCTAAATACATGTAAGAACATGCATGAAGATGTACATACACAGAGAGAGAGAAGGGAGGGGGAGGAAAAATGGACAAATGCAATGTTTTCGTAAGGAATTTGGTGATGCTTGGGTAGGAGTTTGAGAATATCCTATAGGTCTTGTAGGAATTCTATGGGGAAAAAATATCATGAGGTTAAAAAAAATCTATCAACAAATTCATGAAAATACCTTAGTGACAGACACAGTTAAACTTACGACTATGCGCTATAGAAGAAAGTATTCACTCCAGATACAGTCTTGCAGAAGTTACATGATTTAATAGCCATTGGGAAAGGCAGTGGGAGAAGACACCATGGCTACCAGGAAAAGTGGGGAAAAATAGGAGATGCTGTTGAGACTTGTTCTTCAGGTACTGAGGAAAGTTATTGTCAGTAGAATGTGCTATGCTTCGATTCAGTTGTGAGCTTGGCATAACTTACAATCACCTGGAGAAAAGAGCAGAAGTAGAATAAAGTTGTATTTTTGTTGTGGTGTTTCTGAGAAAGGTTATTCTAATTAAGTCAGTTGATGTGGGAAGACCTAGCCTACTTCAAGTGACACCATTCCTTAGGCAAGTTGTCCTGAATTCTAGAAGTGGGGGGAAAATCTAGTTAAGCACAAACAATAAATAAATATAGTAATTGCCATCTCTTTCCTCACTGTGGATATGATGTGACTACATATTTCGAGTTTCTGCAGCTGTGATTTCCAAACAGTTGGAGTATAACCTGAAACTAACCCTTCCTTCCCAAGTAGCTTTTCGTAAAGCAATCAGAGCAATAGAAATGAACCTAGAGGAGAATGTGTGGCAGCGAGCTGGTTTTCAGTAATAGACAGTGAGTAGGTGATGTTAGACATGAATAACAGTTTTAAAATGTTAGAGCCCCCAAACTTTCCCCTAAATGCCTTCCACATGTCAGTTGATCCTTTTACTTGCTCAGATGTATTTTGGGGCCCAAAGGACAGATTCATTTTCTCGTTGTCCTCTAATGTACCTTGTAGACAATAAACCACAGTCTCAAATCAGCATTCCTTTGAAATACAAGCTAGGTAGAAAATGGTGACTGTCTTGGACCCTCTCTTGAAAACATGTGGACAGCTTTTATTGCACTTGCTTGCTTAAATGTAAACTTGTCAAGATCCATTTCTCATATGACATACAAGTATGACACCAACCATAAATACATACATGAATGAACAATTGTAATATCTGTTTCCTGATTTCCAAGGTTGACCTCTTTTTCCTAGGATTTTAGTTCTGTATCAGCCAGTGTTCAACCAGAGAAGCCAAAGGAGTTAGAAATCTGTAATATAGTTTACATATTCAAGGGTTAACTATAGAGAAATGGCTCACACAATGGTGAGTGATGGGTAGAGAGTCTTGGTAAAGCTGTTTCATGAGTGATACAGGCTTGAAACACAGGACTGGCAGTTTCAACAGGTAGGTCATGGCAAGTAGGCATCCCAATGGGAGAAAAATGCCTGCCTTCGACCTGTTGATGCCCAGAAGTATCATGTCGAAGCCCAGCCCCTAATTCATACACCCAAACATGCAGGGCTTGACTGGGTGCTTTATGGCACAGTGGTGAAACCAGGGTCAGCAATTAGCACTGGATATAAAGTGGCTATTCACTCCTGTCACCTTCCAGATCTCTATTCTCCTGTTTCAAAACACACACACACACACACACACACACACACACACACACACACTCACACACACACACACACACACACACACACACACACATCCCACATGAATTTTTCTAAGCCTTATATGGTTTAGAATCCTGCAAGTCTAGCATGCAGAGTGCTTGAGGCAAGAGGACAAGTTAGAGGCCAGACTAAGATTGTGATTCTCTTCTATTCACTTGTTCAGAGCCTCATTACAATATGTCGTAGACTGTAATTTACAAACATGGCCATATTTCCCTACTGTTTGAAAACTAGAAGTCTATGATCAGTTCTCAAAGCCTCTTCTTGGTGTTATGGGAGGGACTGTGGAGGGGAAAAGAGAGGGAGGAAGAGAGGGAAGGAGGGAGGAAGATGGATGTCTCTCTCCCTAAGGATAGTCCTACACTTTATAGAGCTTTGATTACGGCCTTAGGTACCATCTCCAAATATAACTGCATTTGGAGGATAAGGCATCTACATATTAACTTTGGGAAGACAAAATATGACCAGCCCAGAAGAACATTCTACAATTTTATTTGTATTCAAACAACAACAAAGACTCCTATCTCTCTATTTTCTTTGTGAGTGATGTTCTTGGGTAAGTCTCAGAGAGCACAAGTGCCCTGGAAGCAGAGCTGTATCAGAGACCCCAAATCCACCCCCGTCACAGCTGCTTCCTTCCCAGCCCTTTATTTTTCCAAAGTGATTGCCTCTCCAGTGACTATCCAAATCCTCTGATAGGTATAAAACCCACACATTCACCCTCCTGCTGGTAGCTCTCAGACTGTACCATCTCAGGGAATACAGATAACACAGTGTAGAATTATAGATGCTTCATAGATGTTACAGATAGAATTGTAGGTAATACATCTGGAAGCTTGTTTCCTTCTTTGTACTTACCTTTACAGGGCACCTCACATTCTTTCGAAGTGAATTTGGAAAACTAGTATTGAGGATTTTAATGATCTTTAGTCTTTGTCCCTCCACTAGTTTTTTTGCCCTAACCATACTAACACTCACATGTTTTACTTTCTTTTTTTTAAAAAAAAAAAATTTATTGGATATTTTACTTACATTTCAGATGTTATCCTCTTACCCCATCTCTCACCCCCTCCCCGCCAGCCCAGGAACCACCTATCCCATCCCCCCTCCTCCTGCTTCTATGAGGATGTGCCCCCACCTACCCCCCACTCCCACCTCCCCACCCTCAAATTCCCCCACACTCGGCATCCAGCCTTCATGGGACCAAGGATCTCCTCTCGACCTATGCCTGACAGGACCATCCTCCCCTACATATACAGATGGAGCCATGGGTCCCTCCCTATGTGCTCCCAGGCTGATGGTTTAGACCCTGGGAGCTCTGGTTGGTTGGTATTGTTGCTCTCCTCATGGGGCCCTCAAACCCTTTCAGCTCCTTCAATCTTCTTCCTAACTCCTCCCTTGCCCTAGCTGGTTTTCAAACTGACCCCCACTACAACTATTCTGTCACAAGTTCAATGTCCTGTGGCCTCTATCTAGGAAACCTACCCACCTTCTCCTCCCTGGCTCTCTGCAATACATAGATGACCACATTCTTCGATACTCTTGTCCCAGACTACTCCCACGTCTCTTGCCTGTTTCCCTCTTTTTAATGAACCCACTAATTATGGGTGTTCCCGAACACTCTTTCTATAGTCTACCCACTCTAACCTCTGTCTTCTAGGATTCCTCTGAAAGAACTCTTTTATGAGGACGATTAGAATGATCCTGCCCAACACTGTGTAAACCAAAGTAACTTCAAGGTTCCAAGTTAAACAAACTGGTGACATCGATTTTAACATACTTTACTTAACATACTCTTAATATTATCATCCTAACATTATGAACTATTTTATATCTATTTCGGGTATTGTGGCTTTAAAATTCTCTATACAAAATTCTCTTACAGTACACCTTCACTTTGAGCTCTTTCCCATTCTTAGTACTCAGTAGTCTCAGGAGTCTTCTAAATCCTGTCTCATAGAACAGAGCTTTGGCATGGATGTCCCTGATGTTAGTGCTTGGGTCCAGATATGAATACCAGCCCCTACCTGCATCTCTCAACACCTTGCTTGTCCAGTATGTCAGTGAAAGTAGCATCAATTATCAATGACACGTTTCACTTTAAGGAATTCTTTGAGCTCTCTTCCTGAAGATATGAAAGGCTCATTTTAGAGCATTGATATATTTTGTGGTTGTGTTTGATACAGGAGTCTTATTGTTATCTATGATGTAAAATTTATCTTTTTAAATGGGTTTGGAAACTTTGTGATAAAATTTGAATGGATAAACCAGGATGGTGTCACATGCCTATAATTACAACATTTAGGAAGCTGAAACAGGAAAATAGCTGGCTCAAACAACCTGGGAGACATAGCCATACCCTGTCTCAACTATAAAAAATAAGCAATAATAATAATAAAATAATAATAAAAGTATATTTGTAAATTTTCACACTTAAATTGTACTTTTCATAAATTGATGAAAAACAAAATTTAATTTTGGACATCTCACTATAAGAAAATACATTAGAAAGACTAATTCAGATTCTGGTCTACATTAAAACATTTTAATTCTGTTCTTCTAAAAGGCTAAGCTAACCAAGACTTTGCTAATTTTAAAGTGAAACTTACCCTAATTACAACCTTCTTTCCAACAATTGTTAGAACATAGTACCTGAATTCAGGATCACTGTGCCATATTTTTGAAGAGAAAACTTTATTAAATATGCTTTGCAAATTGTAAAAAATAACACTTTAACAGTGTTTTGGGTTACTAGCTTAAGGCACTAGGTAGAGAAATGGTTTGACTATATTAGTGAACATTCTTGTTCTCACATCCTTTTCCAGGCTCAGCAAATAAAGCAGCCTTAATGCAAAGGAAGGAAGTGGCTGAGCACTCACCAGGGTGGACTCATGAGAGGGAAACAGTGACAATATTATTAACATTAAGGAAACTTGCAATGGATGGGAAGATGCCTCTGAGTTGGCTGCATGTAACCATACCTTTTCTGAAGCAATGCCAAAATCATAATTTGCATTTTGTTCTGTTTCCTTCCATCTGATAGTCCAATTGTCTCCAAAGAAGCAACTGGCCTTGACATGTACAGACAGAGGACGTGGTTACCCTGGTAACCAGCACTATGGACCACTTGTGACCACTCTACAAAGAGCATCTACATCCTTTCAAAAGATAAACTAAAGCACTCAAAACACTTACACTCTGACCTGAACCACATAAAACTCCGGTTTTTTAATGCTGATGAAAAGTACAACTACAACTGATTCTAACTTCATCATTTGACAAAATATTGAACTGTGGGTTTGAGATTGTGCATCATCATTTTATGTTGATTGCAACACCGTGAGTAAAGTATTTGGTTAGGTGACTAACTATATGGTACTAAACTTCTCCCAGTATTCAGAGTGTGAAGATCCAGCAGAGGGAGCCCACACATAATTGATGATTACATGTTGGTCTAAAATGATTTAATTGTATTTAAAGATTTTAGAAATAAATTTTTTGATAGATGTGGATCCTATAGATTATTCAGTAAAGTATAAATTTTTAATGCTGGCTTATTCTTTTTTTATTCTTTTAATGTTTTGCATACATTTAAAAACATGTTTATGTATAAAGTAAACACTTTTTTAGGTCTTTTTTGTATAATTAGTTCAAGAATACTCAATGGAGCTAATTCAAATTCATTTTAGAGTTCCTAAAGCTATCTGCCCCATCTTCTCCTTTTTGAGCACCCCCAATTGACTGAACACCTATGGAAAGTGTCATGAAACAGTTTTATAACTGAGTGAAAAAAAAACCCAAAAGCATGTGCAATCCTTAGCTGCTAGCTACTTCCATAAAAAGGGCACAAGAGGTTTACTGGGCATTGTTTACATGTCAAGAAAGACGCCTTTGAAAATGACATGCCTTCCATAGGAAGCTGTGGGATCCCAGGACCTGCCTCACTCCCAGAAGACAATGAGAGTGTGGATGCAGTTTAAGAACCAAGGAATATTCGTTTTCTCATTCATTTCTCCAGAAATATTGATTGACATGCCTTTTCGTTCTATTGACTATTCCAAGCTTGAAGAATATAAGTGTCCTAAAATGACTACCGTTTATTAGGTTGCTACATACTAGAGGCTGTGCTGTACTTTCTTTCATAAATCTCACACCATCTAGTTAGAAGAAGAAAGACTGCATTTCTCAGGATGTAAGTAAATAAGCAACACATGACAGACCTGGAATTTGAATATAAATGTGAGGCCCTAAAGTGGAAGCTTATAATCATTGTGAAGTATTTCCAAGATGCATCCTTTTCTATTGAAATCACGGTTGCTTCTGGTGAACTCAGAATTTCTTATCCTTGGCAGAAACACTTGTAGACAGGATCAGCACACAGGTAATATTTGAAAGTGCTCAATGAACCAGTCCTCGTGCTAGATGATGTGGTGTTAATCTTTTCAGCAGTGCACCAAGTATATGCTGTCCTTTGGAAATAAAGACTGACCCAGGATATTTCATAAAAATCTATCCCTGGCACTGTTATGAGCCTAGAATTTAAAGCTATATAATTCTGATTATAAAGTTTTCGTCATTAATTTGTATCTAATTTGTATAATTATTCTACCTAGTTAGTTCACTTGAAATAAAATTTTGTATGTGTTTATTTGCACTTAGTTCCTGAAACTGTTTGTAAAATAGCCTTCTAAATCTCAACTCAAACATTCATTCACAATATATTTTTCCCTATATATTTACTCACACTAATTTTTGAATAAAAATTGGTTTTACATTCTACAGATGATTTAAAAGGTAACGACCAGCTGAGGGGTAAAAAAAACACATAATGCCTACAAAATGGAAGGAATTGGTATCCATTTTGGTTTAAGAAACTTATTTTATGAATGAGAAAGCTGAGGTTAGGACAGATTATTTTATTATTGTTCATTTATGAGAACAGAGAATGACCACTCTAACTGTGGAAGATAGATTTCCCTGTTCTGTTCCAAACTCGTTTAAATAAACAATGTTAAGAACATGTGTGACCCCAAAGTCTCTTTATTGAAGTTGATGCTCAGCTTAGCAGGCTTAAGGTGTTTCATGATGCTGAATGGGTTTTATCCGTGGCATGAAAATGAAAGATGAGTTTTAGTCAAAGTCAAAAAGAAACTGGATTCACAACTCATAATGTAATAAAATGTGTTCTCAAATTCCTTTGTGATCAATTCAGGAGCCAAATACAACATTGTCAGAAGTTTCATTTTATTTTGGTAAATCAGTAAGTTGAACCATGTAATGGATGTTCAAGTTGAGAATGTTATACCATTCACTTACGAATGAAAATCCCAAGTGTAGTGGGTTCTATCTGCCACAGACAGATGGACTGCATTGAAATATAAGGTTCAAAGTACATACCTCAAGGATCCGCATTAGCAAAGTAGGTAGCAGCTCTGTTGCATAATTTGTATTTATTGGGGACTGAGAAATAGCTCAGGCATTAGGAGTAATGGCTGCTCATGCAGAAGAACAGGTTTGGTTCCTAGCAGGCACAAGATGGTCACAACCATTGACAACTACAGTTCAAGGAATCCAACACCCATTTCTTACCTCTGCAGTTACCCACCATACATGTGGTACACACACACACACACACACACACATATGTGTGTATATATATGTATCACATAACATTATTTATATATAATTAAACACTTAAAATTATGTATTATATTCTATATAATATAACTTCATAATCTATAATATGTTAAATTTGAATAATACACATAATTATGTGTGTATGTATCCATAGTTCAGCATATTCTGTGCCCCATATATGCACATACAGAGCTTTTTTTTTTTTCTAAGTGAATCATAGCCTTTGCCTGCGCTGTCCTAGAGATAAAGTTCCTAAGTGGGTGTACGCGTCCTAGGAGCTCCTGTCTCTTGACTTCTACAGACACTGAAAACTAAAGCATGTGCTTGAGCAAAAATTTCTCAGACTCACTGGTTTCCAAAGGTGCTGCTTTCAGAGCTGCCTCTAATCCTTTTGTCTTCACATGTCCATGATATGATTTCAGCAGTCTCGAGGCTCATAAATAACAATGTGTGACTCTGGTAGCCTTAACTTCATTACTGTTCCAGGATATATGTCACGTGTTTTCAGAACTGACCTGTGGCAGAGGAAAATAAGAGAATGCAAATCAACTGTTATATCTTAAATGTCACTTAAAGACATTATAGATGGCCCTCTCATCTCGACAGGATGTGTACAAGCTATCCAAGAAAATAGCATCTATCCCCAAAATATCTAAAAATACACAAAACCACAAAACTTAAAAACTTTTTTTCCAAAATGAAACAAAACAATTTCTCACCACTGTGTCATTTTTCTTGATTGTTGCTTTACACGCTTCTGTCTCTGACAATTGTAGACTTACAATAGCTGTTTGAATGAAGAAAACCCAGAGTGATTCTTACGTGCCAAGCAGGGGAAAGAGAACGTCTAAATACATTAGCACACCAAAACCACATTATAGTTGTATGAGGCAGACTTGTGGAAAGGGAGAGCTCTCTAACATGGCCAAGGTCACTCGGTGAGTGACAGAGGTAGGCTCTGGAGTGAGATTTGTGTTTCTCAAGGTCGGCACTTTAATCACCAGGCAGATTTTAGTTGGAGTGCTTCCATCTGAAGCCTAAACAGTTGGTCAACTTTCTGGTTCTTTTCATACAAATTCTATTTTTCTTAAATGGCAATAATTATAGCATGATCATATCGTTGCTACAACCTTTCCTGGCTTATGTAAGCATTTTGTTTGGTTTGCTACGAATGCTTCTTTAAAAAACATCAGGGCCCTGTTTAAATATAATTTAGATCACTGGTTGACCCAGCTCCAAAATTCCTGTGAAAATATTGTTTCCAACAAGGGAAAAATACATTAAGAATATGAATTGGTACACAATAATGTTAGTCCTTGTCATGAAAGCCAGAATGAAAGTTTTTGTGCATAAATGGAATTTGGCTCACGATATGTTGTAGCAACTCAGATTTGGGGATATCTAGAATGATTCCTTTCCACTGATCAGTATTTTAAACAAAATGTAACCCCAGTATAGGATTTGTACTTTACTTCTAAGTTCATGGAAATATAAATAAGGTCAAAGATATGGTGAATATGGTGAATATGGTCAAAAACTTGGAATACTATCTAGTTTTTGTTTCTTTATGTTTTCTTGTTAATTACAAAGGAGACTGTTTTCTCTTGGCAATGAGTGGCTTTTGGGTTGGGAATATTGTATAACCTAGGAAAACATCCTAATGAGTTAGCTAAAAGGAAGGAATCTTGACTGTGGGATAGGAGGATATGACATGTCTAAGCAGGTGAGGGGTGGGAGTTGAGGTTTCTGAACAACAAGGAACTAGCATGAAGTCCAAGAATTATCTTTTTAAATATACTCAAGAACAACCATAATTTTCTACACCAATCAAATTCCTACAAACTGACCTTACCACAGTCTTCTGAAGGAATTTTTGATACATTGGGTTTAGAAAAATGTAGATGAGCATTTTAGGAGAGCTTATGCATTATACAACTAGAAAAATTAATACTTTTTTTGTGGTCCTTCCATTATGTCAAGTGATAGATCAGCTGTTTTTTTTTTAAACTTTAGCCCTTTATTGACATGAAATCCAATTAGAGATATTGTATGTTCCTACTAAGTCACTCTTTTGTGAGTGACCTCTTTTTAAGTGTCTTATTTAGCCCAGTTTATTACTATGAAAATAGCCTGAACAAAATGTAATTATTTTTTCAAGAGACAGTTTAGAGACAAAATCTAGGAACAACTAGATTCAGCCACTTCTTTAATCACAGACTCTCTTGCTTAGAAGGTACCTCAAAGGTCATGCAGTGCAACCACATTAACTACAGTTTGTCATTAACTACCATCAGTTAATATTCATTGAACACTCACATCATCATATGCTCAAAAGTTGTCTGATTCAAAAACCTAACATTTTAATTTGATTACGTTAGCCTTTGTTTCCTGAAAACCCTTGAAATGATCCATGCTTGATACTATTCATTTTACAGGAGGACAGTATAAGTCATGGATAGAGCAACACTGGGGGAAGTGATGGCACAGTGGCACTGGTAACAATAATGCTTGGGTACAGAACATAGGAGTTCTAGGGACTCTGGATTCAAACTGTGGCTTTGCTGTTTGCCAACTCTGACTTTGCATAATGAATCAGTGTGTCTAAATGTTGGCATCTTAGTATGAAACAGCATCATACCCATGTTATAAAAGTTTTATAAAGAAGAAAAATATCTAAGACTCATATGTGGCTTAGCATGGCATGTCAAACTGTATGTACACAAGTATCCATTGTTTATAGCATTGTGGTGTTTATTATTATATTATGGTAGTCTTTGGGATTGCAGAGTACCAGCACATAGTGGGTCCTCAGCATGCATTTATCAAGTGTGTGAACAGGTAAATAATTAGCTCACACTTTTATTGTACATGGTATCTATAGGTACAGCAACTACCCATAAATAAGGTGACTATTTCACACTTAGTTAATGATTGCTGCTTGCTCTTGTGAACTTAACTTCTGAATATAAGTGAATTGCCAGTTAGCAGGAACATGTGGTATAAGGTAATGTTACCCAGAATACAAGCTGTCATCCTTTATAATCAGCTAAACAGTAGGCTTGGCTCAGACCTGCTTCATAGCCCAAACAGGTTTGATAAGTTGAAAGCAAATGAAATGAAGAGCAGCTGTGGATTAAATAAAACCTGGCAAAGATGGGTTCAGTATCCTAACACTGATTTTAAGGGCTGGTCAGATTCCAGTACCTAACATGGTGTGCTAATTTTTACAGTAGAGAGTTGCTGTGGTGAATATTTTGCTTCTTTTTCTTCCTCGTTCTTAGGAAAGCATAAGTACTCGCAAATCTGATATGATATTTGAAATATGCAAATGCAAATGAGATAGAAAAAGTTCATAAAAACCCAGTAATGACATCAATAAGTAAGCAGGCTTTATTTTTACAGGATGGGAAATACATAGTATTCGTTATACAAGGAAATTTTTTCAAATATTTTTTTTGAAATACTGAGGAATTATGACATTTTACACATTTAGAAAGAATTTACTATCACTCATTTTATAGTTCACCTATACCAGTTTATACCAGTTTACTTGACTAGGTTCTCATTTTCTACTGAGGATGGTGCTTAAATGAGAGATATGTTAGCTTTAGTTAAAAGGCAGTGCCTGCTATGAAGACGTTATGAGAACAAAACATAGCCAGATTAGACTGGTCAGAGTTTCCTAGAGGAGATGAAACTTAAGATGTATTTTGATGAATGAGTAGTCCAGGAGAGGGGGAAGTAGGGGTGAGGTTAGAATAGGGCACTTCAGGTAAAAGCAAGAGCATGCCAACATTAAAGAGAAGGCACATGCTGTCTGTGAGGAACTGCAAGTCACCCAAGATTC
The DNA here is from genome assembly GCF_004785775.1 of Grammomys surdaster. Lineage (NCBI taxonomy): Eukaryota > Metazoa > Chordata > Mammalia > Rodentia > Muridae > Grammomys > Grammomys surdaster. The sequence continues at coordinate 19,183,335 of NW_021604565.1, read as the reverse complement.
CCAGAATGCAGAAGGAGGGTGAGGAGAAAGGAAAGTACTGAAGAAGCAGTAGACTGGATCTGTCTGCACTTTCCTTCCCTACAATGAGTAGGTTGCCAGAGGCCCACATGTTCAAATTTTGTTCCACTAGTTGTTAATGGCTGTCATGTGAGAAACAAGAATCATTAGTTAAATGCATATAAAACATGCTTGATTATTCAAGTGTTTCGGGATGTCTGAGCTTCCTTAATAAACTGATGGAGACAGGGTATCTCATAAACAATAGAAACTTGCTTCTCACCATTGTATAGGCTGAGATCTGATGTCAAGGGCTCAGGGTAAGTGGGCTTGGTGGGAGCTCTCCTCTGGGAGATAGACAGTAGATTTCTTGATATATACTAACATAGTAGAAAGAGTCTCTGTCTGTGTCTGTCTGTCTGTCTTTCTGTCTATTTGCTGTCTCTCTGTCTCTCTCTGTGTATGTCTCTCTGTCTCTTTCTTCCTTTGTTTCTATCTTTCTTTTTTCCATCTGTCTGTCTGTCTTTCTTTTTCTCTCCATCTCTCTTCCTCTGCAGATTAATTTAGGGCATCAAATATACAAAGGAAACATTCCATTCCTATAGTATATCCCCAGCCCTAATTTTACTTTTTATGTTGTGTTATCCGTATTGGATTTGAATACAATTTGTAACCCTGACAGGCATGAATATGTTACCTTTTCCCTCAGCCTTCCAAATAGCTGGAATTACATTCTTACATTTCCAGATCAGCTCTCTTTTAATGGCACTAATCTCATTCACATGGATTCCATCTCCAAAACATAATAACAAAATACCCATCTTCAAATGCCATCAAACTGGGATTAATCTTTAAATATATGAATTTGAGGATGGCAAGATCATCCAGTAGAATGCAAAAACATTAAACAGATTTCTTTATTTCAAGTCTTTTGGGGACCTGTATTATGTCTCAGATCTTTATGATTCTGTAAGCAGGGAATGCAACATGAATACTTTTCTAAATGAATTTGAACACAGATGATGACACAGACCATCTTGCATGGTACATTTTTGTGAGCTATACTTGGGAAACCAAATTTAGAGAGACATCAGAGAATCTTTGAGTATGTTAAAGTGTGGAATAATTCCTCCCACATTCAGGATAAAGAAAGAATGTTAGAAAAAAAATTAGATGGACACTCATGAATTAATATCTCATTGCAATAGCCCTGGGGTGGCCTGAATGGAGATGGGAAAATCTGTCCTTCATTAACAAACGGCAGTGATGAAGAGGAGGCAAGTGATTGAGAAACACTCCAGAACCGTAGAAAACACAAATCTGATAAATTTCACTCTCTTGTTTAATTAGGAGGTGAAAATCAGCAAGAGTGGATGATTGATTGGACGTGGAGGCTGAGAAGATAAATGACTCTCTGGTGACTTGGGCAAGTGAGTTGTAAGTGGAGCTTCTTGTTGAGATCCAGAACACTGGGGGACATTTGTAACAAAGCTGTCATGAAGAGTCTGACACGTAACAATGTGTAGGGGACATAAAAGTGTAATACTTAAGTGACTCAGGTGTGGGAGAAACAAGCTTCCTGTAGCGCAATCTTTCTGAGTGGGTCAGGACACCCATCTAAGAACAGCATGTATAGCTTTATCAAAAGGCATATGCTGGGGTTGAGGCTGGGGACCATTCTAAGAAATTGCTTTTAGAGAATTAGCCGTTTACAAAATGTAATAAAAAAATATTTGAGCCACATGATAGTAGGGACAGTGAATTCATTCTATACTTAAATGGCTCAAGTTTAGGATTAAATGAACCTTTTGATTTCTAACAATAGTTTGTTGTTACTCTTATTACTTGTGGCTATTTTTGACTTTTAAGATAGGTCCAACTAAACCTAGGTCATTACTGTCTATAATAGTCCTGGGTGTGCATGGCTAGACACATTTCACATGTAGAACTCAGAGAAGTCAGTATGTTGTAAGATGAAAATGATATGAGTCCCTTATTTGAGAGATTCCTTAAATAAGAAATGACTGTGATTCTTAGAATCTAACTTTGGATCTTTAATAACTACATGGATTTCTCCAGCAAAGAACAGACACCTTCAGAATTAACTTCCCATTGCTCCTGCTATACCAAAAGTCCTCTGCCACAGATCTCTTGAACAATAACGAGTGTACAGCAATGTAATAAGTGGGAGAGTATCCAGCTGAGTTGGGGTTTAATTTGTCTCTGTCCCTGTCTCTGTCTCTCTCTGTGTCTCTTGGCCTCTGTCTCTCTCTGTCTATCTCTGTGTCTCTCTCTCTCTCTCTCTCTCTCTCTCTGTGTATGTACATACATGATGAGGCTATAACAGGTGTCATATGTCTTCATTTATTGCTCTCGTCTTTACCATTAAGGCAGGTTCTGACTGAGCTGGGAGCTTATCATTTAGACTAGTCTGGTGAGTCAGCAAGATCTCAGGATCTTGTAACCCACACCCACCCTCTTGCTGGGTTTACAGGCATTGACAACTATGCCTTGCTTTTTACATAGGTGCTAGGGACTCAAACTCAGCTCCTGTACTTGTAAAGCCAGTTCTCTTATGCACTGGGCTATCTCTGTGCCATGTCCATTTCTCTTTAATTGATATACGTGACATCAATTTTTGTGGAAAGGAAGGAAAGTTACATGTATTGAGCATGATTGCAAGATAGTTTAAAATCAGAAAGAAAAAAAGAGATCAGAGAACAATCTAGAAAGCAGTGGCAAAGTGGGCAACACATCTTAACTGCAAGTCTGAGTTTCAATTACTCTGTGAATAATGAGATCATGGGAATTGCAAAGATGACTCAGTCAGTAAAATGCTTACTGTGTAAGTATGAGATTCTGTGTTCACACCTCCCACACACATGTAAAATATTGAGCATGATGGTATTGAGCACCTGGGGGTGGAGCAGAGGCAGGAGGATCATGGGAGCTTGTTGAACAGCCAGTCTAGCTGAACTAGTGAGTTGAAGGTTCAACTAAGAGATCTTGCCTCAGGAAAAAAGGTGGAGATAAATAAGAATAGCATCATTGATTCCGATCTCAACATACATATGTGTCCAGGTCTACAAGCATGTGTGCACGCAAGAGTAGTCACACATCCACATGCATGCACACATACACACACACACACACACACACACACACACAGACAGAGAGAGAGAGAAAGAGAGAGAGAGACAGAGAGAGAGAGAGAGAGAGAGAGAGAGAGAGAGAGAGAGAGAGAGAGAGAGAGAGGCAGAGGCAGAGGCAGAGGCAGAGGCAGAGGCAGAGGCAGAGGCAGAGGCAGAGGCAGAGGCAGAGGCAGAGACAGAGAGAGAATTTGTTTCCTACATGACAGCTCTTAAAATAAAGAACTATTTGAAAGTCATGTTCAGTGATTCTGACATCTGTGAATTGAGGAAAAACCTGCTTCCAATGTTATATGTCCTGCTTATTCTTTTAGATAGATTTGGAGTATAGAGGCATGGTATCTTGCATCAACTTACAGCTGTTCCACAAACCTTTCTCTCACTTTCATTCAACTTCTAGCTATTTTTCATGACTTAACTGACATTATCTTTATTTGACAAGATTTTCTGGCTTTTCTTGTGAATTGTTGTTCTCTCATTATTTATTGGAAGAAACACAATCCACCAAGTGTTACCTATATACCTAACTTGACTCTTGGAGCAGAGATACAGCAGTGAATAAACCCAAGTCATTGTTTCTCATTAAGTTCAGATTTTTGAGGGGGAAAATTACTATGAAAATAAACTGTCTCTTTTTCCATGGCTGGATAAAGATATAAAATCAGGTATCGAGATGAAGAGGTGTAGACAGAGAGGTTGGAATAGATGAGAACTAGCTGGTTGGGTGGATGGATGGAGGGGAAAGCTAGTGATAGAGGTATCAGAAGGGTTAGGAAAGAAGATCGTGGGAGAACAGTCAGCTTGCACGTACTGGTAGGCTGATATTTTAGTCTCAATAATTTTATCAATCTCTTTGGCCACATCCAAGAGAAATACCCCACTGTTCTTCTCTCATTAACACTAGGGCACAGGGTGGACTTGGGTAATAAGTGTCACATATTTGTTTATTGACACAGCGTCTCGCTTTTTGTTCAGATATTTTGGCATCTCCTAGAAGCACAGATTTAGTTTCCATTGCAAAGTCAAGCTGGCCTCCACAGGCTGGACTAGGGGTTTGTTTGGTTTTGTAGATATATGCAAAGCAAGATGCTCTAAATAAATTCGAAGGGATTCAATAACAAAGTTTTGGCAGTGGCTTCCCTTCTGTGCATCTATTTTTTTTTTCTGTTTTGGTTTTCCCCAATGTCCTTGTACTACTGGGAGACTTCTTCTGCAGTAGGGAAGGCTCCACCCAGAGACCTTTCACCTTTTCTCTGAACAGATGGACAAATGGAGTCAGCAAGGAAAGCAGGGTCAAGACAAAGGTTAGTGAAGACTGCCGTGTGGGTCAGAGAGGGAGAGTGTGTGCAGATTAAGGCTGCTTGTCCACATAATGAAACCCTGCCCCAGGTTTCACTATTGCAGAGGAACTGGAGGTGTGCCCAGGAAGTTATCTGAGTACCGCCAGAAAGAGAAGAAAAGAAAGAAGGAAAAAGAAAAAAGTAGTGGAAGAAGGAAGAGAGTGAAGAGAAAAACCCATAAATCTTAGGAAGGTTAAAAATGAACCAGACTAAAAAATCGTTTTGCCAGGCTCTTGTATCAAGCAAGCATGGTGACCTCAGATACAGTTTCTCAAACCCTGTGAACTTTCAAATGATGTTACAAGAAATTCCACTGTGTTTGCAGCTAGGAGAATTTATAGTATTCTTGGAAAGAATTTTTTAAACATTGCTGGTCTTCAGAGAAACAACCAAAACCATTTAATTTTTTTCTATGCTCTTTGCATTTCCTATTTATTAATGCAGTCTTAATGTATGAAAACATTACTTATTGGCTTTCTTCAAACACCAGTTTGTCCGCTATTTTATTTAAACTTCACAAAAGACCCAGGAGGAAGGCATAGTTAGACCGCTACAGAGGGAAAGTAGCGAGACAAATGTGGAGCAATGGAGAATCTTCCCCAATGTACAAGGAAACTAAGCATCAAAGCAGATCTGAGTTGCTACGTGCTGAGTCTAACAGTTCTTTGGGTCCCTGACTAAGTCTCAGCTTCTTCAGGTGAGAAAGTCCAGGCATAACACTGATATCTGAAAATAGAGGCAGTATCTATGAGGTCAGTGTGTCCCAGGCAGTGTGTTATTATGGGGATTGAATTCATGCTCTCATTTCCTCAACAAAGTTAGAAGACTATGGAGTGATACCATTCATCCTCAGCATGCATCCCAGGTTTAAATATAGAGGGATATGAATAGAATAAGAGATCATACTGCTTTTCTCTGTCTAATACCATCCATATCTTCTAATAACTTTTTTATTGGTCTGATTCCTTTTGGTCTCTGGGCAAACAGTCTGGCTTTCATGCCTATGGTTATTTATAGACATGGCTTATTGGTTTGCCACATAGGATTTTATTCCTAGGGTAAACAACTCCCTTACAGGTGTCAAATAACTTCATCATATTGGGAAAGTATTTTTCTTAATGTAAATACAGAAAGAATTTAAAGAATTGAGAGAAAATATATGTTGAATAGAGTTTAATAGTAAAAATTTTAAATGAAAAGTTAAATTTGGTTTTGGCACTTGGATATCAAAATTCTAATGTCAATAATTTCTCTCAAGATACTGGAAGTCACTATAACCTGGAGAAAGTCTTTAAGGAAGACTCCTTAAAATGGACAAACTGAAAAGTTGTTTATATCTTACAAGTCCAAAATTGTATTATCTTTTAAACTTTACTTTGTATATAATTGGTCATATATCTTGAGTTACTGAAATAAGCTAATCCATCATCCAGTATATAACTATTTTGGTGTGGATTTAATTATCCTCACTGATTCCTGGGTCATTGTGGGTAATAGATAGATGTACAAGTTGTACTCATGGAGTGTAACAGTGGCAGATATGTCATTACCATTATGCTGAGTCTCTCTCAGGACCTTTTACCTAATAAACTTGATAGAGCAACCTGTCAGAGGGCCAGAAGCCAAGAGAAGTAAGCATACAGTAAGTGAGATGAGCCAAAAGCCTGCTGCTTTTGGTGGCTCCTTAGCCAAAACCATGGGAACAGCTGTGACATGGAGGTCACAACACAAGGTAACAGGGCATGATAGCCAGGAGGCTGTGAAGCTAAATCTTCAGTAGTGATTAAAGGTCAGAAAGAAAAGGAATATTTTTACATGAGTGGAAGACAGGAGCCTAAAGAAATGTTTTTAATAAATAGTATCTTTTATAATCTTAAAACATTTTATAGAAGTCTTTGAAGCTTTGTAGTGAATCCAGGAGCATTCTTTAGCTTCTGTTCATCTTGAAAGCTTTCGCTAAATTTGGTAGACATGTATTTGAAAGTGAACAAAATGCATTTCAGTGAATGGAATCACGCTTGTGCATTCTCTAAGATCACTGAACAGGGAGCCCTTATATAGGCGGATACCATGTTCTACTGGGCCTGAGACACATGCTTTATCTTTTCCATGTAATGGCAGTACAGCAGAATGTGCATCTATACATTAATTCTTTGTGATACCAGATCACCAAAGTACCATCTTTTTTTTATATTGTATTTTTAAATGTTTAGATTTGGTTCGTTCATTTGGCAAAAGCATGTGCTAATAAACTGAGCTTGATCCTTGAAAGCTACATGTTGGAAAAAGAAAACCAACTTCTATAAATTCTCCTCTTACCCCTGCAAGTATACCATAGCATGCACATGCACACGTACACACACACATACACAAACATGCATACATATACATACACACAGAAATATACACACTCACAGATTCACACACACATGCATATATACACATGTAAACATATACACATATAAACATGCAAACTTATATATACACATGCAAACATACACACATATACATACAAACATACATACATATACATACACACACAAACATGCATCAATATACATACAGAGATACCAACATACATACATATGCATATATGTGAGCATGTATATATACACACAAATTTACATACACAAAAGCATACATACATATACATACACTCACAGAAATATATACACAAAGGAACTCAAAACTTTGTCTTAATTATAGTATAGTCTTTCCTTTTGAAGATGGACCTAAATAATTTGATGTTAAAAATGTGAATGGGGAAATAAAAGGTCAGATACTAGTGGCCCCACATCTTTAATGACAGCATTTGGAAGACAGAGGCAGGTGACTCTCTGACTTTGAGGCTAACTTGTTCTACAGGGTGAGTTCATGAACATCCAGAGTTACACAGAGAAATCCTGTCTGGAAAAATCAAAGTTGGTAACAACAAAAATAATGAAAGTAAAAACAAAATTGGGTATAAAAAGTATAAGTTAGAAACAGATGGCTATAAACAGGCAGCTTTTGTGGAAATTTAGCAGCCTGAGTAGTCATAGACCTTGTAAATAGGTAGCCTTGGCAAATAATACCAACTTAGATAAGGACAAGTGAATCATAGGCAGAATCATAGCGACCTGTCCGCTGAACCTTCACCCAGCCGATACCCTGTTCTGAAAGATACCTATATTCCCCCTGAACACCCATGCTCCAGTGTCGTCCCCTTCCCCACATCCTGCCTTTTTGTGTTTATAACCCCTGTGTGAATGAATAAAAATTACAATCTGAAAAAAATAAATTATACATGTATATGTATATGTATATGTATATGTATATGTATATGTATATGTATATGTATATGTATA
>NW_021604565.1:19169750-19175492 GCF_004785775.1 Grammomys surdaster | reverse complement strand
GTATATGTATATGTATATGTATATGTATATGTATATGTATATGTATAAGTTAGAGAGGTAGGGTGGATTGAGAGAATATGAGGAAGGAGAAATCATGATCAGAATATGTTATATGAAAATTTTTTTCTGTGATTTTTTATTTAATATTTTATTTATTTGCATTTCAGATGTTATCCCCTTTTCCCATTCCCCCCTCCCATTAGTGCCCTATCTCATCCCTCCTCCTCTTTTTTGCTTTTATGCCGTTTAAATTACATGAAAGTATTAAGGTCAGTAGGAACTAGCAATACAGTAGATGCAAATAGTCAAGGAACAAGCACAACAATAAACTCAGTCAAAAAACAAGCAGTGCAATAAACAGTTTTATTTTCAATAAAAAAGCGAAAAAGTTCTTAAAATGTACAAGTTTAGTTGTTAACATTATTTTTGAGTGTATATAATTATCTGTATCATGTCTGTGTCTGTATGGTGGGTAGATATATGTGCATGTAATTTCAAGTTCCCTCAGAGGTCAAGGATGGGATTCCCTGGTGATGGCGTTACAGGCAGTTGTGAGCTGCCCAACATGGGTGCTGGGAGCTGAGCAAAAGCAGCAAGCACTCTTAGCCACTTCAGTCACTTCCAAGCCATGTTTTTAAATCGTCATTTTGGTCTCTTCTAAGTACTGACTAAGTACTGCCATTGGATGGGCAATGTCAGTCTATCAACCAATTAAATAAGTAACTTATTTTGTCAGCAATGCACCCTATGAAACATAAAGACAATCTGTCTTCTTTTTTTTTAAAAGAAAATATTAATCAATTCATGAAATGAGCTTATCTTTTCCTTCCTTCCTTCCTTCCTTCCTTCCTTCCTCCCTCTCTCTCTCTCTCTCTCTCTCTCTCTCTCTCTTTCCTTCTTTCTTTCTTTCCTTCCTTCTTTCTTTTAAAGCAATTTTCTTGGCTGAGAAATCAAGGTCAGGATAGGAATGGTGATATTCATTCTTTAAGGTAAAAGCTGTCAATTGATGCAGAGTTTATCTTGCATACCATGAAGCCACCATGTCTCTTCTCGGTTATACCAGGACAATCCAATTGTTCTGAGACCACTTATTTTAAAAATCTTTTGATCACTGTTTAAGACACCACCTTGTTCATATGCTAAATTTCTCAAGTATCTGATAATTTGTATTTTGAAATCGGATATCTGAGATACATGTGAAAAACAGCTATCCAGACATCGTGCCTACAAAACAGCAACAAAAGTCCAAAAACAAAGCAAAACAAAGGAACAACCAACCAAACATACAAACAGTGTTATCTTGTTATTTCAAATGATACTTTCAAGCCATTACAGCATGTGCAGCCTGCCCTTTCCTACAACTCATCAAAGGCTAGGGACATACAATGGGGACAAATGAACTCTAGAACACACATCCTTCATGCAAGGATAAATGTCTCACTTATAGTCACTGCTTTTTTTTCTTTTCTTTTTTTTTAGTAGAATAACTACAAATCTTTCATAATGAAAGAGAAAGAAATAATCACTTGTCCAAAGACTTTCCGAAGTCTAGCAAAGGGTTACACTGTATTAGCTTGTCTACAGTCACACTGATTCTCTGGCAGCAGTACCACACAGAACACAGCTTGCTTACTTGAGGAAAGGAGTTTAGGACTGTATATTGGCAAGTTCAAATATATTGTTTTAGTAACTCTACTGGCACAAGGAGGTATAAAATTAAGAGCAAAGCCAACATCCCTGAGGGCAGCATACCCAGGTTAGCACATTTCTCACTATTGCTCATAGTCTGTGTCCACATGTGCCCAGAAAATTCAGGAAAATAATGCAATCTTTCTGACATTCCCCACCATTTGTGTCTCTGCTTATGACAAATCTCCTCCAGAAGGTGATGAATAAGATTTTTGCTGATGCCAATGGATTGCTTTCTCTCCAGCTTTGTTGTTTGTTTATTGTCAGCAAAGGGAATGGACCACCTCAAGGCTTTATATACTCGAGGCAGGCTTCTGCCACTGATCAAGAGCCCTAAGTTTGTTCAACCAAGTGCAGTCAGGATCAACAGCTCCACCTTCCTCTGCTCAGACTCCTGGGGCATGAAGCCAGACCATTTGTCAGTTGTCAACCTCATCTTCTGTCATCTGAAGCCCAATTCTGGTAGTTGACTGTGAGACACATGCTTGCCTTGCTACCCAGGACACACATCTTCCTTGTTTTCTCTGTTTCTGTTGAGTTTGTTTGCATTTTCTCCCCTATCTTATCGTTCATTCCTCCATAGGCTCTGGTTAATTTTTCTTCATCTTTGAACATTAGAGCCATTCAGAGCCTGGAGATCAATATACAGTCTTTTCTCTTTCCCCTTCCCCGTTTGTTAATTGTCTCTGTGATCTATTTTCTATACACTCATAACCATCCCCAGATTTAATTTCCACTTTACAAAATTACCTTTATCTTCAGTCATGCATCCCACAGCTTAACATTAATTACTCTTCAGTGTGACTCTCAAGCTTAATATGTGTGAAACGGTTTCTGATCTCCTTATGCCATATCTGTTTCTGTCATGGACTTCCCCTTCTCAGTTAACAAACCCAAGTTACTATTTGCTTAACCCAAAATGTGCAACTATTTCTCACTCCTTACATAGGTAGTCCTATGGACAAAATATCCATAACTTATCTCCATGACCATTTCCTATATAGTCTATCAAACACACTTTCTTATAGGCCATTTAAAGATGCTCTTCATTCACTTCTAGGATTTTGTCCTTTTTTTACTTACAAAGGAGGGGGTGAAATCCCTTTAGATATAAGGTAGATAACAGCATTGCTCTTCTCAGCAATCCTCAATGGCACCCCATCCCAGAGTGGAAACTAATGTTGTACTGGCTGAGAAGCCCTCCACTGTCCCTCACTCATACCTTTTACTCTAACCCCATCTTCTCTATTCTTCTCCGGATTCCATGACTGTCCCACTGTTCTTTGAAGAAGTTAGGGGCTCTCTCTTATGTTAGTCTTCAGTTGCTATTGTAACAAATTGCCATGAACTTAGTGGTTAAGGAAACACAGATTTATTATCTTACAGTTTTGTAGGTCAAAAGTCAATCTCTGATCTCACAGGGCAGAAGTCAAGGTGTTAGGAAGGCTGTGTTTTTTCTTTTCTTCCCTTTCTTTTTTTTCCTTCTTTTTTATCCTGGAGGATCTAGGAAAGAATTTGTTTCCTTGTTTTTCCAACTTCTGAAGGCCACCCACATACATTGGCTTGTGGGAACTTTCCTCTACCTTCAAAATATAAAACTGCATCTGTCTGACCTCTCTTCTATATACCGCACCGCCCTCTGGTTGGTCGTTGCTGGAGAAGATGTATTGATTCTAATGCACCACAATGTTACAATGCTTTCAAATGAAAAAATCTCCACATTTTAAGACCTAAAATTTTAGGCACATCCAAAAGTTCCTTTGATATCTAAGGTAACATGTTCAGTGCTTTAAGGATGGTGCTGTGTGCTTTTTCATGGAACTGAAGGTGAGATACTGTTCTATCTGACAGACTCGTTCCTTTAGACACTTGCTTAATGCCTTGTCACTAAGGCCATTTCTGAAACTTTTAGCCCAGAACCAGCTCCATCACTGAAATGTATGTTTCCCCGCTTCATTTTTAAAGCATTGTTAATAATCTCTTACTTTCTCCTTTTGCATAAAATCTGTGTGGTGTCAATAAAGCTTGGCTAAATCTTTATTTAGCTAAAACATTGTGCTGCTACAACCCTGGAAGCCAAGAATGCCAGCGAGAGTTCTGTTTCTTCTCTTAACTGAACATCCTTGCCTGGAACCTAGGTGTGAAAATATGAAACAAATGGAGAAGTACCTGGATATCTTCTAGGTATTCCAACTGGACTCAGTATCTCTTTCTCCCTCACCACAGTCTCTTTTGTGAGTTCTATTAAAATCCATGGACTCTCAGTTCCGTGGGACCTTGTTTCCTGGAATCAACTCCTGTGATGAAGGAAGTCTATGTTCTTTCTTTCTCTGTGTGCCCTATCATAAAATCTCTTTCTAAAACTGACTCTTCTATGGCCTGTTATTTTCGTTCTTTGGATTTGAGTGATAATAACATAGAGTGATAATAACATTGTCACAGAGGAAGATGTCATGGATTTCTAACAACTGAACTCTCAAGTTAAAATTCAACTATGAAGAGAGACAAAAATTTCATCACTCTCAAAGACACCTCAATATTTTCTAAGTTCCTCCATGTCTTAGTTTATATCAGTATTTCTTTCCTCTGTGTGATTAAATAATATTCCCCTTATGGATCTCACACATTTTTCTTGTTCGTTCACGTGTTTCCATTTTGCAGACATTATGAATGGTGTTGCTTTGAATTACATGGTGCCACTTTGATATAAGAAAATAATTACTCTAGAATCTCGTTATTTCATAACAGAAAATAAGAGGCCCATATAGGTTTTGTAGCTGAAAAGAAGATGATTACTGATGCCAGACGTTCTGTAATTTACTTAGGAAAAGCAACTTGTTAATATTGGTTTCCCAATCCCTTCATTCATTCCAAGTCTAAAATCAGATATTGGAACGTTTGATAATGAAAACACAGACACTTGTTTCTTATTTTGGGAGAAACTAATGCTTCATGAGAACAAAAAGAATATGTCATCGTAACAGCAGTTGTTAATTATTAATTGAGATAAACACTGTATCCTTGTATGTAAAGGCTCTAAAATATAAATTTAAGAGACAAATTAGTTCAACAAAATAATATGAGCTCTTGAAAATTCTTTGTGTCCTTAAATGCTCCAGAAATTAAATATACAGCACATTTTTTTTCCACAGGCTCTGTTTATTTTCCTAAAATTAAAAACACACTCCAGAAGTATGGCTCACATATCCATGGTGATTGATTCTCTCTTTATGGTAGACAGATTTAATTGTCTTTATAGCATTTATTTCTTAGCCCTATGCATTATAACCTCTAGTTTTCAACCATGCCTATACATTAAAGCCTGATGTATGTTAATATATACAAATACGTTCAGGCTACATCCAAAACTACTGAACCAAAACGGAAGAGTAAATTCAAGCTTCTTTATGTAAAAATCACAAGGGATATGAAGATGTCACTAGGTTTATGGGATGAAGAAGCAACCCACTGGTAACTACCTAGCTTAATTATGGGCAAGACTTGCTTGGAGAAGCCGTGCAACATTCAGTCTTCAGTTTCAGTAGAAATGAGGTGGCCAGGAGATTAGATGACATATTTGTTCTCAGGTGGTCCTATTGCTGGCCAGTTAGGAAGACAATTTAGGAATAGTTGATCTACCATCAGTAAAGATATCATACATCTCCATGCAAACAGCTTTAAGATGACTATTCATGTGCTTGAGAGAATTTGCTTTGGCATATTAGTTACAATGACCGGGCCTTTAAGTCAGATATTCAGACCAAAATGTTACTTCTGTAGAGCCTGAGTCAAATTCCTTATTCTTAAATTTCAGTCTCTTCATCTAACAACTGGAACTAGGTAAATTATTTTGATCAATGATTAAATTTGAGGGGTCAGAGTAATGGCTTGGTAGGTGAGAGTGCTGGAGGTTCTTATAGAGAACTAGAGTTTACTTCTCAGAAGCCACATACAGGTTGGGGGAGAAGGCTCACAGCTACCTGTAACTCATACTCCATGGGATCTCTCTGTGTCTGTGTCTGTGTCTGTGTCTGTGTCTGTGTCTGTGTCTGT
>NW_021604565.1:19165418-19169740 GCF_004785775.1 Grammomys surdaster | reverse complement strand
TCTGTGTCTGTGTCTGTGTCTGTGTCTGTGTCTGTGTCTGTGTCTGTGTCTGTGTCTGTGTCTGTGTCTGTCTCTGTCTCTGTCTCTGTCTCTGTCTCTGTCTCTGTTGCTGTCTGTCTCACATACACACAGATGTGAATATTTTTAATTAAATTTGATAATGTATATAAATCAATTGGCATACAATAAATATAACATAATTATTAACTTTTAGGGGAGTTAGCAATCATGTTTTAATTTCAACTCTTAGAACTTAGTATTTGTTTAATTCTCTGTCAAGAATTCTGCTTCTTATTGGAGTAGCAAATAGGGTAATGTATATTAAAACCAGGAAGAATTAATTTAGGAATCTAAAAAAGCTAATGCTATGACAGAACTGACTGAAGGTTTGTATATATGTGGTGATCAAAAGATCATGGTCTGGAATTAGAAAACAGTGAATTTCTGCAGTGCCTGGAATTCTTCAATGTTCTTTCATCTGTAAAATGATAGTAATAACATGACCTACATATTAGGACGTTGTGATGATTGTAACGGATGAGGTTTTGCTGGAACATTGTGTAGCACAGTTTTTGATATACTTTAGGTACTCAGTAAATGTTAGCTCTTGTTAAGCCAAGGCTAATTGGTTCATAACTGGTTCTTTAAATATTAACTTTCTTCCCCTTGTTTTGAACTGATGTGTTTTTATGGCTTTCTGGAGGAGTTGAGTTAGGAATGTCAGTTCTCCCAAGGGACTGAAACTCTTTCAAATTTCTTTTTTTTTTTCTTTTTTTTTGGGGGGGGGGGGTTGAGACAGAGTTTCTCTGTATAGCCCTGGCTGTCCTGGAACTCACTCTGTAGACCAGGATGGCCTCAAACTCAGAAATCCACCTGCCTCTGCCTCCCAAGTGCTGGGATTAAAGGCATGTGCCACCACTGCCAGGTGGGACTGAAACTCTTGAGAAGAAATTTATTTACTATTCCCCAACACTCTTCCAAATGAAAGACCACAGAGTGAAGGCTTATCGTAGATGCTAAGTAACACACGATTCCTCCAATTTCCATGTGCACAGAACAGTGACTGGTGTTCGGTCTGTGACTCGGTTTGATTCCAGACCTTCGGGTAGACATTTCTGTTGGTATACAACACTGAAGACAGAGCTGCTGCCGCCAGTTTCTGCAATGCCTTCCTTGTATGAGGCCTATGGGAGCTCTTCCTCTGTTCTCTGCCAAGATAAATGGATGAACCTGTTTCAGAAGAATTGTTTGTTTTTCTGTACTTACTATAGAATGAAAGCGATCTTCAAACACTCTGGGCCTAATGCAAATTCATCTTAAGAAACTTCCCAACAATATTATTTTCCATAGACTTATTGACAGGAGATGTTGTGCCATTTATTTTGTAAGAGGAGAACAAAATGGTTGCCCAACATGTGGCTCACATTCCAGTAGGAATTCCAGTGTTGGATAGGTTATTTCTGCACAGATATTCATTTTAATATTCTGTGTTTACTTTAACATATGCTAGGGAAAGTACATGTGTTTTATTTTCCAACTGCTGCTGCTTAGGATAAATCTAAAAGAAAGCTAAAGGCTTACATTTCAAGGTAGCTAGGAATGTAACAAGACAGCAAGGATGGCAAAGAGGAAAGTAGTGTGAAATTACTATAAATTTAGGGAGTATTTTGCAAAATATATAGATTTGGCATCCCTGAAGCTTGAAATGATGCCTCTGTGTATGTCATAAGATGATGAAAGATAATACCAACCAAAACACGACCGCAGTGATCTTTTCTCATTTCCACTCATTTCAGGTTGCTCTTTAGCCTATTCTTTAATTGCTTAAATTCTTCTTTTTAAGACTATTACTAATTTAAAAAAAATGTCAAGGGGCATGAACTGCATTATGTACTTGGTAGAAAAGGAAGCAGTAACTGTTTAGAATTAAAGGGCATTATAATTAAGATTACCACAAAAAGGTCTAATGTTTGTCAGGCAATATTTGAACTAAGAATCTGATTAAGGCAATCATAGTTTTAAATGCTGGAATTTATTTCCTAATTTAATTGCCAAATTCCTAATCGGATTAGAGCCTGGGGTGGTGGTGGAGGGACAAAACTGACTTGTGGGGGAGGGAATTGTTAAAATAAAACAAGGTTTCCTTTACTGTGTTTATGCTCTGCCACAGTGCATGGTTTTTCTAAGATTAATATTAAAATGTTTCCTTTCATTGTCATTGTGTCAGAGGCAAACATTATCTCCCAGGAAACAGAGTGAAATAATATATGCCCCAAGTCCAGACATAAAAGACGGTCTTGCAAATAAAGTCATTTGGTTGAATTCGGCTGGAAATGACTTGGACGACAAGTCACGGTGGTGAAGCTCTGAATGATATCCTCATTGCTCCCATGGGCTTTCTGAGGATCCAGTTCTTACTTCCAAATGTGACTGATTCCTTCTCTTGTTTGCCTTACCAGTTGCTTCTCTGGCCTCACTACTTAGAGCAGAACATTCTCCCTAAATTGTTCCCAAGTTGTTTCATCCATTCAACAAATATTTATTCAGCACCTATTGTGTGCCAGGCCCTCACTGTTCCAGGTGAAGGGGATGGAACAGTGAGGAAGAACATTAAAGTCACTGCCCTCTAAGAAAGCAGAGCTGTTTACATGAGCTAATATTGTGAATGTGGCCACCCTTTCGTTCCAAAATGTGCTTCTTAAATTTGTGATTTTTTTTTTAAAAAAAAGAGGTTCAGAAATGATCTTCAATGTTTAAGAGGATGAAATGATAGGGAACGGAATTAGATAAACATAGTCATAAAATTCAATTAAACAAGGTCAAAAGTGGGACGAATCGTGAACACAAGAGAGAACACACATGGAGAAATGCTTTTCAGCATTGAGATCAGTACTTTATACTCATCGTATTATCAATTCTTCACTGCACCTCCATATAAGTTAGACTACTATCACTATCTTTATGTTACAGATGAGAAGGCTCAGTTTAAAAGAACTGATTTGTCTAATGTCATCCAACTTGTAATAGCTCAGACAAGAAGCAATAAAAGAAAAACAAACCAAAATGAAAACCATAGCCTTTTATGTTCTACCTGGTCCACAGTGTGATCATCTATCCAGGCATGAAAGAGTAAGACAGTTGGGAGAATGCTGCACTGGAAGTAAGTCTAGGTGAGCAGAACAAGAAAATGAGATTCAAAGAGAAGAAGACTGTTAGCAAAATTAACAAATCTACTTCCAAAATATTTTAAAACCTTAGCTTATGGACATTGAAGAAACTTGTCCTCTGAACATAACACCTATATTACCTTTATCTACAGCTGTGGTTATTTGCAAGAAGATATGTTGACATTCTCTCAAAGGAACAGGGTGTGGGTTAGTAGACTCTCTCCTGTGTATCATCTTGTGATATCCACAGAGGGATCATTTCAAGCCTTAGGGATGCCTAACCTATATATTGTGCAAAATATTCCCTAAGTATCCCAAGAATATTTCCTCCCAGCAGCAGATAATTCTTTGCAAGCTATTCCTGGTTCTATGCAGGTAAAGGAGTTTATAGTGTATAGACTGAAAAGACAATCCATCAACGTGGCAAGATGGAATTTTCAAGGATGTTGGTGTGAGTACTTTTTTTTTTTAGTGATACAGTTATAATGGGGACCACTTACCCTCCTATAAGTAACTCCTCAGCAATTCTCTGCCAGGAGACTAATTATTATGACAAGATAGACTTGGTAAAGTCATTAGTTTGTTCTCTTTCTTTGTGTGTGTGTGTGTGTGTGTGTGTGTGTGTGTGTGCTTCATATGGGTTGAACAGACATTACTCCTATTTCTCCATGGAAACTTCACAGGAAAATAGAAATAGTATTTTGTGCAATACTTTTAAATCTGTGTGTAGTACTTGTGACTGAGAGATGTTTTACTGAACATTGAGCAGAAGTCACTTTCAAGATTAAAATAGACAAAAAGTCCAAAAGTCATTAAGTCCTAGCTGAGTGGTAATGGTTTAGTGTAATATTAGTTACTTGTTGCTGTGATAAAACACATGACCTGGAGTAACTTAAGGAAGGATGGTTTATTTTGGTTTATTTTTACATGTGTTTTCACAAAAAGTCTATATTAGCAGGAGAGCTTTTAGGAAGCATTTGCATCCTCATCTGCAAACACCAGATAATGAACTAGAAGTTGGACAAGGCTATCAACATCTGCCTCCAGGGTCATACTACCTTCTCCAAACAGAATCACCAACTGATGATCGAGTATGCAAACACCTGAACCTATGGGGATGTCTCATTCCTATGGGGCAGTCTCATTCCTATGGGG
>NW_021604565.1:19065079-19165408 GCF_004785775.1 Grammomys surdaster | reverse complement strand
GTCTCATTCCTATGGGGCAGTCTCATTCCTATGGGGATGTCTCATTCAAACCACCACAATCATTAGTCATCAGCTTTGTACTATAAGGACCAGCTACCATTGGTGCTCATGACCCACAGAAGGAAGTCTTCAGATTGTCCTAAGAAACAATTTTGCTTTTGAGAACATGCAAAACATTCCTTCTAAAGTTGGAAAAGTTTGAGATACATAGAAAGAAACATCCTTTGCTCTTATGTAGGTAATTATACCTCCACAGAGAAAAACAGAAAGAGAAGGGCACTTTGCCAAATGAACGATGTATAATTTTGCCCTAATGAAGTCTCTTTTTAATGGGCATCTCTTTCTGGGGCATAGAAAGTGCTGGCATCTGCATTTCGGCTCCATTAAAGCTCATCTCTGTTTTCCCTGCTAGGTGTGCATAGACCGTCTCCACTATATGAATGAGAAGTGATAACATGACAGAAGGTAATTCTGGGATGTTTGTTGAGTGCTTTCCCATCCTTGTCCATGTCCATACATGACCAGAACTTTTAGGTTTTATTTTGTTACTACATCTTGTATTCCTTTTGGAGTCTGAGTACCCAAGTGGTACTACCATGCCTTCCACTGTCAGCACTGAAACTTAAGGTGAATGTGTCTTTAGTCTGCTGTTTGGTTCTTACTCAAGGTCTACTTTGTGCCAAGAAAATGAGGAGTTAGGAATCAATAAAAAAGTCATTTTCCCTGCATGCAGAACCTTGATCTGTTTGTTCACAGTAATAGTCCATATAATCCATATGTTGTTCTCATGTAGAAAATAAGAACCAATGGTCCCTTTTATCCACAGGAAGTACCATCTTACTCGAATTGTCCCCTTCTCTTGTCCTCCAGTGGCCACATAGCCACAAGTCCCTCTCCATTGACCCATTTCCACAGACGACCCAAACTTCTCTTACTCTAGATCTCTGCTTCCCAATTTTTGTGTTATTTAACCCTCCTATCCTTTCTTAGAGTAAATTCTGAATTAACCCTTTCTAACTTCATTTGCTATATTTAAAAATTAACTTCTCAAGTAAGACCCTTACTAACTACCAGGAATTTCTTCCACAGAAGGCAATTCTATATTTAAGTAGTAGTTTCCCCGTCTGCCTATGACTCCAGCCCTCAGATCACCTTCTGCAGTGTCTACAGCCTTTAGCCATGTTTGTCAATTTGCTTCAACAAGAAACATTTCCCATGTAACCGTGACGTGCTGCTAGTCACCAGGAAGCATTGTGCATCATCTTCTGCAACAGCTTCGTGCAGTATCTTCATCTGCTGTGGATGATTTTGCCACTTACAGATGACAGAAGGGCTGTGAGTGATCTGAGGTGGGACTAATCACATTCATTATGGATTGAATAGCCTGTGTCCCTGTTGATGAGCAGATGGGACAACAATACCAGTGTGTTCCGATTTAGTATTAAGCCTATTTGGTTCAAACATAACATGAATCTATTAGGCTGGAGTTGGGAATAGATGCCTGCTGTTCCTGCATCCCGAATTCTAAGAAACGCTTCCTACTTGAGGCCTAATACTGAAGCATTCTTGTAAGCAATGTACTTCACTGAGAAACATGTGTCTAAGATGACTTAAAGATGAAGTTCTTACTCTGCCATATAAATAGTCACAGTTCTTGGTTAATTAACCGTATGTGGCCTAATTTCCTCATCTGCGAGATGATACAATAACATACCACTGTGCAGGTTCAAAAAACACTAAATGCAAAACTTTGTTTATTTTTAAGCAATTTTAAATGACTTCTTTTGAATAATATGTTTGTACCATGGTTTTAAGTCTATCTCATTCTTTAGGGAAAGTTTAGATTTGTCATACACTCTTGTGCTTAGAGGTTCTTGAAAAATTTATCCAACAAACACAGTGGATGTGAACAGTCTTGTAGTTGCCAGATCGCCAGAGAAATGCATCAGTTAGAGTTAGGTCATTAGTTATCCCGTCTGTTCCTTCACTCAACTGTTTACTCTTTCAAATAACGTGTACAATCAATGCTAGGGAATCGAGGATAAGAAGACCATTTTAGCTGCTGGGAGGTGGAAAGGGAAAGAAACAAAAATGAATGAATCAAATAAGCAATCAGAAACATGAGGTGGTGAGAGATATGAAGAGGAGGTTATTCAGATTTAATGGAGATATGGCCACTTGTACTTTATTGAAATCAGGAAAGCTTCACTAGGAAAGCAACAAAGCCTGAATTTTGGGGCACAGTTAGTATCATTAAGTACTGATTTTACAGGGGTCCCTGCTCTCAATGGAAATCCCAGCATTTATAGGACTATCTGTAGATATGACTTACAGGCCGCATGCTATTATTCCAGGTTTCAAAACTACCCTATCGCAGTCTTTAACTTAATGTGATTATCTCTTTGGAATTATAAAAAGTGTGGAGGTAAGGGAGAGAAAAATTGCAATGGCTTGTTCTTCCTATCACTCTCTGAGTTGCATAGTATTTCTGAAGAGCTGGAGACAGCTGTCACCCTTAGTCAGATCCATGGCCCCTGAGCATGTTAACCTTAGTGAGGGGGGACTCCCCAAACTCTCCACTGTCCCCAACTGGAGCATCAGGACAAGAGTTTATTAACTTCTCTGTGTTTATTACCTGCTTGTGCCTAATCTGTGGACATTTTATCTAGACTGATAGTAGACTTCCAGTACTGTGGATTTTTGTTTTTCTGGCAAAAACCTTGAGTCATTCTTTTTTTTTTTCCTTGGTCACCTTCAACTCTTTTAGACTTGCTTCAGTTTCCCTCTTCCTAGACATCCGTGCTTCCCCGTGGAAACTGCATTTTGCCTTTATTTGTTCAGATTGGAAAGTTCACATGGACAGCAGGTCCTGACACACAGCGAACAGACTTCCAACCGTCATGGCCATTTGGAAACACAGTGGCGCTGTAATAGAGACCTCACCGCTCCTCAATTAACTCCCTGCCAGTTTTCAGCTGCATTTAGTTCTTAACAAAGCACTTACAGGTGTTGTTTTTGGACAGTCTTCTCTGTATGGATGGTTTTTTTTTCAATGTAAGCATTGCTGGAAACATTGCTTTCCCAGTCTGCTTCATCCTTGTGCTTGTATAGGGGATTCTCATCACTTTGTGGGGACTGCAGAGATAGAATTAAATCATATGTGTGCTGGGAAAATAGTTCAGTTGGTAGAGCGTCGGCCTAGCTTGCAGGAAGCCTTGGGTTCAATCCCCAACACTGCAGATATTAGGTGTGTTGATATAGGAGTAGCAGGTAGAAGCATGAATATCAGAAGTTAAAGGTCATCTTGGCTACATGAGCCACTGTTTTAAAATAGAGAGATAAATTAGATAGTCCTTTCTTTCCAGGATACCATCAAATAGTCTACTTTTACTGGAGCCCTTTTGAGATTGCGTTTTTTCCTTTCAGAGGTTTTCAAAGACAGGCTGACCAAACAGGTATACAGTTAGGTTCAGAGACTATCTACTCTGTCATCTGTAACTGACCAGCATAGCATGTCTGTGACTCGGTTTCCTGTTGATAAAAAAAAGTTATACATAATACCTGTATCCTAGCTTTGTTGCAACTCTTAAATGACAGAACATATAAGGAGTGATTAAGGTGAGCTGATGAATAGCAAACTCTCAAGTGGCATTATTGCTGTCCAAGAGCAATCTTTCCCATGACTCTTGTCATAATGCAAATCTCTTGTAGGGGTCAGAGAACTTTACTCTAATGTTTGGCATAATGTATCAGTGTGCTCAGAAACGTGTTATTTGGTGTGGAAAGGGCTGGTGAATCTCATCACTGTTCGTTTACCAAAAGCAAACCACCGCCTTTCTAGAGTCAGTTTTGACCTCTGCTTTTCTCCCTAAAGATGCGTCTGTAACCACCACTGCCCTTCACCCACTGCTCTGCTCTCATTCCAGGACTCAAGAGTCACTCTGTGGCTTCTGTTTGTACACATGCCTCAAAGCAGAGGCTCTTTCGCTCCCCAAACCCACGAAGTTCCTAATGAAAACCCTGCATGTACACACATCCAGTACTCACATATCCTGATGCCTTCCTAAGTTCTGCAACCATCTCCTAGTCTTTGCATTTGACTGTACCTTTATTCAAATATTTATATTTTACACTGAGGAAAGCACCTTCCGATCATATGGCTTCCTTTCTTTAACAAAACCACAGAGGTTTCTCTTGTATAAGCCATTGGCACACCTGATACATGCTTGTTCTCAGATGGTTTGCCTCTGTAGCCACAGAGGATTTGTGTGGAATTTCCATACCAGTGTTGAAGAAAGCCATAGCAATGCCAGAGGTTCTTGTGAAATATATGATTAGCATGTACCACAGGAATTAATAATTCTCAGGCCACTGTCTTAAACTGTAACCACATTGTTGTTGTAGGGAAGTTGCTCAATTTATACTCACAGAATGTGAACAGCTGCATTCTGACCAAGAAACTAGCTTCGTTTAAAATCCATATCCCAAAAGGTGCTTTCAAAATACTACTTAGTATGCACGTGATATGTTGCTTTGAGTGACAAATTATGGTAATTTCCTTGACAATTTGATCCTTTGATTCTTTTTCTCTCCTCCTTAAAGCCTATGTAAATACAAAGGAAGAATGCCATTTCTAAAAATAGTTTTTAAATATTTTTCCCAGAGTAAAATTTTTTTAATTTAATAATTTTATAGAATTATATAAAAAAAATAATCCGTTGGGGATTGTGCCAATTTAAGGCTTCTCAATTAAACAGTAACTTTGAAAACATATTTCTAGCTTGCTAGATTTTAGTAGGTCAGCAAGCGCACCCAAACGTATTAAGGTGGACTGCTCTGTTTATTGATTTTCTGTGCATCTGCTAAGAACTCAAGGCAATTGTCTGCGGAAGGGGGCGGGAGGCCCATACATGATCGAGGTCATGCGCATCTAGCCAATTTGTAAGCCGATCCGCCGCCCAAAGCCATCAGCAATCCTTAGCATAGGGGCACACTCATGCATTCCTGTCAAGTCATCTTGTGAAGGCTGCCTGCTTCCAGCTTGGCTTGGATGTGCAACCTTAATAAAACTCACTGAGGTCTGGGAGAAAATAGCAGATCTGCTGCAGATAGGGTAGAGGAAAGTGGCTAGAATATGTACTCGCAGCTCACTCGGGCAGGCTCCACGCTGAACGGTTACACAGAGAGGAAACAATAAATCTAAGCTACTATTGCAATAAATATCTCAAGTTTTAACGAAGGAAACTATCATTACAGAAAAAAAATTTTTTTTAAAGTACCGCTTTTTTTTAGAACAAAGCTAACAAATGGCTAGTTTTCTGTGGATCTTCTTCAAACGCTTTCTTTAAAGGGGAAAGAGTCAAACAAGCAGTTTTACCTGAAATAAAGAACTAGTTTAAAGGTCAGAAGAGAGGAGCAAGCTTTGCAGGAGGCACGGAAGGCGAGTGCTGACAGTACAATGACAGTTTTCCTTTCCTTTGCATTCTTCGCTGCCATTCTGACTCACATAGGGTGCAGCAACCAGCGCCGAAGTCCAGAAAACGGAGGGAGAAGATATAACCGGATTCAACATGGGCAATGTGCCTACACTTTCATTCTTCCAGAACACGACGGGAACTGCCGTGAGAGTGCGACAGAGCAGTACAACACCAACGCTCTGCAAAGGGATGCTCCACACGTGGAGCCGGATTTCTCTTCCCAGAAACTTCAGCATCTGGAGCATGTGATGGAAAATTATACTCAGTGGCTGCAAAAAGTAAGTGATCGCTTTCGGTTTCTAATTGCTCTGTGCCTTTCCCTTCCCTCTCTGCAGGGAGCTCAGAGTTCCAGAGGGGGCATTTGTGTTTACCTTTTGCTCCGGGGGGCAGTGTTTGCAAAAGAAAAAGGGCTCTCTTCTCTGGGCTCCACTTCCTGGGTAAGCCAAGGGTCCTGGGCTTGTGGGAACCTCTGATCCTGTGGCTTCCTAAATGTGCATCTAACGCTAGCAAATTTTATGTCAACCCTGTTTTTTTTTTTTCCTAAAGTTTATCTTGAGCAGTCTGACAGTCAAAGCCTAACTTTGAAAAAGAAACCGCGCACTTCTTGGGCAAGTTGTTGTAAAAGGAAATCGTAATGGTGATATTAACAGAGGTTTAAATGGAATGTACAGCAAGTTTTGTGAGTTGCCATGGGAAATCTTCATAAAAGCCCCCCCTTTAATAAAATTATTAAATGAGAATAAGTATAAAGTACATATTGTATTTGTTTAGAAAGATTGTATTTGTAAGTTAAAGGAACTTAACTTCACAAAGTGGTATATGAGAACTAACATCTGAAATTAAGAAAATAGTTTCTGATGGGAAAATTGTAAGAATGGGGTTTTGCCCACATTAAGGGTAGAAACTGTGCCCATGGAGTCTCCTGTGTGCACCTGCAGACTGGGCTGAACACAAGAAGACTGTGTGAATTCTTGACAAGTCCCAGTTCCCTGGGTTAGGGACGGAGACAATGTCATCTGGGAGCCTCAGTCTCCTGAGGAACGTTCATGCTGAGTACATACTTGATCCCAATTTACAGAAGTCGAACTGATCCGTGTGAGGGTCTTTTTTTTATAAGCCACAGAACATTTTGCAGTTGCCGTTGTTAAAACTGCCTTTCCAATCTGAGTACTTATTTCAGCTCATTCCCTAATCGCTGTTTAGCTATGTAACAGGTAAGTACATGTTTCTAGAGCCATGACAGCATTTGTAAACGCTTCTCCTCCAGGCTAAACTCTTGCCTCATTGTGAGCAGGGGGCTCATGAGTAGGCTGCTGGTACCACAGCAAACCCTCCAAAAGGATAAGGGATGGGGAAAAGGCAAACTTCTGTTCTGTGTGGTCCCGGTCACTTACTTAGGTCTGCGCCTGCTGCTGAATCATGCCTGATGGAAGCTCTTCTCCTTTTGTCCACTAGGGACTGAACTAGGATCACAGTTACTTCTTTCAACGGGTGAACAGGAACTTGCGACTTCTGGAGTTCCCAGACTTGGAACTGCAGCTTCCTGTTCAGATCACAGGTGAAAAGTTAAGACCGAGGCACGAAACACAGGCACACAATCTTTGAGGATCATAGACGCTTTTTCCAGTACTAGTCATAGAATTAGTTTATAATAGAACATCTGGTGTTTCTATGGCAGCGTTTCATCCTTCAGTGAATAAATGACTTTGGTTTAATAGTTTGTTATTATGGTCAATATTCCATCCACAGTGTTTTCACTGAGACCTGAATCATGATCAATCTCGGTTCTTTGAGGGGGACACCAGTGGGAAATAAGAGTTCTAAATCATGAATGAGCTATTCTAGAAAAAAAAATGTAATGTATTGTTTGCTTTTAAGCATACAATCAAAATGGTGATTCACATAGCGATGCATATTTTCTGTTGTTGCTCTGCAATTATTCAGCAGTGACAGGGCCAGTGCACGGTTCTGCTGGGGTTACATCATGCACACATTTGATATGTTAATTGGTTTTGTGAAATAAATTTGATTCTCATTGGCTTTGTTCTTAGGCAGAGATTAAGGCATAGTTTTCAGATTATGACCAAACATAAGTATTAAAATGTTCCTTGGTTATATCAATCCTCACAAGAATAAATCAAGCTGAATACATTTTGAAATGGCCCAGTTGGTATGAGTCAGAGCAGTTGGCTTCACTATTGTCTACTTGAATTTGCATATCTTTTGTCATTGCTAATGTGATTGGGTGGAGGATCAAGTAGCCAAATAAATGCATTCATCAAAGAACTTGCTAAAGACTCTCATAAATTTCCCTTAATTAGTATTTTCTTCAACTCAGACTACAAACTTCAAGTAATATGTTTGTTTTGAACTCATATGAACATTTTTTACTGTAATGACTCTGAAGACAATAATTACAACTTATGCAATTCTACTTTTTATTCTAAGTAGTTGCTATAAGTTAAGAAGTAATGTTGTGTAGAAACTAATGCAAACAATGTATACACATCAAATTAGTTCAGCCATTTATTCAAAGGTTGACAATAGCTGTTAGGGAAGCTCCTGATGCAGAAAAAAAAAAGTGTGTTACCAAAGCAATATGAATCCAGATGGTTGCTGTGATAATCTGTTCCCATCCTTAAACACTAGTAAAGTGGAATTTTAAAAATATCTATTGTAAGATATTGGCCATCACACAAGACACTTTGTAAGACTCTCAACGTTCATTTCTCAAGTTTTGTAGTTTTACAACTGACAAGCAAGTTATACAAGACAATTGTCATGGCAAGGCTCTCTTGACAGGATGGGCTTAATTCAAGGAGGTCCATTTCCATGATTAGTCCTTTGTTAATGTGATTTAGGATGATGGCACTTGGCAGAAAGAAGAGAGCTGTGTAATTATGTATTTAACATCACAGTAGCTGTTTGCATTTGAGGCTTCTATATTATAAAGCTCTTTTTGGAAATATTTCCAGTAGTACCAGATGATAGTGACCACATCTTGGGTAACTAACAGGGAATAGAAAATGGGTGGTAGGTTTTTCCCATTTTCTATTCTTGGGGGATGGTGTGTGTGTGTGTGTGTGTGTGTGTGTGTGTGTGTGTGCTTAAAATGCCCCTCCCCCTCCTGTGGAGGTTAGAGGACATGGGTTTCAGAAATCAAGCTTGGGTCTTCAGGCTTGGTTGCAAGCACATTCACCTCTGAGCCATCTCATTGGCCATTCTTGAAATGTCTTGTTGTTGTTGTTGTTGTTGTTGTTGCTGCTGCTGCTGCTGCTGTTTATTGGTAGGTTTTTACATTTGGTGGTTTTTTTTTTAAGAAAAGGTCTTATTCAGTACCCCAAGGTAGTACTTGGAACTCACTATGTAGTGTAGTACATGGTGGCCTCAAACCTGTGGCTCGTCAATCCTCTTGCCTCAGCCACCTAAATGCTAGGGTTATCAAAGGATTGATTGTTGCTATGGTTAATATTATTGTTATTATTAATGTGCATATGTTGCACAAATGTGAGTGTAGGTATGTATGGACATGTGTGGGGTTCAGACAACAACTGTAAGTGTCATCTCAGGATCTCTGTTTACCACTTTTAAGGAAGGTTACCAGGAAGTGAGATATCATGTGAGATGTAGATGAATGGAAGGATTAATTTTTTAAAAAAAGCCACAACATTACAAAAAAAAAGAAAGAAAGAAAAGAAAAAAGAAAAAAAAAGGAAAGGTTCTCTCATTGGCCTGGAGGCCATCATTTCTTCCACAGAACCTGGGCAATTGTAGCTATTAGAGACTCAGCACAGCTTATGGCCGGTATTAATTTTTTTAGGTAGATCTCAGCGTTAAGGGCCAAGAAATGTCTTTCCCTGGAGACTGCAGGCCATCTCATGCCTTATAGTCCACCATTTCACATGGACTCTCCTCTCCATAGTGAACATTCCATAGGTAATTGCTGGTTTATATAATTTAAAATGATTAAAAAATATGTTACTTTCTTCCTTAAAATCTTCCCATAGCTCCCCATCATGCAGGAATGAAACCCCAACTGCTTACACAAAGCCCCTCCCCATCCTCCCTTCTCTGGCCTCATCATTGTTACCTTCAAAGGACATTCCAGACACTCAAATGGCTTGGACTTTCTTGTGATTTCTCCAAGACACAAGCTCCTTCCTGCCCCAGGCACTTACAAGCTATTTACTCAGTGTGGAAAATTGGTCCTTAGCAATTAGCCTGGATGCATCTGTCTGTCTCTCTTAGGTCTTCCCTCCCCCAAAAGTTCTCTCTGAGCTGCCTTCTCTTCCTCAGCCTATTGAGTGACTTGCTAATGTGTTACACTGCTCTATTTTTATAGTTTTTTAAGGTAAAGTATAATTATATCATTTCTACCTTTCATTTCCTCTCACCAATCCCTTCTGTACAAACCCTTGAATATTTTTTGAATACATGACCACTCTGTTTTTAATTGTGTAATTCCTAAATATATAAATACAACATGCTCAGTCTGTTTATAATTTTACTAGTATGTATATAGTTTTGGGTATTAGATAATCAATTAACAGGCTTCCCTGAGGAAGACTATTGCTCCAATTCTTCCTTAGTTGCCTGTAACTGACTCTCTAGTGTTGGAGCCCCATGATGTTTCTTCTTTCATTGTTAGTATGTCTCTTGATATCATACTTGTTCAGGTATTTTGGTCTTGTATAAGCACCAATTATAAGGATACTTTCATGGGTGTAGCATCTCTGACAATTCTAGGAGACACATTCTCACATCAAATTTCCAGTCCTCTGGTTTTTATATTCTTTCCACGTCCCCCCTCCCCCTAGTCCAGGAATTGAGCTATAGATATATTTTAGGGCTAGCCATGGCAGATCACCTTTCTCTGCATTTGGATCAGTTGTTGTTTTCTGCGACGGTCTCCATTTGTTACAAAGAGACATTTCTTTGATGAAAGGTAAGACCTATACTTATCTGAAGGTATGAGGATGAATTTTTAGAATACAGTTAGATATTATGCTTCTTCAGTAAAGTGGTCGGGATGGATTCTTTCCCAAGTTCCATAACTTCCCTAGCCTTCAATAATTTTCCATGCCCAGTTAGCTTTCCAGTACCATGCCTGAGTTTTCTATTGTTGAACTGGTCTTAAGTCTAGTTAGAAAACTGTGGGTTTCTGCCTAGGGTGGGTGCCGCTGTTACTCTTTTAGGGTTACTGTGATATGCTAGTTGTTGTGGTTCATAGATGTCATAGCTGGGTAGGACTGTTTGTTGATTCTGCCCCTTGGATGGGACATTTTGGAACCATGAAAGCTGGCCTTTAGGGAGGGAGATTTCAAGACATATCCAGTGCAGATCCATGGGCCCTGTGTCTGAAGTGCACGGTACTTTCAAGAATAGAGACTTAATCTTCAATCTCAGGGAGGGAACCAAAACCACATTATTTTTTAGGGCATTTACTGCCATGTGGAATAATACTGACTACTGTTTCTCAAATTATTTATTCTGTCTTAGCCATCTATGTTCATGTAAACTTCCTTATAGCACAGGGTTTGCCACTTTTTGATTCAATTTGCATTATACCTAAAAGAGTACATGGCACATGATAGGGCGTTAGTAAGGAATGGCTTGCTTATCACAGGCATGATGTACGACGAAGTAAAAACTTTAATGCTGCTTAATTTTTATTAACTGCATTATTTATTTATTTATTTATTTTGGTTGCATAATGACTGTTTGACAAAATTTCCTGAGACAATGGCCAGAGGATGCAGACTCATACCCACAGATTCAACCAACCTCAGGTCAAAAATACTTTAAAAACATGGATTTGGATTTAAACACAGAGATTTTGTTATTCCTCCCTGGACAGTGTGGTAAAACAATCTGTTACACAGTGCTTAGGTTATATCAGGTATTATAAGAATTCCAGAGTTGTTTTAAAGAACATAATGTGTATAAAGAATATGAAAATATTCTGGTATTCTGTATAAGAGACTTAAGCATTTATAAACTGTGTCCACCAATAGGAGATCTTGGAGCCAACCCCTCTTATAGATAAAAATAGAAAAATATATTTTTTTCAGCTAGTAAAGAAACGAGCCATACAAAGTATAAATAACATTTATGACAATAACACTTAGCTATATTCCACATATTTCTCTTTAAATATGCAATTTGAATATATTTTCTGTCAACTACATCAAAATCATCAAATCATTGCCCTTGGTCCAAATCCTGTCTGTCACCATGTTTATAAATAAAATTTGATTGAAACAGAACCACAACCACCCTCGTTCCTCTATCCATTGTTCAAGGCTGTTTTTGTCTTACAAAGACAGAATGGAGGCATTATAGTTGAAATTAAATGGCCAACAGTACTTAAATATTTATTTTAGTATCTGGCCCTTTAAAAAACTGCTTAAGCCTGTTCTATATCATAAGAGGAAACAGCATTGATATTGGGACTATTGTAAGGTAAACTGTGAAGTTGGTTGTGTGGGAAAAACATTGACCTCCAGCAGGCAAAGGGAGGACTTTGCCAGTTGGCAGAAAGCCTTACTAAGCCAGTTCTTGGCGTGGTATTTGGCATGATGGGAGGTGACATTTTAGAGTACAAGTAAGGGAATTTTGTGTCTTTTCTTTCCCCTACCCATTATCATGTGAACAGAGAAATAGTCTTGAAGCTGATACACGCTGAAGAGAGAAAACACCTGGAAAACAATTCTAATTTCCCACCTCTTTCCGAACAAGTGTGGGGTCTCCTGTTCCCTGTGCCTGTTCCACCCCGTTGGCTGAGACATTAGCAAGGATGCTGACAAGACATCAGAACCATTTTGTGGTCTCAGCCATGAACTTCAGTCAGCCACTCCACTTGCATCCAGTGCACATGAAAAGCGACTTCCTTCCCATTAGTTTCAGATCAAACATTAGAAAGTGAGCAGAGTTTCACAGTTGACGAAAGGGAGGAGCAAAGAATGGGACTCTCTGTTGCCAAATTCAGGGTATTATCAACTGTGGTGCTAGCTCAGGCTGAGTTAGGAAGTCTGCTTTTCCCAGTGCTTTTGGCCTGGGACAGACTCACAAATGACCTTTCCCTGGGCCTTATTTTCTTTCTTCTCTCTTTCCTTGTTCGTTTTCTTTCTTTCTTTTTTCTTTCTTTCTTTTTTTTAAATACCACAAGCTATGCTGTACCATTTGCGCAGATGCACAAGACTAATTACATTCTGAGTCACCCACGACTTTTGTTCCAATACAAGATTATCCTTTGCAGTGAAGTTGGGAAATTCCAAACCCCCTTTGGTTTTGGCCTCATGGTTTGAGGGAAGAAGGGCCTCTCACTGTTTAAATCTTTTTACAATGTGTACAAAAGATGTGCCCCTCTGTTATCAAAGAGTTTCTAAAGAGCAAAGCCCCCTCTGGATTATGTTCTCCGTGTTTAGAGGTTATGTTTATGTAGGTTCTGAATGCTCTCCTTTAATTCTCACATGGAATATCAGATGGGAGATGAAGTTAGGCTTGGTCGGTCCTAGCTGCCAACTCGTGAGCAGAATCTTTTCCTCCAAACAGACAAATGAACAGTTTCTAAAATACAGGGGCTGCATGGAGTCAGACGAAGCTCACCATTCCACTGGTAACGTGTTTAGGTCTCTTTTCTTTTGTTTTTATTAGAAAAATACAGTGTGAGAAAAATCCTGTTTGACTTTAGAGTACACTTCCTCCATATTTTCAATGAAATTGTATTTCTTGTTTGTTTTAAACTGTTGAGGAAATACAAAAGTTACCAGAGATATCAACGTGTGTGTGTGTGATCAATCAGCAGCCGCAATAGTAATAAGATTACTAAGTAATAAGTAATAATGTGAGAATCTTAATTACTCATAACGTGTTCATAGCACCACATTCTTGAAGATCAAACTTACAAATTTCTATGGGATGGCTGAGGTTGTCTGCAGGATAAGTTATTGGGAAGGGCATATGCTTTGTAGGTAATTATAGGTTTTGTTTGTGAATGTCTAATGTGGTAAACTATAATCTTAGTCCTTACAAATTATTCTAGATGAAACCAGTAAACATTTTTAATCCCTTAAGTTACATTTTTTTCTCTAAATTAAGAGTCCCAGAGTGCCATAGGACACATCAACACTCCTGCCACTATAAACATGCAGATAGCTGGTTGGGAGCTCAGTGAGTATTGACTTCTGCTCAAGAACTGCTCTAGCAATCAGGCTTTGCATCCATATTGTCTCCTTGCAAAAATGTCAGATATAAAATTTGGGTCTTATTACCAATATCTCCAGTCTTATCTTTTTCCTCTTTCCTTTGATTTTTAAATAGTAAAAATAGAAGTATCAGAGGGAAGTCATTTAATAGTCATTGAGCAGTAGTTCAATAGGTATATAATAAACCGAATATTTTATAATAAAAAATATCAGTAATAGAAGTTTACTATTTCTGGTTGTGTAACTATATATGTCATGGTGCACATGTATGTGTATACATGCAATGGTCAGAGGACAACCTCAGTAGTCATTCATCAGCTACTGTCCACCTGTCTGTCAGTCTATCTATCTATTTATCTCTATCTATCATCCATCCATCTATCTATCTATCTATCTATCTATCATCTATCTATCTATCTATCATCTATATATCTATCTATTCATTTGTTCATTTGGAGATAGGTTCTTTCTTTGACCTGGAGTTCATGAAGTGGTCTAGTCTGGCTGGCCAGTGAGCCCTACAACCTCCATGTCCCATCTCCTCCCCTAGGAAGACCACACCCCACTAAACTCAGCTTTTCTCCATTATTAATGCCTAGCTTATATTTTTCTCTTTTTCTATTTTTCTTTCTTTGAAAATAGATATTTTCTCCACAATATATTCTGATTAGAGTTTTCCCTCCTCCATCTCCTCCATCTTCCTCAAGATCCTCCTTATCTCTACCTTTGAATGAATGAACTGATGCATTTGAAGTAATTGGCAGGAACAGAACTTGATTTTCAAATGAAGAATGTGAAAGATATCTCCCGTGTTGCATTGAAGCAGGTAGTAGGTCTACGAGGAGAAGTGGGATGACACCTGCCCAGGGCTCTACCTGACTCCCTTTCCAGCAACAGCCTCAGGGGCCCCATAAGTTCCAAGAAATGTCTTTCAGATGCCCTCAGCAAAGCTACCAAGTGATTAAATGTGAGGCAGGTATATCCTGATAGATGAAAAGAAAGCCAACAGTCGTTAGACTAAGTATTTGTTCCTAAGCTAGTATGAAACCTGTCAGCTACAAAGTGTTTTAATATTATTAAATGTTGAAATCACTAAAACAGACAAACACACTCACTTTTCTAGACTCTTAAAATGTTTAGGTCCACCCTAGTTAGGATGACTCAAATGTGTTAAAATAATAGATGGTCAGTCCATGGCAAGGTGTGTGTCACTTTACTTATTTTATATATCTGTTCGCACATCATTGGTGTTTGTCTGTACTTAGGATTCTGTGATGGTTGATGATTTCCTAGTATTGGAAAGTATCATATTCACTTCATACAGAATTATATTGAGGGTCAAAGAAAGTCAACCTTGTGCAAGTGTGTTGATATTTTCCACTTCTTCATGCTGGTTTGTTTGATTATAGCTGACATTTGCTTTTATTTTTTTACTTTTATTTATGAGTTATCTTTTAAGAAACTATGTTGTGTCTATTTTGCATACACCTGACAGTTCTGAATAAGGACAATTTCATGAACATGCCAATTCATGGCATCATCTCTGGGGATGTTTTTCATTTTCTTCAGTAAAAGACTGAAGGGGTTCTGCTGGGACTGGCCTTTCAGGATGGGAGGATTGAAGCTGTAGGGACCTGATACCTAGAGGGCGAGAATGCCCTAATGTCACTTTTCACAAAAGTTGACTGTTAGCTTTCTAATTATTCTAAAAGGGACCTACCTCCCCTCCTCCCTCTGTCAATCCTTCTCTCTCTGCTCCTTCTTCTCTCATTTCTCTCAAGTCTTCAGAGTGCCAGTGAAGGGTGACTTGCTTTTTCCAACCTGTTCTTCCCTTACTCTGCAGCTGGGAGAATTCAGTATAACCAAAGCCCAGAAAGCAGAGGTGGAGGGTGAACCTCAGAGCTGGGAGAAACTGTCTCCCTGCTCTTCTCTCTTGTCCATCTGTTTTCTCTGATCCTATTTTCATTGAAGAGCTGAGAGAGAGCTGCCACACACAAGCCATGGAATGGGATGCTGGGATGATGAAGTGGAGAGGCTGGTGGGATGAACAGAGAAGCCAGTGACTGTCCCTTTCTGGAGGCCGAGAATGGGTGAGGGGTCAGGTCGGGATTTTTCAGAGGGACAGCAGTGAGTTAGAGCTTGAAATTAAGGATATAGCAGGAAAAGCAAGAGCTCAGCCTTAAGGAAAGGCAAGCAACCTGTCAGCCAGTCACTTGGACCAAATACACTGTCCCTCCAAGACGTGTCTTCAAGGTACAGGGAAGCAGAAATGAATCCATTAAAGTCTGTCTTGAAGCGGAAACCCATCGAATTAGACAGATATGAAAGCCAATACATTGTCCACTGCTCCTGTGTCAGGTTTAAAGATGATACAACCCATTGATAAAACTTGTGTGCCAGACCACAGAAATTTAGAATCCTGACTGTGGTTCTTACTTGCAGTGTGGCCTTAGGCAAGCTCCTTCGCTTCTCTGTTTCTCTATTTCATTATGGATAAAATCGACGAAATAACTACCTACTCTGTAGAGTTATTTTAGATGTAAGCATACTATACACAAATAATTTTGCATTAGATTTTTACACAGGAATTGTTAGTTAAATGTTAGATATGACCGTGGATGGTTTTAGATATTGTATTGGACACATTTAACCATTATTAGAACCCTGGGAAAACTTTACATGCATGATTTTTGAAAATTAATGTAAGGCAATATTTACCACACTAACTTGTCCCATGCAGAAATGGAGGCGTAGAGAAAGAAGGCCATTTTTACAAGGTTACACAGTGGCGCACTTCAAGACCAGCAGGCAATCACAGGGAGCCCAGCTCTGTGAACTCTGCCCTTAACCCATACAGAATGAGTAGCAGGATTTAAACGGCGATGTCTCCTCTTGTTAATCCTAAATTACAAGTCTGCCTTTAGAAGTTTCTGCAGTTGTCTTTGTGGACAAAGCCTTAATTCTTCCATACCAAATGACATGCCCCGTCCTCATGCTCTGTCTTTGCCATTTGTCCACACCAAGGCTCTAAATCCCATAGTTAAATTGGCTGTGGCAATAGGTTGTGTTGCCCAGTGCTACACAATAGCTAGGCTCTGTCCCTCCTGCAGGTCTGGTGACAGACCACACAGACCCCTGTCTGGAGGCCCTCCTGTCTTGCTCAACAGACACACCATCTTCTTGAAGTCACAGTGCTTAATTGAGTCTGACGGTTTATCTAAAAACTTTGAACCACTAAAGAAAGGCTTACAATTACTTTACATGAGAGCGGAGGGGGTTGCCCATTTTAAATAGCTCCCATTCAATTCATGACCTCCCTCTTGGATTTATCAGTAGGCAGTCTTGCTTGGAAAAGCAAAAGCACATTCTGGAACTTAAAATATTATTTGCGTGTACTTTTCTTCTGTAGGTCACACAGAGAGTTGTAAAAATGAGAAGAAAAGCCTTGTTTTTGTAGGCCGGGACCGCTTATCTCATTTCCTATTTTATTTATCATTGTTGCTATTAATTAAAATAGTTCTGGTATTTTGGTCCAGGGCCAAGAACATGGCTACTCGGAGGCACTAGAGGTGTATGTCTCCCGTCTATTCTCTTCTTCTGGTCTTGGAGGCCTGGCCATTCAGATGTCTGCAATTCAAGAGTTGTCTTCATAGATGAGGGAGAACACCTATGTGATGCTAGGCCACCCTAACTCCACACTGTACATTTTCCTACATGGAGTCCCACATAAGAGTTAGGGCAAAACTGATTGACAACAAGTCTGAATTTATTTTCTCACCAATTTCTGTGCTTTAGAATAGCCTAAATAGCACTTGAGCAACCACACACTTCACTCTATGATTTCCTGCTTGCCCTGGGGTCTCCATTTACTGCTGAGGGCCTTCAGTGTGTGGTATTTTCTCATTGCAGGTGCCCAGTGCATGCTGCTAAAATGTGCACATGGATACATACGCATTGCAGCATCTATGTTATTTGAGGTAACTCTACCTGATAAAATATTCCAGGATCTAATGACACTGAATGATAAGGATCCTTGCTTAGTCAGTAGAAAACTATCAAACCAGGGTGTACAATGTTCTCAGTTTTGTGAGTTCATTTCTTCCACCCTACCCTGTGTTTCTTTCACATTCTACCTATATATCAATTTCTTCCTGTCCAGGTATAGGTGACAAAAGGGCAAATGCACATTAACAGAAGCTGGAAAACACCCTCTAGTGCTTGATTGTACAGTTCTTACAGTACTAGACACATAATTATAATGGCATTTATCTCATCCTTATAATAGAATTAGAGCTGTTGCCAATAATTTTCTTTTATTTCCTGCGTTTGATGAATTGACTTGTCTGCAAGGAGAAGACTATTGGATGATTGGTCACTAGCCAAAATATGAAACTGAATGTTCTAGAAAAAGGATTTAAAAACAAACTTAGTATTCATAGGCCTACCTTATATCATCTTCCACGTACAAAAGCATATATTGTTTTACAGTTAATACATATTATCAAACCAGGTTTGAGCACAAAATACTAAAGACTATTGCATTAAGTAAATCTTAAAAGGTTGCACATTTCCTTTGAAGAAAATGTGGAGTTTAAACTCAGACTTCATGGATGGATTAAATATGACACTCCAGTATTCCTGCTTC
Organism: Grammomys surdaster; assembly: GCF_004785775.1. NCBI lineage: Eukaryota > Metazoa > Chordata > Mammalia > Rodentia > Muridae > Grammomys > Grammomys surdaster. The sequence goes on along the minus strand of NW_021604565.1, from coordinate 19,147,079 downwards.
TTTAACTATTTCCTTCACAAATTAAATTCTCAGTGTTGAGTTGGGGGTGGGATCAAGGGTTCAGAACATGAGTGATGTTTTCCTAGACACTTTAGATAAAATCTGTTGTTGATAAACAGCCTTTTGTGGCCATGCGGATAATTTTTCTTATGTGTGTGTAAACTTCTATGGAAAGTTGTTATTCTTGAAGAACTGCTCTCTATTGCCCTTCCTGTTTCAGTTTTTCTTGTTAATTTCACAAATATGTCAGAGAAAAATAATTCATTGCTATTTTTACTTTTTTCAAGCAAATTACTTAGACACAGTGCTTCAAACTAGGGTTATTTTGATATGAATATCCAAATAAAGATAATGTTTTAAGCTATTTTAACTACATGTTTTTTCTTAGAAAAATTACAGTGGAATGCCAGATTATATTTCTTTTATCTAAATACCAAATAGGAATAAAATATAGTCAATAGACTAGGGCCTTTAATTTTACAACATTATTGAATTAGTATCCAGCTTAAGATATTTTTGGGGCAACTATTTATTACCTTCATTTTCAAGAATTATTTTATTTTTAATTGAATGTTTCATTTACATTTCATATGTTATTCGTTTACCCCATCCCCCACCCACCCAGGAACCCCCATCCCTTCACCCCTCCTCCTGCTTCTCTGTTGAAGTACCCCAACACACCCACCCCACTCCCATCCCCCACCCTCAAATTCCAACCCCCTGGGGTGTCCAGCCTTCACGAGACCAAGGATCTTTTCTCCCACCTATGCCCAGCAGGGCCCTCCACTCTTACATATACAGCTGAAGCCATGGATCCCTCCCTAAGTGCTCCCAGGCTGGTGGTTTAGACCCTGTGAGCACTGCTTGGTTGGTATTGTTGCTCTCCTCATGGGGCCGCAAACCCTTTCAGCTCCTACAGTCTTCACTCTGACTCCTCCATTGGGAACCCCATGATCAGTTCAAAGGTTAGCTGTGAGCATCTGCCTCTGAATATGTCAGACTCTTGCATACCTCTGAGGAGACATCTATATCAGGCTCTTATCAGCATGCACTTCCTGACTTCCACATCAGCATCTACCTTTGGTGAATGCACATGGGATGGATATGCAGGTGGAATGGTCTTCAGACTGCCCCTCCTTCAGTTTCTGTTCCTCACTTTGTCTCCATATTTGCTCCCTTGAGTATTTTGTTGCTCCTTCTAAGAAGGACCGAATCACCCCACTTGGTCTTCCTTCTTCATGAGCTTCATGTGGCCTCTGAGTAGAATCTTGGGTATTTCAAGGTCCTGGGCTAATATCCAGGAATCAGTGAGTGAATACCATGTGTGTTCTTTTGTGATTGGCTTACCTCACTCAGGATGATATTTTCTAGTTCCATCCATTTACCTAGGAATTTCTCGAATTGATTGCTTTTAATAGCTGAGTAATACTCCATTGTGTAAATGTACCACATTTTTTTGTATCAATTCTTTAGTTGAAGGGTTCTTCTGGGTTCTTTCCAGCTTCTGGCTATTATAAATAAGGCTGCTAGGATCACAGTAGAGCATGTGTCCTTGTTATATGTTAGAGCATCTTCTGGGTATATGCCTAGGAGTGGTATAACTGGATCCTCAGGTAATACTATGTCCAATTTTCTGAGGAACTGCCAGATTGATTTCCAAAGTGGTTGCACCATCTTGCAGTCCCACCAACAATGGAGGAGTGTTCCTCTTTCTCCACACTCCTGCCAGCATCTACTATAACCTGAGTTTTTAATCTTAGCCATTCTGACTGGTGTGAGATGGAATCTCAGGATTGTTTTGATTTGCATTTCCCTGATGACTAAGGATACTGAACATTTCTTTAGTTGCTTCTCGGCCATTCGAGTTTCCTCCGTTGAAAATTCTTTGTTAAGCTCTATATCCCATTTTTTAAATAAGGTTATTTGTTTGTCTGGAGTCTAATTTCTTGAGTTCTTTGTATATATTGGATATTAGCCTTCTATCAGATGTAGGATTGGTAAAGATCTTTTCCCAATTTGTTGGTTGTCGTTTTGTCCTATTGACAGTGTCCTTTGCCTTACAGAAACTTTGCAATTTTATGAAGTCCCATTTGTCAATTCTTGATCTTAAAGCATATGCCATTGGTGTTCTGTTCAGGAACTTTTGCCCTGTGTCCAAGTATTCTAGGTTCTTCCCCACATTCTCTTCTACTAGTTTCAGTGTATCTGGTTTTATGTGGAGGTCCTTTATCCATTTAGACTTGAGTTTTGTACACGAGATAAGAATGGATCAATTTTCATTCTTCTACATGTTGTCCTCCAGTTGAACCAGCACCATTTGTTGGAAATGCTGTCCTTTTTCCACTGGACTGTTTTATCTCCTTTGTCAAAGATCAAGTGACCATAGGTGTGTGGGTTCATTTCTGGGTCTTCAATTCTACTCCATTGATCTTCCTGCCTGTCTCTGTACCAATACCATGTAGTTTTTTATCACTATTGCTCTGTAGTACAGCTTGAGGTCAGGGATGGTGATTCCTCCAGAAGTTCTTTTATTGTTGAGAATAGTTTTGGCTATCCTGTGTATTTTGTTATTCCAAATGAACTTGAGAATTTCCTTTTGTAACTCTGTGAAGAATTGAGTTGGGATTTTAATGGGAATTGCATTGAATCTGTAGATTGCTTTTGGCAAGATGGCCATTTTTATTATATTAATCCTGCCAATCCATGAGCATGGGAGATCTTTCCATCTTCTGAGATCTTCGATTTCTTTCTTCAGGGATTTGAAGTTCTTGTAATACAGGTCTTTCCCTTGCTTGGTTAGAGTCACACCAAGGTATTTTATATTATTTGTGACTATTATGAAGGGTGTCATTTCCCTAATTTCTTTTTCAGTCTGTTTATCTTTCATGTAGAGGAAGGCTACTGATTTGTTTGAGTTGATTTTATAACCAGCCACTTTGCTGAAGTTGTTTATCAGGTATAGGAGTTCTCTGGTGGAAGCTTTGGGGTCACTTATACATACTATCATATCATCTGCAAATAGTGAGATTTTGACTTCTTCCTTTCCTATTTGTATCCCTTTGACTTCTTTTTGTTGTCTAATTGCTCTGGCTAGGTCTTCCAGTACTATATTGAATAGGTAGGGGGAGAGTGGGCAGCCTTGTCTAGTCCTGATCTTAGTGAGATTGCTTCAAGTTTCTCTCCATTTAGTTTGATGTTGGCTACTGGTTTGCTGTAAATTGCTTTTACTATGTTTAGGTATGGGCCTTGATTTCCTGATTTTTCCAAGACTTTTATCATGAAGGGATGTAGAATTTTGTCAAATGCTTTCTCAGCATCTAGTGAGATGATCATGTGGTTTTTTTCCTTTGAGTTTGTTTATATAGTAGATTACATTGATGGATTTCCGAATATTGAACCATCCCTGCATTCCTGGGATAAAACCTACTTGATCATGATGGATGATTGTTTTGATGTGTTCTTGGATTCGGTTTGCTAGAATTTTATTGAGTATTTTTGCATCGATATTCATAAGGGAGATTGGTCTGAAGTTCTCTTTCTTTGTTGGGTCTTTGTGAGATTTGGGTATGAGTGTAATTGTAGCTTCATAGAACAAATTGGGTAGTGTTCCTTCCTTTTCTATTTTGTGGAATAGTTTGAAGAGAATTGGTATTAGGTCTTCCTTGAAGGTCTGACAGAATTCAGCACTAAAACCATCTGGTCCTGGGCTTTTTTTGGTGGGGAGACTTTTAATGACTGCTTTTATTTCCTTAGGGGTTATGGGACTGTTTAGATGGTTTATCTGCTCCTGATTTAACTTTGGTACCTTGTATCTGTCTAGGAAGTTGGCCATTTCATCCAGGTTTTCGAGTTTTGTTGGGTATAGGCCTTTGTAGTAGGATATGATGATTTTTTGAATGTCTTCAGTTTCTGTTGCTATGTCTCCCTTTTCAGTTCTGATTTTATTAATTTGGATACTGTCTCTGTGCCCTCTGGTTAATCTGGCTAAGGATTTATCTATTTTGTTGATTTTCTCAAAGAACCAACTCCTGGTTTTGTTGATATTTTGTATTGTTCTTTCTGTTTCTATTTGGTTGATTTCAGCTCTGAGTTTGATTATTTCCTGCCTTCTACTCCTCTTCTGTGTATTTGCTTCTTTTTGTCCTAGAGCTTTAAGTTGTGCTGTCAAGTTGTTAGTGTATACTCTCTTCAGTTTCTTTTTGTAGGCACTTAGAGCTATGAGTTTTCCTCTTATCACTGCCTTCATGGAGTCCCACAAGTTTTGGTATGGTGTGTCCTCATTTTCATTGAATTCTAAAAAGTCTTTAATTTCTTTCTTTATTTCTTTCTTGACCAAGTCATCACTGAGTAGAGTGTTTTCAGTTTCCATGTGCGTGTGGGTTTTCCATTGGTTTTGTCATTATTAAAGACCAGTCTTAGTCCATGGTGATCTGATAAGATGCAAGGGTTTATTTCAATCTTTTTGTATCTGTAGAGGCCTGTGTTGTGACCAATTATATGGTCTATTTTGGAGAAGGTACCATGAGGTGCTGAGAAAAAGGTATATTCTTTTGTTTTAGGATGAAATGTTCTATAGATATCTGTTAAGTCCATTTGGTTCATAACTTCTGTTAATTTCAAAGTGTCTCAGTTTAGTTTCTGTTTCCATGATCTGTCCATTGCTGAGAGTGGGGTGTTGAAATCCCCCACTATTATTGTGTGAGAGGTAATGTGTGTTTTGAGGTTTAGTAAAGTTTCTTTTATGTATGTAGGTGCCCTTGCATTTGGAGCATAGATATTCAGAATTGAGAGTTCACCTTGGTAGGTTTTTCCTTTGATGAGTATGAAGTGTCCCTCCTTATCTTTTTTGATTACTTTTGGATGAAAGTCAATTTTATTTGATATTAGAATGGCTACTCTAGCTTGTTTCTTGGGCCCATTTGCTTCGAAAATTGTTTTCCATCCTTTTATTCTGAGGTAGTATCTGTCTTTGTCACTGAGGTGTGTTTCTTCTATGCAGCAAAATTCTGTGTCCTGTTTGTGTATCCAGTCTGATAGTCTGTGTCTTTTTATTGGGGAATTGAGTCCATTGATGTTAAGAGATATTAAGGAAAAATGCTTGTGGCTTCCTGTTATTTTTGTTATTAGAGGTAAAATTATGTTTGTATAGCTATCTTCTTTTGGGGTTGTTGGAAGATTACTTCCTTGTTTTTTCTAGGTTGAAGTTTCCCTCCTTGTGTTGGCGTTTTCCATCAATTATCCTTTGAAGTGCTGGGTTTGTAGGAAGATATTGTGCAAATTTGGTTTTGTCATGGAATGTCTTGGTTCCACCATCTATAGTGATTGGGAGTTTTGCTGGGTATAGTAGTCATGGCTGACATTTGTGTTCTCTTAGGGTCTGTATGATGTCAGCCCAGGCTCTTCTGGCTTTTATAGTCTCTGGTGAGAAGTCTGGTGTAATTCTTATAGGTCTGCCTTTATATGTTCTTGACCTTTTTCCCTTACTGCTTTTAGTGTTTTTTCTTTGCTTTGTGCATTTGATGTTTTGATTATTATATGACGGGAGGTATTTCTTTTCAGGTCTAGTCTATTTGGTGTTCTGTAGGCTTCTTGTATGTTTATGGGCATCTTGTTCTTTAGGTTAGGGAAGTTTCCCTCAATAATTTTGTTGAAGATATTTACTGGCCCTTTAAGTTGGGAGTCTTCATTCTCATCTATACCTATTACCCATAGGTTTGATCTTCTCATTGTGTCCTAGATTTCCTGGATGTTTTGAGTTAGGAGTTTTTTGCATTTTGCATTTTCTTTGACAGCTATGTCAATGTTTTCCATGGTATCTTCCACACATGAGATTCTCTCTTCTATCTCTTGTATTTGGTTGGTGATGCTTGCATCTATGACTCCTGATCCCTTTCTTAGGTTTTCTATCTCCATGGTTGTCTTCCTTTGAGATTTCTTTATTGTTTCTATTTCCATTTTCAGATCCTGAATGCTTTTGTTTAATTCCTTCTTTGTGTTTTCTTGCAGTTCTTTAAGGGATTTCTGTGCTTCCTCTTTAAGGGCTTCTGCCTGTTTATTTGTACTCTCCTGTATTTCTTTAAGGGAGTTACTTATGTCCTTCTTAAAATCCTCTATCATCATCATGAGAAGTGATTTTAATTCTGAATCCTGCTTTTCTGGTGTCATGGGGTGTCCAGGGCTTGCTATATTGGGAGAACTGGGTACTGATGATGCCAAGAAACTTTGATTTCTGTTGCTTATGTTCTTGTGCTTGCCTTTGCCATCTGGTTAACTCTAGTGTTACCTGCCCTCACTGTGTAAGACTGAAGTCTATATTTCCAGTTATCTTGCTTGTGTCAGAGCTCCTCAGAGTCCAGTTGTCTCTGTGGTCTTATGATCCTAATCTTTTGGGTGGAAGAACTCCTGGGACTCAGGCCTCCTCTGGGATCTGGAAATCCTTCTGATCTGGGTGCAGTGGTTCCTCTAGGATGGCTCAGGATATGATGTCTCCACAAGTGCAAACCAGCTAGGTGTTTGCTGCTCTGAGTTCAGTGGCTCCTCCACTGCTCTGGGTGCAGTGGTTCCTCAGGTGCTCTGAGTGCAGTCGCTCCTCTAGGATGGCTCAGGCTTTTTTATCTCCACAGGAGCAGACCAGCTCTGTGTCTGCCCCAGCCAAAAAAGCGAATTATTTTATTTTTAATTGTTTACATCTGTCTGAGGAAATGTATGTATGTGAGCAATCATGTCTGCAAATTCTTAAGGAAGGTTTTTGATTCCCTGGCGATGAAGTGACAAATGATTGTGAACAGAATCAGGTAGGTTCTGGGAATTGAACTGTGGTCTTCTGTAAGAGTGGTACCAGTTCCTAACCACTAAGACCCCCACTTTATTACCTTTATTATTTTACTCTGTATATGCTCAGAATGTTTATGCTTTTACATATATAAACCTAAAGTTTGCTTTCAATTTTAAACTCAGAGGAACGACCATTCCAGACTGACTTCTGGAAGTGAAGCTGCTCATGTCTCTTACTGAAAGAGATGACTAATTTAAGAGACCTTGATTCAAATAAATGATTAGACAATAAGTAGAAGGGGAAAGCCCACATTTAGTTTCCAAGACAGAAAGCTCACAGCTGAGAACTGACCGTAGGGAGAGCTAATGGGTCCACTTGAGAATTTTTATTTCATCATCGTTAGGTTTCATGTAAGACACATGCTTATGTATTTTGAGCTCACAAGTCAAACGTGGACAAGTTGTAGGTCAAAGGTCACTACATAAATGAGTTATTTTGAACATTAATTCTCTTTATTAGTTTCATATTTTGTAATGAATCCCATTTTATCTAATTTTGTAAACCATACCAAAAAGATCTCACAGACAACTTAAAATACTCAAATAAACTTTAAAAGTCTAGTTAAAGGTTCTTATGTCTCAAATGATTAGCCAAACACCCTCTCCAGTTACATAAAAAATATCTGTCCCCTGTGAAAAATGAAGCAAGTGTATGTTCAGGGTGTCTCAGACTGTGGACTTTTGAGAGTCAATAGCAAGAAGGGGACCTTCTGTCAAGGACATCTACAGTCACAGTTTTCTCTCATGTAATTGTCTTGTGGGTAGATATAGTTTAAAAGTTATATAAAATTTTTATTACTTTAAACCCAAATTTTACCTTCATATTTAAGTATTATAACCACAAGAAAAATCTATTTCCTTTTAATTCTGTGAAGTATAAGGAGGGAAAGTAAAGTGCATAGGAGACAGAATTAGATGACCGGTGTGGTGAATATTTTCCAGTGCTCACTTGACTAGCTCCCCCATACTTATGTGCTACCCTTTCCTGGAATCAGATTGTGTCATAAAATCCTCTCAGTTTCATCCTGTTCATCACAACACTCATACTGAGGACACTAAGCTACCAGGCTGTAAGTGTACTGCCTGTCCATCAGGAGGCCATAATGTTGTAAAGAGGTCAAAGGATAGAATTAAACTTAACTGTAGCTGATTGATGCCCAGGCTCCCTATTGTAATCCTTCTAGAGCCTCCAAAGGATGTAAGTCTGTGCCCATTGAGTTACTTCTAGCTTTAGCATTAAACTCTACACATTGTAGAATGGAAATAACCCATCCTCAAAGTAGTTTGTCTGAAACTCGCTCACACAGTGAGAATCTTATGATCATTAGCAAGTAAGTGTTACATGTTACTCAGTTATGAAGAAGATGTATTGGTTTAGTAGTAGTCAAAATTTACTTAGATTCACATAGGGTGTACCAAGGTGCTTGTCATGTTGCTAGCTATTGAACAGCAGTGAACTAGACTCTATCTTCTGGCAACTCACATTTTAAGGTTAAGACATACATAGAATGTTTTAAGTGATGGCCCTTAGTGCCTTGTGCTATCCTTGCAACTTAAAGTTTCATATGAGGTTAGTAAGATTTTATAAATATAAAATGTGAAGGCAGACTATGTTTTAATATGTTTCTAATTGTTGAAGTACAATTATTGATAATAAGGATATTTTTAAACTTCAAAAGAGTATTTTTGAAAATCCTCAGACTATCAAACTTTAAATACACCAGAGTTCCAGAACAGGGTTGTATCAAAGCTATGTAAGCTATGAAAGTTTTTATATTTATATTATTTACAACATTTCTGATACATTAAAAATAAAAATCACAGTGAGATTTAACTTTTGAGAGTATAGACATGAAGGTGTTTTATAACTCTCTCCTCCTTAACCTGTCATGTTTGCACTCTAAATTTAAATCCAGATGTTTCTGAAAGTTGTTACAGAGCATGGCTGACTGATGGTCACCCCTCTCCCCAGTGTAAAATTAGTTAGAGGCATCTGTTCAATTCCCAGTGGTTTGGAATTTGTGTAGTAAAATTTATACCAGATTCTTCCTTACTCAGCTGATGAACCTGGGATCTGGACTCAAGTGAAACAGGTACAGAAAAATCTTTGAATGTATGATGTGCTTTGTCTGAAAGTTAGTAGAAAAGTAGCATAACAGTGAATTTAAAAAACCTAAACATTTATATATTCTTTGATTCAGCAATCTAACTCTGAGGAATCATTTCAAAAGAAAAGAACTCAACAGAGGAAAACATCAGTGCACATGGACATTCCAGAGATCACAGAGGAAATACAGGGAATGATGGGTCAAGTTTGTATCCACTCAGTGCTTTCAGTTCTTTCTGATGTGCATGATCTCTATGCAAACAGACAGGTAAATAACAAAGAAAACAAACAAAGCTCTGAAACACAGCAACATTAATTACAATGAAGACTGAGATATAGTTCACACAAGTGGCAGATGGCAAGTGCAGGGGCTTCTCCAGACTAAGCTTTTACTCTTAAAGTCAGTCCATAATATCAGTGGTTTCCTGAAAATAGCTGTTAAAAAGGAATTGCCCCTGAGATGTTGAATGAGCAAATAGGTGACTTATCTCTGTAAAGTAGAGCCATAACATAATTACCAATGTTTTTAGAAAGTTAATGTGACTTTATAAATATTGTAACATTGCCATTAAAGGACAAATATTGTAACAATTATGTTGACAGTACTATCAGTGTCGTAACACTTACCTGACTTGATCCAGCACAAAGAGACTGCTGCCTAACATTAGTCATCAATATGCCCTGGCAATCCTTCAAGGTTCTTAAAAAAAATGTACAAGTTAAAAAATCTGGTTCTGTGAAAACTTAGAAATTCTGTTTGCTGGGCAAGAATAATGGTCTTATAACATGGACCATGTGGATATTTTAGCAAACACATAATTATCTGTAGAAATAAAATACACTCTCATTCTCTTACAAACACACAGCGCTCTGTCTCATTTCTTTATATCAATGAAGCACATTGTAATAAACGATACAACCCTCGGAGAACTGGGTAAATAAAGTTAAGGACCTTAAATAAGACCTTAAATAAGTTAAGGACCAGTGTTCTGTGGGGATGATGATGCCATTGACCTTCATGATGGAAAGTGAGTTGAGCAAAAATAGAGATTTTTAATTAGTCATGCCTAATGACCAATGTAGCTAAAACACAAATCAGAATGCTTGCCTGATTCGGTTATAGGGGAAGGTGTTATGTATGTGTTTATAGTTTTGCTTTTTAGCATATGATAGGTTATTGATATGACCTGGGGTGGAGTAGATTTCAAATCTCTTCATCTTGAAATTTGAAATAGTTTTGTAGTGGGTGTGCTCTTGAGGTCGTGGAACAAAATTCTCTACACATAAGTACAGACTACAAGTAGTGAGTTTTTTTTTCTAGGGAGCACTGCCATTAAAGAACAATCAGGTTTACGATGGGTATGGAGAAGCTTGCCAAACATGACCTCAGGCCAGGGAACTGTTGTTCAAATCAACAATGACTAAGTCCTATAGAATAAGACCATTTATCAATGTTATGAGAACATCACGGAATGTCACATTCCTTCTGTGGTCACTTGTTTTTTCATGCCCATAACCACAGTATAATTATGTCAAGAGAATCAGAAAACCTTATTAGTAACATTTGGAGGTGACAAGAACACCTCCAAAATGTCCAGGCTATCAGAAAAGGAGGTAGAGCCTGAGGAGACACTATGAGTCATGTGGCATCCTTGAGGAGAACCTGGACCAAAATAGGATATTGGTAAAATTTTAAGCAATTCTTGAAAGTGTAGACTTTAGACAATAAAATATAGAAATAAACATAACAAACAAATGGAACAAATCTCAGACAAAGGCTTTCTTCTACAAGTTTGTCAGAGAAGCATGTTCTTATCTGACACATTTCTTAAGAACATATACATATCTGCTAATTCTGTGTAACATGAATAATTCTTCTTGTCATGAGACTTTGAGAAAAGCTTCCCTGGGCAGCGAAGGGTCCATAGAGTGAGTCACTGGAAACATAAAATAAATTTTTAAAAATGTATTCTTATCTCTTACATCCAAAACATCCACTCTAATCTCAGGTAAAATGCTTTGCTTATATATAATTAAAACTCTGGGCATGTCCTCATTTGTGTAGGGTCATGATTGTTATATGAAAGAAAGTTTATGTAGTTGAAAAGCAAGGAACTTTGGGGCATATAAAAATGAGTTTGCAGGCCACTGAGGATGTTTTAGGTGTAACCTGATCTATTTTATTAGTCTTCTGAAAAAATACAAGTAAAAACATTAGTAAATTTGTTAATAGCACACACTTAATCTATCATATACTCTTTAAAAATGTCTTTTTTTCTAAGCATTGATTGGAAGGGTAAGGCTAATAAATCGGGAGAGAATGCTCATGATAAGGGTAATTTCTTTTAAAAAGTATATTAATTTTCTTTGTCTCATCAAAAAGAATGCATCTTGTGCCAGAACAAAAAAAATCAGAACTGTGGTCACATTTTATTGAAATATTTACTGTAAAACAAAACGTCCCCCAAACATTTTTTATTACATTACATCAGATCTGTAAAGTATTTTGTTTTGTGGCTGTGGATATAGTTTCGACGCCTCTTTTCTGTAAGGACTGTAATGAACGTTACACAGATCATGCACAGATCACTTGCAGAATAGTTTCTGTTCACTTTAGCCTACAGAGAGTGGTTAAAAGCAACATTCAAGCACAATCTGCATCCCGTTATCCTTGTGTTTGCCTCACACAAAGGTATTTTTAAGAAGTGGTATGGCATTGTTCTACTCATTGCCTCATGTCAAATCGTATTGCTTGGTAACTCATGACAAACCTGTTGTGTGTTAGCTAGGAGCTCATGAAGTAAAATTTGAAATGCCAGCAATCTGGCTTAGCTTTTACAAATATATATATATATATATATATATATATATATATATATATATATTTATATTAGATTGCAATACTGAAATTGCGTAAATCAAAAATGGCAAACTATCTAGGGTTTGACCAATTTGAGGCTATGTTGTGGATCCTGCTTACAGCCTTTCCTGGTCTTCAGAAATGACATAATTATTGGTATTGTTCTCTAGCCGTGTCAGAATGGTTTTGCTTAAACTTAGTATTTGCAAAAACAGGTTGGAATCTGTGAATGTTGTTGCTGTTTAGTAAAATCTCTCTAAATCACATAGCTATAATGCCTTGATTAATAAAATGTTTTCCATGGTTTCATGAACCATGTGTGTCTTCGATCATGAGTTAAGAAGCTGGAGACAGACTGGGAAATGTAGGCATCTTGCTGTCCTCAGAGGAGGTTTGTAGTCTAGCAGAGAGCAACCATTTATCAAGGGACCACAGGAGTTAGTACAGACCAGCACAGCAGAGAGAGAAATAGGATACTGAAAATATAAAAGAAACGACCTTAGTCAGTCCATGGGAAAAATGCTTCGTTTCAACAATGAGCTCACCGTGTTCTTAACGGTGAGCTCAGATAGTGGGTACCAGTACTCTGATGACTAATGCTATGAAAAGTTATTGATAAAAAGAAAGGAGTGACATGAAGGAATACAATCTATATTAATATATGCCACATCTGTCTCTGTCTTTATATACAGAAGAATCTTTATAAGCACAGGAATCTTGTGGTTCCACTTTGTGAAAAAGCAATCACCTACCCTGAGCACTGCCCGGTTCATGACTGTCATTCCATATATAGCACCTGGTTATTATTTTTCTTTTCAATGCTAAAATTTGACTATGAAACAAATTATAAGAACTGAATTGAATACCTTATGTGCCCATTGCCAGAATATGCCTGTTGGTAGAAAATACTGTCTTGTGAGTGCTGTGGTTTGTTTTCCTCAGAAGGGCTCCTTTCATTTGTGTGTGTGTGTGTGTGTGTGTGTGTGTGCATATGTGTGTGTGTTTGTCTCTGTGTGAGCATGTGTGTGTGTACATGTGTGTGTGTGTGTGTGTATCCTTTGTGTTTGTGGAAGCCTGTAAAGCCATTAGAGCACCTTGCATCCCTTGGAGGTCAAGTTACAGGACATTGTAAGCTGCCTGATTTGGGTGCTGGAAACCAAATCCATGGCCAGTGGAGGAATAGCAAGCACATTTACAGAGACATCTCTCCATCCCAACTCCGTTCACTTATAAGTGGTCATACCTTACATAAAATACAGACGTTTCCACCTCAAGAAACTTGTTTAAGAAATTACATGAGGTTTTTCCTCTCCATTACTATTGTTGGCTTATATTTGTGGTCACTTGTACCATAAATACATTTTCTGAGATAAGCGTGTAGAGGCTCCTACAATTATCACGAACACTTTCTGAGTGTGCCTAATATGAGCAATAAGGTATTTGAGATGCTGGTTCTTTTTAAATTTATTTTTAATTATTTATCTTTTTATGTAATACGAAGACACTATAGCTGTCTTCAGACACATTAGAAGAGAGCATCTCATTACGAATGGTTGTGTGCTACCATGTGCTTGCTGGGAATTGAACTCATGACCTCTGGAAGAGCAGTCAGTGCTCTTAACCGCTGAGCTGTCTCTCATGCCACTTTAATCTGTTTGTTTGTTTGTTTGTTTGTTTTGTTTTTAATTTTTAAAAAATTTTTTAAACTTTTTAAATTTTTTTAAATCTGTTTCTATTAATCTGTTTTTACTCATCTTGAAACCATGTGCCAGCGCCATATCTACTACACCATTGTTGCTTTCCTAACTTATATTTTATTCTTTTGGAAGTGGCAGTCATATTGAGGATTTTTTATGCTCTAAGTTCTATCAATGTATTTTCCTGTATTGAGAAAATCCTTACTGTAAATGCATCAGCTATTAATTGTCATTGTTTCCTGTGAAAGAAGGAGAAATTCGGAGCTTAGAGTTAAGAAGAGTCATGAAATCCCGAGACCCATATTCTGAGTTTATAGCTTGAGCTTGTCCACACTATCCTAAATTGCTTCTCTCTGTCAGTTTCTACATGTAATGTGTGATTGAGAAAGCCATGACACAGAGCTAAGTCACAGTCACATGATCACCATTGTGATTAAACATGTTCAACCTTCTATAGCATACCAGGACCAGGACTGAATGCTCCACACGTGTCATCTTATGTCGTGCTTATCTGAGGTAGATCCTGTCATCCTCTCTACTCTAGAAGATGGGCAGATTAAAACAGGGAGAGAGTATCTATACACCCGAGCTGCTGGGTGGCAGAAAAAGAAAGACCTGGAGTTAGCTAGCCTCAGAGCTCACGCTCTTACCACACATTGTTTTTTTTTTACGTTTTTGTGTTTGCATGATCTATGTTCAGTTATTATATGTTTAACTTCTAATTTAGAATTTCACGAGAGGTCTACAGAAGTTATGAGGAAATAAATCCTTATTTAGTATTTAAAGCAATTATCTAATTTATCACAGACACCTGTTATTTAAAGTTGTCAAGAGTTAAGATAAACATACAATCTATATGTGACATTATTATGATCTTTGATTATTCCATATAGATCATGAAGATTCCCATTGCACTACTAGGGTTCTTTGAAAGCAGAAAGCTGAAAGAGAGTGGCTCAGAGACTGCTGCTGTTTGTGGACAATTGTGTGATGATCTAAAAGAGATTTATAGACTTTTTGTTCCTAGATAAATTGGAGTATGTTTTGAGTCTAAGGAATGCATCTGATGACTGCATTATCTTTCTGTTATATAATAAGGTATTGAGAATTTAGTGGTTTATTGAAATATTCATTCATTAACTGAAAGCTTCTATGGTTCAGAAATCTGGGCAGTTTGTGTCTTCTGTTTCATATTCATCTCAGAAAGCTTTGATCACGATGTTGGTCAGGTTACCTATGCTCCAGCAGATGGTACTAATCCTATGCACAGACAGGCAGCATGAAGAAGACTCTGTGGAGTTTTAAACAGAGAAACAGATGAAGTTGGGAGAGAAAAGTGATGTGAGGAAAGGGAAGGAATTGGAGGGGGAGTGGGAGGCATATTTTTTCAAAACACATTGTATACAGATATGAAATTCTCAAACAATAAACAATAATAATAGAAAAGAAGATGCTGGGGTTTTTGACTGTTCAATTACTGACTGATTAGCTTCTAAGCTCACATAGTTTCAGCTTGTGTAAGCAGGTGGCCTCATAGTAACAGTTTCCTGTCACCTGGACCCACCTTATCCTTAAACTTCATTAAGGCATGTGTGCTGAAAGCCTGTGGAATTTGTTAGAAAAGTGGCTGTCATGATCCTTTGTATTGCTGTCATGGACATGATAATGTTGTTTATTGATTACAGAAGTTTCTTCAACCCAGGCCACACACTAGAAGAAATGCAACACAAGAGTGCAAATTTTATAATTCAAGGAAGATTGGGGGTGTTTTAGAAACCTGCCTACCGCACAAATGGAAGCTGTCTGCTCCATGCGGAAATGGCTGAGATTGAACAAGACCTTAACTTCCCAGCGTTCTAATTATGTGTTTTTCTCTTATTAGAAATATGGTGTAAGCTTGAGTTTGGGAGAGGGTAAGGGACATTATTGGCTGATTCATCATTTTATGCTTGGTATTACTTTATGTACTATAAAAATGTAAGCCCTTTCAACTGTTTTTACTGCCTGATTGTATGGAATTCATAGCTGAATAGCAGCATGACATCACTGCATGTGCCCTGGTTGTGAGCATGAATATCTCATTAATTCAAGAATCTCCAAACATACCAGTCACATTTTATTCTGGTTTCTGTGGTATGCCAGCAAAGGGGGTATCACCTTGAAACAGCACTATTTGTGACTTCAGTGTCACATGATCTATCTAACACAATCTGCCTCCTGCTTTCTAGTGCTAGCTCATCTTTCCTGCTTGAGAATCTATGTTGGATACCTGCAGTTTTCACATCATCACTAAGACAGCAGCAAATCATAACCAAGCTCTCTGGTCTGTATTGTTTTCCTCGTTGGAGGCTTCAGTTATGGTCCTGCTACTTGAGGCAGGATGTGCTGTGAAGGAAACCAGACCGTTGTGCAAGTCAAAACAGAACCAACTTCTGTTCAGAACTTGAGCTTCAATCTGTGTTCTTCCTTGATATCTTTGCTGTCAGTGCCACTTCTACCTGAAGCCATACATTTATTTTTCAATTTGATGAAGTGCTAATGGTTTACTTAATTCCTGTTACAATGAAAGTAGATCGCTTGTAGCATCTGCTCTCTCTAAGGCTTATAGTCCAATGTGAGGTCCAATGTGCGTTGTGGTCGCTGTACAGTTAGTAAAAAGCACTATTATTAGTGTTCTCAATGAGCAATTTTCTTATTAAAATCATTTGTTTTATTTTACAATAAAAATGATAATAAATGCTTCATTCAGTACCTTGTTTTAGAAGCATGATGTTATCTATCATACTTTGTATGCTTTGATGCATAGAAAAATTCCCATATTGCTATCAACATATGCTAATTTAGATATTTATTATTGTATGGGTAAATGGATTCCATTTGCACATAAGAATCCAGGACCTACACTGTACTTCAGAGTACACTTTGGCCACAGCACTTATATCCCATTTGAATATTAAATTGACTGTGTTTAAAGTGACAAGCTTGATCAAATCAAGATGGAATTGAGTAATTGTGTGTTTAATGTGCTTGGTTGACTGTGAGATGCTGATGATTGTCAGAAGCCTCATTGTTTATGCTAGATGAAGAAAAGAAGACGGCCAAGTGTTAGTATGCCATTTCTCCTTGTCAATTGTAGGATGTGCCCTGATAAGTTAGATGCAATAGAACCGAACGTGGCTGATTGACATTAGTAACCCAGAGGCAGGAACCATTGGTTTACTTTCAGAATTTATGGTGAACGTAGACAAGTCCCACTTAGGGGCTAAAAAGTAGGACTGTCTTTCATGAAAATTAGATTTCTATTGGTTCCAGAACAATTACCATAATCTCCCAGGATTTACCAATGAAATGCACCAAGTAGAGAGATGGGGGTTGGAGGGAGACAGAAAAGCCAAAGATCTTCAGATTCAGCCTGGACTAATCAAACTCACTTAAAATCCATAAATATTGAAAGTAGGAGTGAAAGGGTAAATTATTTTTAATTAGAATGCTTTTAGATATAAAATAGAATGCTATTTGTAAATAAAGGGAGAATTCTCTGAAAAAAAGACATAATGTTTTTCCCTTTGGGATATGTATCCTGGTCACATTTCAATGTTCTTTGAGGTCCAGATTCCTTTGAGATACTTGAGCATTTAAAGATGATATATTATGTTAACAAAGGCAGCCATGATTGTTTATGTTTTTAATCTGACAAAAATCAGAAAATAAGTGGTTTTTATTCATTACACAACATTAGCCCAAGTGTTCGACACTGGGGTCTATATATGCACTGCCTTCTTATAAAGAATACACCAGCTAAGATTTAACTGAAAAACATATCTTAAAGAGATAACTACAGTTGCTTAACTGATGATAATAATGGCCTGAAATGGAATGGAATTGTGGCCTTTCTTCTTACTCCCGTGTGCATTATTTTCAGGCACCAAATATAGTGTTCTCTGCATAACTGTGGGTGTACATTGCAGAAATATTTGTTTGGAAAGTCTTTCACTTCTGTGGCAAATAATCAAACTGACCAGAAATAAAAACAGTGTCAGAGTCTCCCAGTGATCCGGAGTTGTTCATTGGCCAAAGTGCAGAGAAGGGCTCACTGGGGCATATACCAATGTGCTAGCTCACTCTGCTTAATGAGAGTAATCTCATTTCACTTTTAGTTTTATTCACACCAGCAGCCACTAATCCCTCTCTGGGCATCCAAAGCTCAATAACTGCTACTTACACCTTCCCTCCATTTTCCCATCTCTATCTGATTCTTCTCCTGAATGCCTACTTGCTGATAGGAAATGCCTACCTGTGACAGAATACACCTGAAAATACTGAGTAACAATAATCACATCACATACCGTGTCTGGGTATTGTTGAATAATTTTAGTTTTAGGATCCTGGAGTCTCTTACCAGATTCTGTTTGTGAAACTCTGACATGTCCCTGTTCCCTCAACAGAAGCATAAAGGAACAGGAATACCGAATAACAAGTAAAAAAATTGGTGGCACTTCTGTCATGTTTTATGGAACAGGTCAATTCCACTGAAAGTCACTGAAGACCATGAAGCTTATGACAGAAGTTATTAGCACTTAGGCACCACACAAGCCTTTGTCCTCTTTTTATTCATGTCTTCAACAAATGGCAAAAAAACCTCTGTGTTTTAGAATAAATTTACATTTTCATTGAGTTTCCTGTGCTGCTCATTTCATGTGTCTTTGGAGCCAGATCCTTTTCCCCTTTCTATTAAGATGTCATTCTAGGAAGTTAGTCAAGCATATTTTAAAAGGTTTAAGACTATAAAGAAAAAGTATGCCTTATTTAATGTCTTAAACTTGTGCTGGCTAATATAACATGGAATGGTCCTCCTTGAGATTTGAGCAACTGAACTGTGCACACATTGGTAGTGGGACACAGAGCATTTTTTTTTTTTTTTTGCTCATGTCCAGCTTTAATTTGTTATGAGTTGAATTGTACTCTAATTTTTGTTTGATTGACTGAAGTCAATTACTTCCTTAAAGGAGTTTATGCTGTATCTCCATGTAGTTACTGAATACTTAGAAAAATGAGTTTCTTCACCATCAAACCAAACAAAGGTTGACAAGCACTGGGGGAGGAGATTGTAGACACACGTGACTGGAACTCACAGACCAGATCGAGTTGACTCAAATTCTCTTAAGATGGCGTCACGTACACTGACTTTCATGTTGGACAAAGTTTTGAACTTGGGTCCATAAACAAGTTCTGTCATGTTTAATCTTCAGGGAATGTTGACAAAAAAGGGAGAAAACAGGTTTATTTGATATTGTTTGGGAAAAATAAATGAAATAATACATAAAAGCAATTACTCTGATAAAGTATGCTAACGGATTGGCTCAATAGATGGTCATGTGCTGTGGGGTCAGCATTTATTTAGTAGGAGGGCAAAGAAACTGATCTTCAAAGAAGAATTTCCCTTCCTCTCACTTATAACGAACATTGTCCTGCTTCAAACAGAATATTTTTGATGTATTTGAACTTTCTTTTAATATGTTTTCACTCCTAGATAAGTTGGACATGGACTTTCATCAATTATTATAGTCTAGATGCTAACCTGTATTCATTCAGAAATGTTCTACATTAGTTTGTTTCTTTCCTTGAAGCTTAGAAAATGTTTCCTCTTTTATAAATCTATCTGCATTTGTGTGTGTATGTGATGGATTTGTATTTGTGCATGTAGACATGATGTCTGTGTGTATGTGTCCATTTGTATGAGTACAGGCATTCACGTATGTATGCAAAAGTAAAAGACAATGGCATGTGTCAATCATTGCCTTCTCCCTTGTTTGAAGCAGTCTCCATATTGTTCACTGCTGTGTACTAGAGTAGCAGGCAGCAGCGATTTTTGTCTCCTATCTCACTGTATAGGTACAATTACTGTATAGACAAGCACTTCTTGTGTAGCTATACATGACTTTTGGGATTCAAACTAAGGTCTTCTTGGTGGAGCTTAATTCTTTGCACACTGAGAAGCCTCTGCACCGTGATACCTATACTTTTTGATTAGTAGTCAGTCAGAAAATTTAGATCCTCCTTTGACATGGACATCCCTAAAAATTTTCCCTACATTTGGTTATTAAATGGCACAAACTAGGTTCACACATCAGATTTCCATTAGCATTTTTCTGTAATGTGTTGCAATTTTAAAAAGCAGTAGTTATTGGAATCTCAAAAATGAACTCACTGTTCATTCCTACATGCATCCTGAGTATTGTAGGATCGTGTAAAACTCAACTTAGTCAAAAAGGCCAGTGACTAATTAGCAACTGATAATTTCAATGTCAATCATATCTTAACATCATATCTTAATCCATCTTCTCCTCACCCAGGGTTTATGTATGCACTTAGATGTAGAAGTTGAGATCAGAATATCTTTGTCAATCACTCTTCATCTTGTTTTCTGAGATACTGTCTCTTCATCCACTGAACATGATGCTCATTATTTGGGCCTCTCTGGGTGACCAAGAAGATCTCATAATCTGCTTGTCTGCCTTCCTCAGCCCTGGGCTACAGCCACATGTCACTATGTGGAGCTTTCACATGGGTTCTGGGTCTGAGTTCAGATCCTCATGCCTGCACAGCAAGCACTTCTCCCACTGAGTCATCCCAGCATTGTTCGTCATATCCCATGTATGGGTACACACTGGGATACCCATTACTCCTGGACACAAACCATTGTCAAGTAGCTGTGACTTCTGTTTTAGAAACATGAAAGCTGTAATTGAAACAGAAATCAAATGCTTCTTTGTTTCATCTTAGTTTTACTTTACCAAGGAGCATAACAAGTTTTGTTGTTGTTGTTTAGAAAAAAGCAGATCATAGAAAGAGCTGGTATGAATCAATTTACTAATTCACTTCCATGCATAGGTTCGATGTATAAAGAAAACTCCTTTGTGGGTATTTTATCCTCTTTTTGTGCATCCATACATGAGTATGTGTGCTGTATGAGTGATTCCCCAATCAGAAACTTCTATGAGGTATAACGAGTAGTTTAAACTCCTCACAGTTTAATAAATTCCATCATTCTGGTAAAGAAACTTACACCTAGATCAAGAATTTCAGTCAGCTGAGTCTGGAAAACACAGCTCCCCTAATACAGGCATAAAGGTAGAACTACCAGTTACAATTTGTAGCTTGACTTTGAAAAAGAGAGATGGAAATTGGAAAACCCTATTGTTTTAACTTTCTGGTTAATGGCATTATTTTAAAGTAGTCAGCATCAGTTTTGAACTTAGCAACTACTAATAAGGCCATGTGGCAACTTGGCTTAATCTATCATCTGATTAGCATATATTCCAGAGATGTTTAATTTCCTTTAAAAATGGTAGCTTAGTTGTTTGGCTGTCTTGTCTTTCAGTGTAACTATTGGCTATGGCTGGGGTAGCACATCATGATGAAGCAAATTATTACTATTTGTAAATAAAGGTAAAATATGGCATATTCTAATTATTCCTCTCCAGCAAGTATACCTAAAAGTATTTGGAGCATCCTGTATTTGAGAGTGTACTTCTATGCAGCGACAGTTTTCACAAAAAGTTATGTGTGACATATTTTGTTGTGTAAAATTATTATTATTCATCACATAAGTATTTTCATGATACCAGACATATTGTATTGTATAAAGTGTAAACACCTTATGTACATCTCCATTGTATTGAAGAAAATTTATGATTTGTGACACATTTTTCCAGAGTCCTAAGTGGAGTCATTTTCATTATAAAAGTAGTACTTTATTAGATTCCATAATAAGGAACCCTTTGTAAAGTATGTATAATCCAGAGTTTTTCATTTTTTGATTTACATATGTATTTTATATTTCTTTTAAAAAATAAATATACAATATACTTTGATACTTAGGTCTTGTATTGAAGGCAAATGTCAAGGAATGGTAGGCCAATTTCAACACTTTTGTTTCTAGAACTTGAAACAGTTTCTTTATGTAGACTGAATGTCCACTTAATCTTCTCCTTTACCCATTAATATATAAGGTGATTTATTTCATTTCTAGGAACCTCAAATACTTGAGTGGATTTGGGAGATGAAATTGAGCTAGATAGTTAAAAGTTTAGATTCAGAGATGTAAGTAAAATTAAACTTGACATTCATATGACCTCAAGGCATCTACGGATGTTTTAATGGAGGAGTCAAACTTTTATACACATATCAATTCTTTAGAGTTGGATTTGATATGCGATGCTTTTATTTGGGCCTTGATCACAGAATAGCACTAAGTGTGGAGTTTCTTTTTAAATAGAAATATGTGTGTGGAATGTTGTTGCCACAGAAAAGATTATGCAAACATCCTAGCTTTGCTCAGGACGTCCAAGTTCACAGAAAAATATTTGTGACTTCAATTGCTACCCAGATTTCTGTTTTCTTTTTGAGGTGTGTGTGTGTATGTGTGTGTGTGTGTTGATCAACTCATGATTTTTTGGTTTAAGTTGAATACCACAAGAATAATTTTGAGCTTATAACACATTTTCAACAGTTTTTTTCCTTTATTTAAAATGAGGTATTGTCCTCACACAAAGATGCTTCCCTGAGATCAGCTGACAGACATGAGTCTGGTCTTTAGTATATTCTATGTGGCAGACAGAACACTAATGAATATCAGCTTTGGACTTTGTGTCCTTGTACAAACATACTTCTTGTGGCTTCATTCCAATTTCAAAGTCATGTTTTTTGGAGTCTTTCTGAGACCGTTAACTTACTTGAAAATGCTTGCAAAAAGAAACTAAGAATGACCTGATTATTTCTTAGAGATAAAAGTTGTTATTATTAGTTTAGTCAGCTCCCACTGCTTCTCACATGAGAAGAATTCTTATTGCCTGATTTGTCACAGGTACAGAATCTTGAACAATCCAAACAAATCTCAGAATTGCCCAAAATGGTTCATGAGAAGCCAGGAATTGCCAAAAGTATTTATTTTCTTTTTAACCAACTTTCTTTTTTAAAACTGCACTGTATACATGTATGAAATTCTCAAAGAATAAAAAATAAATAAACAAACCATACTCTCCTTTCAAAACACTGGGTCCAGCTCCACATAAGAAGCGAATATAAGCTGTTTCACTGAGTCTCACATTGCAGAGACTCTTATGTTCATTTGATTTCGAGTCCTAGGATGGAAGGCTAAGGTTAACCATCTTACCAACCACTGTCAGAGAATTCAATGATAGTCATTAATCATTGGATTAAAGAAACAGAGGGCATTTTCTGGAATTGAATCAGAAAAATTAAGACATTAAATTGTACTTGTAAGATTCTTAATTGATGAATATGTAAAACAATTCTCATCTAAAACTTGATGAAAAGTGACATCCTACTTTAAATAAAAGGGATTGTTTCAATTATCAAGCCTTACTCAGAAAAAAAAAATAAAAACTACTGAAAACAGTTCTCTACATTTCCTATCTACTCACATTGAAACAACAAAGGGAAATGTTATGAACTCACTCTGAACTCAAGCTTTTGTCTTTAAAGCCTTCCCTTTGTCTTGGCTAATGGTATGATTTCTGTGAAGGAAAAAATGGATTGCATAATAAGGTAGGGAGACATCTGGTGCCTATTTTTAGATTGAGTAAAAGGCATCCGAATGAATATTTCCAGAAGGTGTCTGAGAGGAAGACATACAGGAGCCAAAGGTCAGCAGACAAGGGTAAGACCTATTTCCAAATGACTTCACTTTACAAGCACAGATAGGGTCTTGGAGGAAGTCCACTCTGGAAAATTGTACCTTTATACAGTTATCCTGCTGTGTCTTCCTTGCCTACTTGATAAGAACATGCAGATATCTTGTCAAACACACATACACACACACACACACACACACACACATATTAGACAAGAAGTATACTAGGCTATATTAAAAAGCCAGAAATAAAGAGGGATAAATAAAACCTGGCATTGTCATTTTAAGTAAGTATTGAGATAATATTGAGAATTTGTAGTACTTCCCAATCCATTGCCATATTACAGTTTAGACTGGCTAACAAAGGAAGTGGTACTACTCTTCAGAGAAGCTGTGCAGCTCCCTACTTAGAGTGCACAACATGCCCATAGGAAGCCGTGTAGCTATTAGTTTACTATGATGATTAAATGAACAGCGAATAAAATATTAATGCTTTTGGTTGTTTTGTTTCATAGTATAGCGAAATGACAAACTGTGTGTCTAAGAATTCACTAATTTAGAAGAAACATAGTTTTCCCATATTCAGGTCACTGAAGCATCTTTTATTTCTTAATAAGAAATTCCAAAAGCATTCCTTGACATCCTGTGGCTGTAACTTTCCTCTCTTGCTTCATCAAATGTCCTCTGACGAACCACTGCCCAAATGATTTATAAAATAAGTTCTACTTTCACAAAGTCACTCTTTAGTCACTCTGAGCAGGGACATCACCATAGCAATGCTGCTCTGTGCCTTTCATAATATGACGTTCATAATGTTAGCAAGCAGCTAGAACCTTCTGTCTGCATAGCCCTCAAATCCTTAGAAACAGAAAAACAAAGTCTGGTAAAACCTAACTCTCTCAGCACTGTAATATTTGAGCCTATAAGGTTTTAAATAATTATTCAACCCAAAACTTTTTAAGCCATCAGTTAAAGGGTATGGCACGCATGTGTGTGTGCATGCATGCATGTATGTGTGCATGCGTGTATATGTGTATATGTGTGTGTGTGCTCACGTGTGCATGCACATGATGTGTTTGTGCTTAAATATAAGTTTTAGGCAAAGCATCCCTCCCTTTAAATATCTTTCCTGAACTTGTACTGTATCAATATTGCCCATTTGATATGTACTGTTGGTAATCACCATTCAGGGACCAGATGGTAAGAAATAGTTAATGCAAATCCTGGAACTGTAGTGTCGTATGAAGACACTTTCTCTAGCTCTGGCTATAAGTACAGTCATTGAGAGAAGGGGTATGTATTGTCTAACAATTTTACCTAAGTGAAATTTGAAATAAATATACCATGGTGTAATCACAGAATGTTCTAGTAAATATGCAGAAGACAGTTGTAAATATTGATATCTGTAACTTGATACTTATTCTATGGGATGAACATGGTGATTAAATAAGGCAAATAAAGGAGAAAAAATATCAGAATGCCAAATGCAGAATAAATATTCAATAAATATGAGTCAACTTTGATTAGATTACTATAATTTTAATTTCCTTTCATCTTTTCCTGATCTAAGAATGGAAAGTATGTGTACGTGTGTGTTTGTGTGTTTGTGACTGTGTGTGTATGTGTGTGTTTGTATAGTGTATGTGAATGTGTGTACTCCTATTCTCATTTCACATTCTTGGCAATACCCTTGGAAATATTTCATTTGGGTCAATATTTCATTGGGTTCTTTTTTCAGAATATTTTTCTTAAAATAATATTAGAATTTATTTTGTTTGTTTTGGTTGGGTTTGCTTTCTTTCTTTCTTTTTTTTAATGCTTTTGGCAATTTCATATGTGGCTGTCAGTCTGTTCCAAACCTGGGAGGAAAACATTCCATAAGACTGTACAGTTTACAAGACCACACAGTGATTTATATGGCTCCCCTCCCCCTCAGTTGCGCTTTTAATGGGGAAAACCCATCTATATTGCTGTGTCAAGAAATCACCACCTTTATCACATACCACAGGCAGAAATGAACCATACAAAAGCAAATAACCCTTAGCTCTACTGCAGGAAGCTGGGGCAGACGTTGAGCTTTTGCAGATGCTCTGAATGTATAGTTAGCTGTAGAGATCATGAAATATGGACACTAATGAGAAGCAACACAGAGAGTTTGTTGAGGCCAGTGGCTCTAAACTCACTTCTTCAAAAACATTAAACCTTGTCCAACAATATTCTGGAACCCCGATCACTTTCAGTTCTGTGCCAGCCTTACCTAGGTTCAGATGGGACATACAACCCTATCATCTTCTTTAGCTTTGTATGTTTAATAAAAATACTGACTAATCTAATGTGGTTTTTGCACTTTTAGGGATGTAAACAATTAAGAGTTCTTGTATTTACTCTTGAAACCATAATCTTGACAATGGATAGTCTGAGGTTTAGTCACATCATGAGAAAGGGAGAGAAGGTAAAAGCATTTTAGTGAAATCTATTTGACATATAAATTTAAAATATTTTCTTCTTGCCACATTATCTACATTAAATGATACACGTTCAGTCATTATCCTGTCGTATGTTAATTAACTCATGAATCCAGGCTAAGATACATCTCAACCATGGTTTGATACAGAAATAGAGAAAGGGGTAGTATTTCTCTTGTGTAACCATCAGAATGCATATTCATATGGATACATTAGTTGAGGTGGCAGTCTCCAAACGTTGACACTTACTTGCTGCAATCGTCTTTGGTCGCAAACATCTGAAGTGAAATGTTTGAACCTTGCATACACACTTCCAGTCCATGTTTCTTTAAGACATCTAATGTTTGCTTTCTTTCACTTGACTTGTGAGGAATTCATAAAGGCCCCAAGAAATTGTATGTACTACAGACTGAAACATGCAGAATATTACACAGGTCAATAATTTCTATCATGTGTAAATAATGGACCCAAATAAAAACTGAGGAGGGAACCCATGATTTATTTTTTTGTTTCACCGATCTCCTCTTTGAAGGTTAGGAATGATGTGGGATTTTAGTAACTGATGAAGTAAAGAGAATTTGGAAGCATTCACTCAAACACCAAGCTGTGCCACTAACTTAAATTCAATAAGAGAACTCCTGTGTCTGATAGCCTGAAGAGGAAATAAAAACAGTCTTAGTGACTTTCAGAATTTGTATAAACTTCAAAATCTTTTATGAAATCTTTTATAGACATTTATAAAACATGTCATTATTGATGTGTGTGTTGATGTACTGAAGTATATCTTTTCTAATAATTTTACTTCATCATTCCTGAAAGAAATAACTTCCTTACTTTTCTATTGTGATTTTTATCATGTGCCTGTCCACCTTCAGGATCCTGGTCACTCCTCCTCAGACAATGCACTTGGTACCTGTATGCATGGAAGTGGACACACACACACACAACACACACACACACACATACACACACACACACAACACACAAACATACACACACACACACACACACACACATACACACAAATGTACAGAAAATAGGGAGAATGAGCTGTTCTGCCCCGCAGTCCTTTGAAATCAAGCTGCCTTACTGATGTTATTTGGGACTGTGTCCTCTTGCCTTTCTGTACCCCAAGGAAGAAAGAAAACAGAAAAGTCAGGAAGAGTGAGAGAGAACAGAATCAATAAATCTTTCAGTCAAAATTAGTCCTCAAATTTGCAAACAATGTTACAGAAAATTATTTCCAAGAAGAAAAATATAGTCCTCTTTGCAAAGAATGTTGAGAAATCAATGTATCTACAATACATGTTTAACAATTCATTTTAAGAAGTTCTCCAGATATTACTATCTACTTATTGAAGTTTGGAACTTATGAGTCTTGTCACACAAGGGCCAGAGTTTGCACATTCACTCAAACATCAAACTGTACCACTAACAAAACCAAAAACAAGTAGTATAATTCAGTAAGATAGCTCCTCTGTCTGAGAGCCTGGAGAGGAAATAAAAACTCAGACTTAAGGACTGTCAGAAGTTTTATAAACTTCAAAATCTTTTTTGAAATCTTATGTAGACATTTATAAAATGTTATTATTGATTTGTGTGTTTGTGTGTGCGCGCGCACGAGTGAAGCTCCATTGTAACCTGATAGCACACTCCTTCCAAAGAACCCCCTGAAGAATCTTTATTTGCCTTAAAGAGTATTTTTTGAAAGGCTCTGAGCTTCTGAGTATCTGAGTTCTCTTCAAATCATATATTTTGTGATTATACATCTGCCTATATATGTCGATTTCTCTGAACTTTTGAATAAGTTGGATGTGTCATGATTTCAGTTCCTAGTAATAAAGCCATTTAAAAACACAATTGAAGTTTACTTTCCAGTCAGGACATTTAAAGCTGTTGTAATATCATTACCCAGTGAGAGCCCTATTCAAAGTTCATTAAATTACCCTGTCACGTTCTTCAAAATGAGTTTTCCTCTCCCAGCATTCACTGCAGGATTGCGAGCTTCATTCTATCACCAAGTTTTAGCAGTCTCTGATCTAGAGTATGCTTGGCCTTTTTGCGTGTGCACTTTTTAGTAAAGGCATTTTGAGGCATTTATGGTGACATTAGATGTTGAGTTAGCTTTCTTTTCTTTTTAATTAATCATTCCATTCGTTTACTTCTCAACTGATATCCCACTTCCTGGTTTCCTTTCCACACCTTTTGCGGCCCCCTATCTGCCTTCTACCCTCTCCCCTTTGCCTCTATGAGCGTGATCCCCCATCCACCTATCCTCTCCTGATCCACTGTTCCAGCATCCCCCTGTGCTGGGGCATCAAACCTCCAAAGGACCAAGGGCCTCCCCTCCCAAAATTGAACCAGGCTATAAAACTTATTTTTTAAAATAGGGAAAACATTAAAATTATATTCGGTCTTCCTTAGGCTTTATAACTGGTGCCAAAATATGTTGCTATATTTCAAGGTTGATGGCATTAGCATCAATATACTGAGTAAGGTGGTATTCATTGGTTCCTTATTGAAAAGTGTATTTTTTTTTATTTGTATATAGCATAGGGACACATCATTCAAGTAGCTAGGAAGCATGAGATCCTGATTGAATT
This sequence comes from Grammomys surdaster, assembly GCF_004785775.1. Taxonomy (NCBI): domain Eukaryota; kingdom Metazoa; phylum Chordata; class Mammalia; order Rodentia; family Muridae; genus Grammomys; species Grammomys surdaster. The sequence continues at coordinate 19,118,858 of NW_021604565.1, read as the reverse complement.
ATATTGGCTGACAAGGATGTGGCCCTGTCACGAACGAATGCCCCAGCCTCATGGGAAAGGAGAGATTTCCCCAGGCCAAGCTAAGAAGGATGGTAGTCTTCCTCTGTTCTGAAGGCAAATATTGACCATGTGCACAGAAAATGTCCACCATAATATTTTCTGCAAGTTATTTAGGGTCTAAAACTGCTTCCCGTTCAGAGATTGCTCCTACTAATGTTAGCTAAACCTGCCTCCATGTTCAATAAATAACTCTGTCTCCCAATTCAGCTGCATGTAATCACTCCACTTCGCTGTTAAACTGTTTATAATAAACACACTAAGCTTGCACTGTGGCTTCTCCATGGATCCCCGCTTTTCTGTTTGTCTGCACGCTTGTCCTTTCTTCATTGGCTCACATCCCCAGTCAGGTCAATTTTTAGAACCATGTGGCATGTGTCACAACTAAAGAACTGGAAGGAAGAGTATATGCACATGGGCCAGCCTTGTAGAGAGGCCCTAATGAAAGAGCAATTTGTTCAAATTTCATTGACTGAAGAAAGATATTTACCCAAGCTTATATTAAGAATGCAAGTAATGCGTATTGCTTACCTGTTTGAAATCTTTGAAACTCACATGGAAAAAAGGTATGAAATTATGAATTCAGTTTATAAATGAACTAATGAGCCAAGAATACTATAGCTAGCACGTAAGCACATTTTCTATGAATTGAGTGGGAGAATAATTGAAAGCTTTCAGGGGGTATTCTAACTTCACTTTCAAGTTTGTCTGGTTTCCCTACAGGAATATGCTGTCTAGGAAGGAAGGGGCATATGCAAGAAGCCCAAGCAGGGTGTTATTACAGAATGCAGTGAAGGATAGTGACAGATCTGATGATCAAGGTAGTTACAATAGAAGTGGTCATATTTTGATCATGCTCTGTAGGTATAACTAGTGGGATTTCCATAGAAGTTACCTACTAGAGATGGAGAGAAAAAGGTTTCCAATCTCAGAAATTAGACAAGAAGGAAAAGTCACTATAAGCAGAGATGGAGGACACTATATATAAAGCATGATTTTCATGCCATTTATTTCATTAGTACATGCAAATTATGAAAGCAAAGAGTGTCATGGTGAGTATTCCATAGTTGCAAATAATCTATATTGATCATAAATATCCTTTTTATTATTCTTTCTTTAAATGAAAGGAATTTTAGAATGTCTACCACCTATGTAAGTACATACATACATACATACATACATATGTACACATACATACATACATACATACATACATACATACATACCTAGACCCTGCCAAACATTCTTGGCCACCTGCTTGAAACAGTGGCCTCAGGCCCTAACTATCCCTGAGACCTCACATGATTGCTGCATTCTTCTTCCTTGAAAGCATGGCAGAAAAGCTCTCCTTTCTTGTATTTGCCTTTTTTTCCTGGGACCTAAAAATCCCTCTTCTACCTTCTGCCCAGAGATTGGACCCTGGTCTTCTTGGTATTGGCATGTTTTGGATTTAGGAGAGATATCTGGGCAGAAAAGCTAACTCTGGAAGTCTTATGAATATAGCTGCTATTCAGAGAATAAGACTTAAGCTCAGTGATAGACCTGTTGCCTAGGCACTATAAGATCCAGAGTTTAGTGCTCAGTACAAATGGAAAAAAATGTAGATGATGTTTAAATTTACCTCTTATACTTTCATAATAGTCACATAATTGCTCTATTTGGCTGTACATTTCTATTTTCTCAACCCATCTTTCACCTTGACAACTTTTAACTTTTGTAAAGCAAGACACTCATCTTTTTATTCTGTCTTTAGAGCTTAGACATAGCTTAAAAGACACATCCAAATTTAATATAGACATTCACAACCAGGCCAAAATCTATTCCTGTTTCACTAATAAAATCTTTAAATGCCAAACTCAAAGGTCAGCTCTTCTGCTCAGTGTCCATGATGATCCTGTGGGAAATTTGTTTCCTCTTCCGTGACTCCTTGGAACTTCTGGTTCTGTTTTACTGTGCTGCCCAGCACAGAAGCCATCAGCTGCATTTTGGGTAGTGTGTACTTGAAGAGTGGTAGGTCCAAACTTAAATGTACTGGAAATGTCATACTTATTGTTCAAAGGCTTCATAGAAAATATACAAAAGAAAACAAACACATATCTACTTGTAAAATAGAGTGTAAATAAAATATAATATTCATTCCACTGTTGTAATTTTTTCAACAATAAGTTTAGCAGTGGTATATATAGCTTTTAATCCATGCCTTGGAATTTATTTCCACAGAATAATGCTGGTTTAGAGCTGCCACTTGTAATTAAATGTATGTTACTCACATCTCGTCAGTTGGTCAATAGATTCTAAGTTTCTAATCAAGGAAATTTTATTTGAGTCCTATTTCTAGAGTGTAGAAAATGACTAGATGATCTACAATAAGTAACTTAAAATTTATTTCCTTTTTAAATGCTTACCCTAATAAATTAAAGAATCAACAAATCACCTATAATATATTCAGAGGCAGAATTTGAAAAAAGAATTAATATAGGTTTATGACATGTAATTCAAAAACCACTCTACTTTCCTAAAAATTCCCATAATTTGAGCTGACCATATATAATTTTTGAACTAAAAGTTATAATTTTTGAAGGAAATCCAGGGACCCTGCAAAGGCTTCAAGAGATAAAAACAAGAATGAGGCTATCATTTTATCCTCTACATTCTTGCACATCCAACAACCTCCTCAAAGTTAGAAATACATTCAAAATATTCACTGAGCAATGAGATAGTTGCCAATGTACATCAGAACAAGTATTCCAGTGCATCATAATCTAATAGATAACCTGACAAAGTGGTCTCAGAGTCTCTGTGCCTCTGAGAAACAAGATGCTGATGTGGTAGAGTGTTGTAATTCACCACAGGGGGCAGGTGCAGAGAGCCACCTCAGAAGAAAAGCAAAAGCAGAGTGTGCAAAATTGGAATGTGTTGTCAGCCCTCATCAACCAAGTACACTGTTCTAATGACCAGATTGTATGTCTAGACAGAAATACCCCTGCAGGGAAGAAGAATGATACCCCAAGATATGTTAATTTGATGTAAATCTCCTCTTGACCTGCAGAATCCTGCCTTTATGGTTCTCTCAACAGGGTTTTGGCTTGTTATTTGATCTCTTGAGTGTTCTGCCCCTCACAAAAAGAGTAGAATGGTACCACTTCTCTCCCATGCTAAATGCACGGTCACCATCTGACATATAAACCATTGTCTTACATGAATAATAATGCTAAATATCTTTTATTCTCATATATTAAAGTATTAAAATTCCTGTCTGAAGATAAGACTGAAGGAAATCCATGAAAATAATTAGAACATTCTATATTAGTATAATTCATTGATTTGCATGTCTTCTTATATTCCATATCAGCTTGTATTAACTAATTTTGAAGATAATTTAGGATATTGCTAATGACAGCCTCAAAAATATTTAACTCTTTATTCATATATATATATATATATACATATATATATATGTATATATATATATATATATATATATTTACATCTCAATGAGAACAAGCATTGAACCTCATGAACAAATAGTATTGAACCTATGCATGTTGTCGACCATGTTATTTAAAACTTATTTTGGCTAGCTGCTAGCTAACAGGAACAGAAGGGCAGGAAGATAAGGTTGTCCTATTACCTTGACATATAAACATGAGTCTGGAAAGGAAATGCATAATGTTTTCCTCATTAAATATATCTAGCTTCAGTAGGAAGGATAATGATATTTAAAGTTCAATTTAGTCTGAAAAACCTGTCCTTTCCCCTAGGTAACTGAGCCAAAATGAAATGTACTTTCAGAACTTCCCGTGTTGCTAAATAGCTTGCTCAACAGTTAATAGCTTGGAGTTTAAGAGTTTTGTTTGGTATTAGGCACTGGTGCCAATGATTCAGACATGGAACATCCACATATAACCCGTGGATATTTGAGCCAGATTCTTCCTGCACAGAAGATATTCTGAGAGCAATTTAGACAATTTTGAAAGGACACTGGGACTTCTTGGACACTCTTAATGTTACTGCTAGCAAGCATAGTAACATAACCAAGTGATCTGACTATAAACTTAAAAACTGAGGGTAGATTTTAAGTAGAACTCATTGTATGTTCATCTGGACACTAAGTTCAGGTTCAATGACAGTAATGACCCAGACTCATTTATTCTTTCAATTAGAAGCGCGTGTGTCTAAAAATCTTTCATTGTTTCCACTACATTATTGAGTATGTTGTGAATGTCTGAGTAGAATCCAAAAATGCTAAAGGTGGCATAACATCATGTATTTATTTCAGATGTCCCCAGAAGTTAATTAACTTTCCTAAATGTGTTGCTTAATAACAAGAGTAGACTCAAACTGAAAACCAAGGTTCCTAAATTCCAGTCAAAATCTGAGTAATTCTGCCTTCACAATTAAATCAGAGAGATTTTTATGGATCTGTTGAACTAAGCACCTTTAGGAAAAATGAAAATTTTTTCCTTGTCCTCAGAAGATCTATGTGAAGAGTACAGACAACTAAGAAGGCAGAGCCCTTAAATATATATACTGTCTAAAAGATGTATGTTAGGTATAGGAGTGGGATTGTAGTTTGGTGGTTGTGTGCTATCCCATCACATGTAAGACCAGAGGTTTACATTTCAGCATTGCATGAAAAAGGGAGCACAGTAAATATTAAATGAGAACACACACACACAAATCACGAGGAACCCTTGTAGAAAATTAGAACACTCTTAGTAGAAAATGAATCTTAGGATTTTAAAAGAAAGACAGCTCAGCATGGTGTATTAGATGAAACACATTTAAATCCGATCTCAGGTAGGAAGAATCTGCAGGTGTTATCACAAGTGTGAATGCAGCTGGAAGAAGGGTTTCTATTTGCCCTCTGCAGATGGAGCTAAGCCATCTTCTCATCAGACACATTGCTAAGACAGTGGGACACTGTGATGTTTTGGGAGGAGCTGAGCAGGACTTCCATGCTACAGAACTTTGGCTTTGTCTGTGCTTTTGAGATGCAAACAAGTGATAGGATGAAGCTACTGTATTTGGGAGATACAGAATTAGTAAACATGGTGGAGAAAGGCTCATCACTTGACACATTTTAACTTAACCCAAAGATTTCCATTGTTTTATAGAAATAAATTCTTGTGTTACAATTTGTCTCATATATTTGGATAGTATTTTAAAGGATTTAGCTTAATTTTAGCTTATTTTCCTATTATTTATTTTGACTTTAACCTGCCTGTCTCTCTCTATCTCTGTCTGTCTGTCTGTCTGTCTGTCTCCCATGGTTCTCTCTCTCTCTCTCTCTCTCTCTCTCTCTCTCTCTCTCTCTCTCTCTCTCTCTGTGTGTGTGTGTGTGTGTGTGTGTGTGTTTCAGCATGTTCACCCGTCTGTAAGAATTAACATTGGCTGTATTTGTCTCTCATGTCCCACCTTATTTTTTTGAGACATGGTTTCAGACTCATCTAGCTAGCTAGTTAGCAAGCCCCTGGAATCCCTGGTCTTTGTCTCCCAATGTGGTTATAAATATACACGGTCACATCTGCCTTTAGAATGTACTGGACATCTGAACTCGGGTCCTCATGTTTATACAGAAAATACTTTAACCACTGAGTTAATAAAGGATATGTAGTTTCTTTATTCCTATTGTTGATTCTTTAATAAACTTCATATCTAATAATTGCATACAATGGCATATGTGTACGTGTAAAGCTTTAAAAATACAATCGACCCGGATAGAGTGAAATCTAATTTGAAACCATGCTAGATAATAATATAACAAGAGTACAACATGACCTGTACACAATGGTATTTATTGACCTAAACCAACTTTGCCAAAATGTATTATTTTATTGTTGAGTTCCCTTGTATGTATATTACTAGATTTTCAAAGGAAATAAATTTGGTGAAGTGATTCTCATGACCCTTCTATTGAGAGGGGCTGTGTGAGCTCATGTAAAACATTAGAAAAATTTAAGTAAACTTTCAGCTTTCCCTGGTTTCTAGCTGCTACAGAGGATCATGATCTAAGAGGAGGTGGGACATTTTTTCTTATCTCTGAAGATCTGACTCCTACTGGGGGTGTGGTTTGGATGAGAGCTGGGCCAGGAGCTAGATTCTGCATGATCTCACTGTGTATACACACACACACACACACACACACACACACACACACACACACACACACCACTGAGGTTATTATTCTTATTTCAGATAAGAAAACCAAGGCCTGGGGAGGTTAAACAAATTGTGAGATCTAACCAGACTGTTAATGACAAAGCAGAGATTCAAATAAAGTTTGTCCAACTCCTGAGCTAAGTTTGTTTTTTCTACAGTTCCATCATAGATTAATGAGGATCCCAGGAATAAGGATAAAACTCTATGTAAAGAACTCAGGACAGTTCACAGCAGAAATACCCAAGGAACAGGGAGGCTCAGAGGGAGCCTCGTTGATTCTTCAAACACTGAAAAGTTTACTTAGGCCCAAAGGAGCCATGATGTTTGCTTTTTATGGTCCTGAGGTGTAGAGAATAAAGGAGTGTACATGGACTTTTCAAGGGAATGCTTTTATATGAAAGCACTTTCCAAAGGAAAGAGAATTCAGGATAGACATGGTTTACTTGAAAGGCCATCAGGTTTCTGTCATTGGCCTTCATCAGTTTTAGGCTGTGTAATCATTTGATAGTCTATTACTTGAGAATAATCACTTGGAAAATGCACAAAATAATGAATTTTCCCCTTCTTTACTCTGACAACTGTTAGACGGATAAAGTGCAATTAGACTAAATACAAGAGGAGTGATTGATTGTCTAAATTAGAACTGAAAGCTGGTGACATATACTCTTGTCATGGGCTTCTGCTGCATTCATTTCTTTTACATTACTTTTGTCTAAGTGTATAAAAGGTGACTGGAAATGTATGCTTTCTTCTGCTTTATATATTCAATGTAAGCGTACAAAGTGTCTGGGATCAACTTTAAGAAAGCACAAATCTGTCTTCAAGTTACATTTTACAAAGGAATCCTCCATGACCCACAAAGTATTCCCACAACTTCTAACTGCATTAGCTACTGCTCTTGTCATTGTGACACAACACATGACAGAAGCAACTTAATGAAGAGAGCTTTCTTTTGGATCAAAGTTCTTAGGGAGCTGGTTATCAAGGGGGGAAGACATGGCTGCTATAGTGTTTCAGTCCTTAGTGGAGAAAGGTGTAGTCACTGGCTTTCACATAGCAGCAACTCAACACTATGAAGGGAGTTTTGGCAAGGGTAGGGCCAGGATATCCTTTGAGGCTAGCCCTAAACCAACATGTAGATTCCACGTCCTAAAGGTATCATTGACTTTCTAAAGAGCACCATGAACTGGGAACCAGGTGTTTGAAAACATGAGCCTTGAAGAGATATTTCACACTCAAACCTTAACAATCACTAACATAAGAACGTGTTTCTCAATATGAGCATGTTTACACAGCCACAGTCTTGTATTTTAAAAGGACAATTTGTTTGATGGAAAAGTCTAGTTTTCAAATTATGTCTTTATTTATGGGTTTGGATCGATCATTTAGTACAAAAGCAGTTTAAGTTAACACGAAACTAATTCTTAAAATAACAATTGCAAAAGCATTGATGAATTGTAAGCAGCAGTGGATGCCTTTGTGGAATTTTATATTATTAGATGTTTGCATTTGTTTTTATCTAGCCATTTGTATTTATTGGATACCTTAACAAGGAAATGTATTTGTTCTAGTCAGTTAACCCCTTTGGTATCTGTTTGTCTATAAACTGAAGTAGTTAGCCAGAAATCTTGAAGTTTCTTTTAGTTCTAGACAGGTATGTAAAACATGTTGCTCTATTAACCCACAGAAAGAATTTTTAAGGTACATTTTTAAAATAAATGTATCTAAAGTAGACTTTTAAAAAAACGATCTGTGGTTTGTAGGTCACAGACCATAAGCAAGTCTGATACTTGAACCCTAGGTTCTGTTTACCACTCAGCACTGTGCAGACAGTTTCCAGATCTTTCTCTCTTGCCCTGACCTTTAAGACTCTCTTGTTACAGATTTCTTTCTGTTTATGGAACATCTTTACTTAGATGTTCTTCCATTGCCTAAATCTAAACATGGTGGGGAAAGGAATTCATTATCTCTTCTTAGCCCAAGTATTCTGCCACACTTGCTTCTCCTGCTAGGTAAGGAACCTAGCCTTTGGCTCCTCTTTCCAGTCATCACCTTCTCCAGGCTGCCACTGCAGACTCAGAGTCAGAGATTTGTTCTTCTGTGTCTAAATTCCGTCACTCTTGGCCTGGTTTCTGCAACACTCTGCTTCTCTCCGCAGGTTCCCCTTCTAACACTGCCTCTGTCTGTATTAGTTCATGGACACTGTAAAGACTTGTAGAATATTTTTATTTGAATGTCATTTGAGCAGCAAGACTAATTCATTTCTTAATTCTTCTTTAATGTTTTTTCTTTTTTTTTTGTGGGCCATCGGGATGTGAGCTTATTCTTACACTCAGTATTTAAGTATAAATATTTACTTACACATTTTGTTTCTCAAATTAGATTAGGGGTTATTTTAGCATTGGAAGAAGGCCCTTTGTTATTTTTAATGGACTGTAGCTACTTGGTTGCAATACTCTCCCAAGCTATCTATGCTATAAATACAGGTTGACTATGTCCCTGATCCTCCAGAAAATCATTTCTACTTCTAAAAGTAGAGGCACTAGTACAAGATGAGTGTATCAAAGCACCAACCTCAGGACGTGGCCTAGATCACCTCATCTAAACCTAAGCTGTCTTCGATGCTTTCGAATGAAACCATCATCGCCATTAAGCTGATGAGAATAAGGCTGTGGGAAATGAAGTCCCAACCATGAGATTTGACCCTGAAGCTTCAGGTCCTCTTGTTTGTCCTGTGATCTGTATTAATAGTTCCTGAATTAAGGGCGTTTCTAGAATAGGGGAGTAGTAACAAGTTTGCATTTTTAAAAAAATGTTTCAAGTGAAAAGTAAAAATCCAAACTATCCTTTATTCCATATAAATAATTGATGCTGTGGTCACTGACATGAACCACTGCTTATTAACATTGCAAGCAATGCAGTATGCCGTGTTCCCTATCCCAAGTTAGGGTACAGATGAAAGAACAATGTTACAAAATAATGATGTTGTGTTTGGATCTCATAGAGCCTACTCCTTAGAAATGTGCATATTTGTTTGTTAATTAATGGTATGTGTTACTTTAAAGAGCATGTGGCTCACAAGCATTCTCTCATATTAATTATTTTATTTATCAGACCTGTTCTATAAACGCTTGTTAGAAATACTTGAGGGTTTATTTTTCAACTAAATAAAACTAATAGTTTTTTCTAGAAGACCACACACCATATAAAATGGACTTAATTCTGGAGTGGTTTTTGTCAACAGACTTCAAAAGAACATATCAGATAATTTGTGATACCACAGACTAACATCTCTTTTGGGTTTAGATTTATGTAAATGACAAAGGAAAACATATGTGTTAATTTTTAGTTGTTTTTGTCTGCCAATTATCTGTCTTCTAGGATGGCTTTAATAAATAGTAACAGTGCATGGAAAATATCTTCCACTGCTTACTTTAGAACAAAATGTCTGCTTCTTTTTTGTGAACTTATTCTGTGGGAACTGACATTTTTGAAATTCAAAATGCAATTGTTCAAAATACTTTCTTTTTAACTTTAACATATTTGTATGTGGCTATATATTTTTATAATCTTTATTTGGATGTACAAATAAAATGATTTAAAGTAAGAATCCTGAAGATGAAATGGGTATTAAAGGCAGAAGTGATTAAGGAAGAAGATGGAGAGTAAAGGAAAGAAGAAAGTGGTAGAAGCAAGAAAGAGGAGGAAGGGAAGCAGAGAGGAGAGAAGGAAGATGGGGTGAAGGAAGGGGAAGGAAAGAGAGGAGGAAGGAAAGAGAAAGAGAGAAGAAAGGAGGGAGGAAATGGAAGGAAAGAGGGAGGGAGGGTAGGAAAAGAGAGAGGGAAAGTGGGAGGAGGAAGAGGAATGAAATAATATGAAGAAGGGTCACTGAGAGGAAAGAAGGATGAAAGAAAATGAGACAGAGGAAAAGTGATAACAATGCCAAAATTATCCCGGACCACACATGACAATCAATGATTATGTTTCTCAAACTTACTATCTTTGCATCCTGAAATGCTTATAAGGACCTCCCTCCTTCCTGGGCTTAGGCAGTATTATCGAGAGTTAAGATGCTCACCCATCAAGCTCTTGGAGTAATCAAGCAGCTGTAACCTGGCAGCTGCATCTGAGTGACAGGTCTCGGGGTGGGATCTTCCTGACACCACAGTCTTGTTATCACCTTGGTCCAGCAGGTCAGAGGTAGCAAAGAGCATGGTCTCCAGCAGTTCCCTGCACTGTGTCTGGTGTCTCTGGTCAAAACATTCTTGTCTCTGAGGTTATCAGGCTTTTGTTTTTCAGAGACACTAGTTCAACTGAAAAATCTCTGTAGCCTATGATAAAAATGATACCCACTGGGATCTGTTTAGCCCACCTGCCATCATCTGCAATTCCAATGATGCATTCCTCCTTAGCTTGTCAATGAAGTGTGCTCACAGAGACCAAGTCCACAATAATGTTTTTAGCATGTTTAATAGAGTTTGGTTAAGTAAACATCCTCCACAAAACCAGCACAAGAGTTGAAAATAAACAGAGCTACTGTGCCAAGTTCATAATGACTTACACATTTAGCACTTTGCCCCTCTTCTAAGCCTGGCCATTAAAACCAGATTTGTGTGCTTAGTGTAATTATTCTGAAACCATAGCTGTCCAGTTACTATAGGCCTTTCAGATACTTGAGCTGTATCTTTTCCCTTCTCTCTTCTCCCCAGCTTTATTAAAACTAAATTTGGTTTCCAAACATTTATGTCCAGGTAGCTAGTGATAATTCTGTGCCAACAAGTTAGATCTGTAGATTTTCCTTAGAAATTACTGGTCCTTACAGAGTCAGCTGTTTACTTAGAAAGACATATGCCTAGCTAAAATTTCTAAATCAAATACTCTTTGGGAGAGTATGAGGATTTTCATACTCCAAACTAAAAGGGAAGCATGGTTAGTTTTTTTCTTAAGTCCAGTAAAATGGCCAACAAAATATATTTATTCATAAAAAATATTAGTAATTCAGTAGAAAATATATGAGTTTTACAGAAAAGATAATCCTAAATATTTTGCCTTCTCTTACAATTTCCCTTGTCATCAGTGGCTGCATAGTTATGGTGAGAAATGTAACTACTTTGACAGATTGCTTTTAAAACTGGAGGCATTGATAATACAGTTGACTGACAGTTATCTGTGCAGTAGTTTATTTCCTATATTATTTAAATGTGTCAGCATATTTCCCTTTCCTGTTACATATTATTATTTATATCCCTACAAACACTTTGTTGACTTGAAATATTTATCCCATATGCATCTAGGAATTTTTATTCCTGAGTAAACCTTAACAGTCTGTTCTTCTTCCAGTAGAAGCAGATTAAGTTTAGAGATTCATGACTGATTGACATAAAATTAGCACAAAGATTGAGGGACTGTCCTCCTGGGTCAGTGTTGAGTTGTTTTGTTTAACAGCATCATTAGGCAACTGCAAAAAGGAAGTAAGGAAGTAAGTAGCATAGGTGATGACTCTTCAGATCAGAAATGAAGATGAGCCTTATTTTCCTAGCAGTGGAGAGTAAAAAAAAAAAAATCCACAGAATGTTGCTGAAACTGCTAGCAAAGAAGAAGAAACACAGTTCTAAATAACAACCTCATGCACTGGCGTGAGATGCGCCTTCACAGTGCAAGAGCCAGAAGAAACACACTCAGCCAACAAAAACGCTGCACAGCTAGCTAAGTTCATCACAGTCCCAAGGAACACAGTACACTGTGATAATAAATCCTATATAAAGTTCACATTTCTTACATCTAACAAGAATCTGAAGACAGTGCAGTCAAGCACAGGGTTGAGATGAAATCCCAAGTTTGAAACCCAGCCCTGGAATTGTATGGTCTTAGAAAGAAGAGAATCGCATCTTACATTTCATAGTATTGTTCTGAATGTGAGTGAAATTATATTATAAATTCAGCAGCACTGGAAACTATGACTTTCTATTCATTTTATTTCTGGTATCTGCATGATGCAATGCACTCAGTAGGTACTGAGTAAAGATGCTTTTAAACACTATTTATTTGTTTCTTTGTTTGTTTTGTATACATGTATGAATGCTCATGTGGTCATGTATGTGTGTACTTAGCCATACAAATGGATGCCAGTGAACAGTTTGAGGAGTCTTTCATGTGTGTCTTGGGAATTGAACTCAGGTCACTCCAGTTGTTATTCTTAGTGGCACGCACTTTACCTGCTGACCTTCTTTACTACCCATTAAAATGCTTCAAAAGAAAGTTGAGTCAGAAGATTCTGAAAGTTATTCAGTATGTACAAAAGTCTTCCATTTCTAGGTTGTCCCGTATATGGGAGCAAGAAAATAATCTTGTTCTCTTGCTTTAATGTATCTCCAGTGGCTTAGAACACATGGACTTCTAGTAATTTCTCTATAAAATATTACTACATGAATAACTCTTTACAACATTTAGCATATTCAAAGTACCTAATAGGTGTACGTCAAAATTTCCTTAGCCATTTTATTGGACTATGATTTACAACTATAAAATTTACCTATTTTAGAGGAAGAAGCCAAACACCTGTAAGTAAATTTGCTGCTGTGATATGTACAGCAATCTAACGGTAGCACATTTTCTTCCTCCAGACAGATCCCTTATGTTCCTTGAGGTCTTATCTCCCTGACGGGTCAACTTGGATCACTATAATGATGTTATTGAGGTAGCCATTGCTTCTAGTCCCCAGTTCATAAATGACAAACAAATCTGTCTTACTTATATGTCACTAAATGAAAGTGAGAGATGAATGAAGTTCATTGTATGCAATTATTTCTAAACTAATTCAATAAACAGACAAGCACTCAAATATGTTTAAGTGGATGCTCACCACTTTCAGGAAATACTATCCTTCCAAATAGTTTGGTTTTTAAACTCACTGGGCACACATTTACAAATGAAAAGTGCCAATCTAATAGTAATGAAAACACTAGTTGTTTAGGGATTTTCCCCTTTAAACCACTAATCTCTGCTATCTAATTAGGCTTAGGTCTCAGCAAACATACATCCTTTTTAATTTGGTTAATTCCTACTTGAAGTTTTATAAGCATTTCTTTAAATATTTGTCTTAGCCGAAACCAACTTTGTTAGATCAGTCCTCTTACTAGTTCATCTTCTCTGTGATATGTAGTTCCTGAAGATCTTTCCCTTCCATATTCTGAGCAGGCCAATAAATAATTTCACTGACCTCGAGCACTGTAGCCCTATATCGGCACTCTCGTTTGCAACCAGACAACTGTGGTTTTTACAAACCGTTCGTGATTTCTAGTAGTTCTCAAAGTGGAGTTCAAAATCCCTAGCATCCATTCAGCATAACTATTTTTCTTGTCTCTTCCTGCCCAGCCTGTTAGATATGCTATACTTTGCCCCTGCCTCAAAACTTGCCAAACATGTTGTAGAATCTTTGTTCTACACCTTTGCCTGTGCTGTTCCTTCATGGTATAGTGACATTCCCTTTCCTTCCCTATTTGGATATGAAGTTGTTATAGTTCAAATGCTTCTGTGGTCCCCTTTCCATCACAATTACCTTTTTCAATTTGTATTGACTTACTGTGGTATTTCTAGACTGAAAGAGTACATGGGAAGATGAGGACTATTCTGCAGTTAGTTATATATTCCTACTACTGCCATCTGGAGCATGGATGGAGATTAATAAAGAATATATATAGGTTTGTGAACGGTTGAGGAAATACATGGAATTCTGCTTTTGAAGATCAATGAACCTGAAATGACTCAAACATCTGGATGAGACATAGGATTCTATCCCTCCAGCAGAAGTCAGTTTATCTTGCATCTTTGGTTGTGCTCCATCTTTTTAAAAAGGAGAAACATATTGACTATAACATTTCAACTTTCAATTGTGGGTAAGAAATAGCTTGAATGGGGTAAAATATTTTCAGACCTTGTCCTGGAAGTCTGGTTTCTGATGGAAGTTAGCCACCCTGTTTTACACTCTATAAGCATGTATTCTATGAAGCTGCAAAGAACTGAAAGATAAGTTTTGCAATTCACCAGTTTTCAGATGAAGACAATTTTAGACAACGTCTCTATTTGGAGATTTTGTTTTCATCTTGTATGGTGAGGGATTGGGGCAATCTTACTCAATACTCCTTTCCTAACATTTCAGTGAGATGTGTCTGGAAATGTCCTTTCTCTCCATGGATTGGGGGAGAGGAGACACAGAATTGTCCCATAGATACATTGGTTTCCTCAGGAAGAACTGACACTAGGACCCACTTACAGTAGAGTCCTTACCTTGCTATATTTTGCCACTTGGTGTCTATGAGCTCTGTTTGTAATGGAATGTGTCAGCTATCACTAAGCGAAATGTCTGGAATTCACATCTGCTGGTGCTCCCCTACCCAACACCATCACCTTATGTCAATTCTGTGCTTTGGAAAGCTTTATAAAGGTAACACAGGGAAAGAGAATGTGACATACATTGGCAGAATAGAGCAGGACTTAAGTCAGTCTGAGGATGTCAGAGAAAGGACCACAAAACAATTTACACCCAAATCAGTTTCCCATTAGAAAATAGTAATCTTAACTTCAATCTAGAATCATACCCATGGCTTCTTTGAAGTTCCTAAAACATCAAATATTGTACTAGAAATAAAAATGCTTTCAAAATCTTTTCTGTACACTGAAATTCAGAATTTAAAGCAAAATCACGTCAACAAGAAATACAAAAGAACTTGTTCACAAATTCCTTCAGTCCAGTCCAGAGGTAAGAGCCTTCCCATCATGTGATCTTGCACCCAGCACTGCCCACTTAGTTACTTTAAGTAAAAATAACCAACATGACAAATGGACTTTGTCTCTCAGACATGAACCATGACCAGCTGTGAGTGTCTTAGTGAACTTTTATTGCTTTTACTTTTATGTTAATCATAACAAGTCACTATGTTGTTAGGGTCCTAAAACAAAAAATTCCTGAAAGCCTCATTTCGAAAAGAATATTTGTCTCTGGGAAACTCCTTTACTCCTATGAAGAGAATGACAGTCCTTTGATGGATCTACATATTTTGTCCACAAGACAAAAGCAATCCAGAAATCTACTCACTGATGGAATCCTGCAGAGTTGAGGGTTTTTTGCCCGCCTGGAATTCAGCGGTTGGCTTTCATACTTCAAGCTCCCATTGGCTTTAAGAAAAAAATGCAAATAATTAACCCTGAAGTAAGAAGCATTTCACCTCAGACTCTTCCTGCTGGGTTAACAAACATCTCACAGAAAGAGAGCTCTCTGGGAGTATCTCACTAGGTGTCATTATTGATTAGTGACACCTATTCTCTTAGGAAAGCCTTTGGAAATGTAGAGCTTCAAGGGGGTTGGATAATTAGGGATGAAGTTTTCAGTTGCTTTTTGTCCAAATTTGTTAACTGAACTGTTAAGTGATGAGATGCCCATTAGGAGACTTGCCTGGGAAGCCTCTGTGTTACTCAGCCTTAGTAGTCAGCCATTCCTGCTCCCAGGACTCACTATGCTTCTTCATATTCTGAAGGACTCCTTCTCAATTCCCATCACAACACTGTCAGGGAGTGGGAAGGGCACAGTATCATCTCATGACTTATAACCAGAATCAGTACCAGTTAATTAGAATGATTGGTAGCTAGTTATCCTTAAGTAAACCAATTATCCAGTTCTCCTATGTTGATTTTACCTAATTTGATTTTAAATAACCCAATGATTGTGTTGTGTAGCACAAAAGTTTAAACTAGCCCAAACTATCTTAGATTTAAAAAAACTTATGTAATATTTATAAATGAGGTAGTTATAATAATTCAATAAAAGGAACGTGAAATGGACAGCTTTCCCTTCCCCCCATGAAGGTTTTAGAAGATGCCCTCTTTTGTAATAAAAATGAGGTTGGAATGTTGGAAATTTTGTCATTACGATTAAAGAACACACCAACTACCAAATACTACTACTATAAACAAAAATTCCTGGGAAATCCAGAAAGGAGGTAACCAGAGAAAAGGGACTGAGAAAGAGCCTTGTAGATGTATGATTTTAAAAATTTAAGTCATTTAATAGAGTAATTCACAATGAATCATCATGAACTATAATTGACAAAAGAAATTAATAAGAATAAATGCATGCATTTTTTTCAGGCACATAGTAACAGTATGTGTCTGAGAAGTCAGAAGCTTTTCTTCCAATCTTCTAGACTTACAGAGTTTCTAATTTAGTCTTAAGATAGCAACGTCTATTGTCAATCCTGGAAGTCAATCTTGTTTCTTACTGCCAGGCTTCTGACCTTCTGCAATTATTCAAGGTATGTAACATATACTCGACACATACAAGAAATTATGCACATACCAATGGATTTTTTTTTATATGCTGATGGAGATCAGGTAGTAGATGGCTATCATGATGTCCTAGATGGAAACCAGATAACATGTTTCATTGTTTGTAGCTTGAAAAAAAAAAGCAACTTTTCCCCTAAACATCAATCCAGGTCTTTCCTGGTGATAATAAAGCCATAGAAAAAGACAGATGGAAATAAAAATCTTATTTGGTCTCTGAAAATTTTCCCACAGAAGAAGCAGGCTTTCAAAGCATGGCCTTCACTCATTGATAGCCTGAAATATGAGGACCTGTTTGTCTTCCTCTACTCATTCATTAACTCTAGCCTTCCCAATGTCTTCTAAATCCCACTGATTTTAGTGACTTGCTCTCATCTTCTTCAACCTATTTAAGATTTTGTGTCTTCATCATAAATGATACTAAAAAACAGGACTACTGTTTTCCTTTCCACTTGGACTGAAAGAAACCCTAACTCTTTAGCACAGAAACTCAATCTCAGCACATGATCATACTTGGAGTTCATAGAGGAAGAACATCGGAGACATATAGCATTCACAGTTTCACATCATCAGCAGCAAACAACTCCCCCCCCCACACACACACAGATTACGATTACGTTGAAACATCATCCCTATACTAAACAAAAATTAGGGAGAAATATTATGGATGAAGAAGATCAAGATATGCTGTAAACACTGAACTTTCACCTGCAGCTTGGTGTAAACATGTCACATTTGATCCTGAAGAAAGGGTACTTTCAGGACAATGCCTGCAAATAGATTAGGAACTTCAACAACCAGCCATGCGAAGTTAGAACAGAGGAAGAGTCAATAACTATTTAGTGATCTGTTACCAAATCTCTTGCTTGCCTGAAGGGTGCTCCAACGGGATCTTAAGTCCTCCGACTGAGGAATTTCAAAACAGTTTACTCTTGGATCCCAAGGAGCCCTGAAGTGTCCATTCATCTAGGTGTATCAAAAAATCCACTCATAGTTTGGAAACCAGAGGCTCTCTGCTTTTAATTACATTACTAACAGAACAGGTGAGTCCTGCCTGCAGTGACCTGGGTTTCTCAGGGGTAGCCTGATCTTTAGCAATGGATGCTTCTTCATCTGTATCAGGAAAAACAAGAATGTGGGGGAAGAGAGTTTGATCTCTCATGTTTTGTCTGTGTTAGAATTCCTGCGTGGATTCTGAGAGGAGTTGAATGTATTTATTTATTTGCTTCAAAACCTTAATCTCTATCTTTACATATACACAATGTCATTTTCTTCCTTCAAAAGCTTGTCTCTGGTTTCCATGCTTCTCCACTTGGCACACTGGTGAGCTTTTGGTGACATGAATCCTCTATTGAAATGAATGGAGTTTTGTTATTAAGCTCCTTGATGGCTCCTTAAGAATCTTGGCATCCAGCAAAAATCTCCTGTCATTTGTTATTGTTGTACCCCTTTATTCTTCTCCTTCTCTGAGTGCTGTGTTTATTTTAAGGCCAAGGACACATATTGGGATTTAGTAGAATATCCTGCCAATAGAAAGCACATGCAAAACATAAAAATCATATAAGTATGGCTTTGAAAACTCCTTCTCCTCAAAACTGAAAGCCAGGGAAGGGTACAGAGGAGATAAAGAACACCATACAGGCAGGGTGGGGGTGCGGAGGGGAAGAAGAGATAGGGAATGTCATCAGACCTGTTCTAGAATGGACTTGATGATCACTTTCACTTTTTGCCATTTGTCTTCATTTTCACTTGAATACATTGAGGCAGATACATAATCCCATCAGTGAGACTGAGAGTTCCAGGTCAGTCAGAACTACAGAGCAACTTGTAAGAGGCCCTATCTTAAAAAAATTATATAAACTCTTAGAAGTATAAAATAGTACAGAGATTTACACAATCTTGGTCCTCACCACAGCATCGTTTTAAGAATTTTCTGATAGTAGAGTTGCTTTTTCTGTCTTTAATTGTTTACCTTAGGAAATGTGTATTGATGGTGGCTCATTCAGCCTGACTTCCAAGTTTCCCTCAGTGCAGGACTGTTAATGTCCTAGTTGGACATACATTCTCATTATCTGTTGTTGTGGAGAGCTCTGTGTGTAGCAAGAGGCTAGTTCTCACCTGGACCAATGATTCTGCATTTGCCTATCTTTGTAAATTACCCAAGATGCCACCTTCCCAAGTCTTTTTAGTTGTATTTTCATTGTCTTCCAAAACAGATGGCAAGTAAAGTACAAGTACTTTATTATGCAGCACAATTTGGTTTTCATTTTCTAAGTGGATTCTCAAGTGGCATAAGGTTCAGTACCATCATAGTTGACTATGTTTATGTGATATAAAGGTGAAGACAATGAAGAAAGAAGCAAAGATAGTCAAGGCAACCTGGAGCTGCTGCTGCTGTCTGTGCTGTTGTATACTTTCTGTTAAATGCTAGAGACACTCAATTCTGCTTTATTGGAAGGGTTTCCAGGGGCCTCTACTTTAATCATGGGAGTTGCTCTTGGGACTTAGGCTAGAGAACTAGAAAACACTTCCTACCATTATTATACATTGTTATTACAGAAGTGGAAAAGTACTACCTGTAAACTCTCATTCACACCTGTCCAAGCTCAGAGGCCAGCAATCTTGGTTGGATATGCTGTGCTAAGCCCTGTAGAGATCCAACTTGAATCTAATGTGTCCAAGGCCTTTTTGTTTCTATAATTCTTTGTTCCCAACAGAGCCATGCAGAATGGTAATAAGAATAAACAATGTTGGAAAGTGGTATGTTTTAGCTACAAATGCATTGTTGGTATACATTTTCAAAATGACAAGCTCTAGAGTCACCCAAATCTTTGAGCATATCTCTGAGGGCATATCTAGATTAGATTAGCTTCTAAGCATGCTTGTGAGAGATTTTCTAGATCAGGTTAATTGAGACAGAAAGATCCAACCTAAATGTAGGCATATCTTTACATAGGCTATAATTCTAGAATTTTCAGGGTGAGGCTCGAGAAGGGAAAGAAACCAAGCTCAACACCAACATTCATCATCATGTTGGGCATCCTGCCAATGGATGTAATGTGACCAGCCACTTCAAGCTCTTGCCACCATAATTTCCTTGCCATTGTGGGTTGCACCCTCAAACAGTAAGTTAAAAGAAAACCTTCTTTCTTTAAGTTGATTTTCCTGGGAATTTTATCACAGCAACAAGAAAATGACTGATACACATGCCAAACATAAGTTCTGAAGAAATTCATCAGATTGTTTTTTTTTGAATTGACTGATTCTTTGCCTCCCTTATGAATCTATAGGTCCTTTCGTAGCAACAACCTTTACTTATTCCTCTCATTGCTTTAGTGTCTTCATTATGCTCAGAGTTGTCTGATACTATTAGTAAGCAAAAGAATGTCATAGTCATTGCACATGCCCCCTATAGCATCTGCACCACATGACTGTTATACTGCTAACACCCTGAAATCAGTACTAGAATTCAGAAACAGGGAAAGATTCCTTTAATGTGATTTTTCAAAGTAGGGAAAGAAAATGGTTAAAAATTGTCCACCTAATAGGCTTGTGATATTTTAATATGTGACCAAAATTTGAATTATAGTGACTTAATTTTGAAAAGTTCCTCCTGGTCTTTTAAGAAATGTTATGATTCCAAATAAAATAATCAATCTCTTAGAAGTCACCATGACATTCACGAATAACCAAGAATGTACCCAGAAGAGTGTATCACTAGATAGCTCCAAATGCTTGCCCAGTGCATTTCAGCTGAGATTTGTAGTGAATTCTCTCTAGGGATGCAATCTGCTTAAGTTCTGTGAAGTTTTGATGGGAGATTAACATGGCCTTTGCACTCAGTATTTTTTATTTGATCAAGGAAAGTTTTTATTAAATCGATCAGTAAAGAATCATGTTCTTGGAACTGTGATGTGATGGATTTTGTATTTATATTTTAACTAAAGACTACTGACTACATGTTTTCTTACCTCAAAGTCAGATATGTTTAAGTCACCAAAGTAAATCAGATGAACTACTGAAATTCTTTAGTTTCTTAAATCAATATGACTTGAATATTTGTGGTTGTTTGTTGGTTTCAAACTGAGCATTATAAGAAATAGCTATGATTATAGACAGCAAAAACTGCTTCTTGTCGTCCATACCGGAATCCTTTTCAGATTTAAAACCATTACTTAAACCATTCTTCTCTATCTCTAACAGTACAGTGAGAGAATGATTACAGTTATTGGAGAATAACTTTTGTTGAGTATTAATCATGTACTTGGTGGAACATAAACCTAAGATAAAACCTAAAGTTCGGAATCTTCAGACGGTTTTGTTTGTTTGTCTGTTTGTTGTCTTTGTTTGTTTAGAGGTGGGAGAATGTATCCTTAGGAGCAGTACCTGTAAAAATAAAACAGATAGAAGCCACATGGAGCAGGAAGGTGGGCTACACACTAATACAGCTCTAACAGAGCTCAGTGCTAATCCCAGAAGTCACTGTGGCTGTGCAGTCACCTTTTGGAGAGTTGTATCTTTGTAACTCTGTATCCAAAAAAACTGTCCAACATGGAAGAGACAAAATCCTAAGGACAAACACTGCCCTCCAGCTAAGGGTAATGCAGAGCCTGTACAATCTTGAATACCAAGCAGTTAACCCTCCCCAAACCTGTCTCATTTTGACAGTGTTGTGCTGAGAAATTCATAAAGGCTGGCTCTGAATAGGGGGCAGGTTGGGGTCTGCTTTCTCTACTGTCTGTCCTTTTCCATGATGTAAAACTCACAGCATGCAATTACAGGTGACCAGTTTGACTTAAGTGAACCTGCGATTGAGAAGAAATTCATCCACGCAGTTTTCTTGCTGAAGCACGAGTAGGCTCTCACACAACTAGTTTGGTTTTTGCAAAGCCTTCATTAAAAATAATATTAGCAGTGTTTGCAAAATTCTTGTTCAATTCCTCTCTCTACACAGCATCAAGTCAGTGTCATTACAAACTTTGTTACAAGAAAATAAGCCAGGGAAAAGCAAACCAAAACCAAATTCACAGTGGCTTTAAGATCTGCCTGTCTGCTTTCCCTTTTCAATTCTATGTAACTCTGAGTAAAACTATACTTTTAAATTTTTATTCAAGTGCAGATTCTGGCAGCTGATATAGTGATTTCCATTAGCTGAAACACTTAGACTGAATGATAAGAAAATTTATGAATCAAGTTAGCCCAGGGCTTTTTGTACTCTAAACCTAATATTTAGGGGCTCTGAATGTTTCAGACTAAAAAAAAAAAAAAAAAAAAAAAAAAAACTTTCACAAATGCAGGTGCTCATGTTTAAAAAAAAACTTTTATAAAAATATATTTAAAAATTCTCTCAAACTGCAAGTGGAGACTTACCGGCATACCAAGAAAAAAATCCAATATCATCCATGCATGGAATTTCTCAGACTATGGTTCATTGGTACCAGAAACACTCTTATTCTTCTGTAAAACATCACGTTTTTATAACAAGCGTTTTGTGAATATTAGGGAATAACTAAAATTTAACATAATGAGAACACTGAGCATTTATGGAAAGATTTACTGGATTCACGAGTGCATGCATGTCCTTAGGCAAACACCCGAAGACTGTGTTCCCTGGTTCTCTGTGAGAAGGCAGTACTTCTTCCATGGGTTGTTGGCAAGTTCAAATGGGATACCAAATTGCTTACTGCATAAGCCTTTAGCAAACTCTAGCAGTTGTCATTATCCAGGAAGCTAAACATTTTGAACTAAACATAGCCCTTCCAGTGGACCAAAGTAATCATCTCAGATTTGCAGAAAGGTATCTTAGATAAATTTGTAAGAGTTTAATCAAATAAGGAATCATAAACATAGTTGGTATCTCTTAAATCCAGAGACGTGTTTACGACTTCTTCGCATAACATGGTCAGAAAACACCAGTGGCCAGAGAAGGGAAGTGAGGCACAGAGGCAGTTAATTGGGTGCAGCTCTCTGTTTTGCCTTATACCAATCAGTTGGCCACTGGCGATTGACTGACTCTCGGCTGCTGTAATTGACTCAGCTACCTGCTCTGCGCATATGATCCTGAATTAGGCTTTCAGTTCATGCGCAAAATGAATGGCAGTTTGATGTGTATGGAAGTAATCTAAGGCCACATTTAGTTTTATTTGTGATCTCTAGAGTTGTCCTTAAATGTGAGATGAACTATTTTCACTTGCAGTGGAGGGATGAGCTGAATCTAGAAGGATGTATGGGCTTATCCCCTGTTGACTGCCTGCAAGAATGAATTCTAATAATGTTTAACATGGATCTCATTAAAATTCTCTAGCAGCAAGCCACAAATGGACCACAGACAATGAATAGCAGCCAATACAAAATAGAACGTTCCAGAGAAAAATCCAATAGATCAGACAAAGTATCTAAATGACCATGACGGTACTTAAGGACAATGTTTAGCAAGTCTACCTTGTTTTCAGAACAAACACTAGAACTATATTGAAATGACAAGCTGACCATATCCACTTGCTTTATTGAAACTAACCTCTTTCCTATGTAAAATAACACAGTATTGTGTTCCGGGTAAACCCCAGGCTGCAGATACAGGCCATTCACCAGATCTTATTAAGCAAACAATTCAAAGGGCGGCTTTGCTTTTGTCCCAAGCCTGATACTGACAGATGCTAACCTTGCCAGCAAGACTCCTCTTTTGTGTACTTGTGATGGGGAAGGCGGTTTTCTTTCGCTTTGTAGGTAGCTTGGGAGAGGATTGACAGAGACACCAAAGTGGACTTTGCCACAGCATTAGGGTACTCGCTGCTCTTAGACCAGCAAGAGATTTCCATGCCCTTTCTTGCTCTTGTTTTGCTCTGTTTGGGCTAGTATATGAGTCATACTTTACATCCTTACAAAAGGCCTCTGGACATTTTTATGAGGCTTGAAGAGAAATGTTATTTAACTTTATTTTATTGGCAGATTTCCATGAATACTGTGACTAATACTGCTTCCATTGTTAACTGATGAGAGAGAGAGAGAGAGAGAGAGAGAGAGGAAAATTTTCACTTCTTATGAGAACTGGTAGTTGATACGTATTGTATAGACTCTTCAGCATCTCATACTGTACCTATGTTTTTAAAATATGATAGAAAATTTTGATGATATTTAGTAATATTTATATTGTATTATTCTCTATCAAAATAAATTGGAATATTATCTTGCTATTTCTAAAATAACTATCACAATTGAATTATCAGAATTTACTAGTCTCTAGAATAATTCCAAATAGAAAAGTATTTTCTAAAATTAAACAATCAAAAATATTAACTGGGCAGTGGTGGCACACAAATTTAATCCTAGTACTTGGGAGACAGAGGCAGGTAGATTTCTGAGTTCAAGGCCAGCTTGATCTACAGAGTGAGTTCCAGGACAGCCAGGGCTACACAGAGAAAACCTGTCTCGAAAACAAAACAAAACCAACCAAAAATATTTTGGCCTATTAGTAATTTTTGAATGATGTGTTAGTTTTATTAATGAATACATATATCTTATATGTAAGATTTGTTTAATGATTTTTCCAATGTGAGGAATTTCTATACTAATTCTATCTTTTTAAGGAGTTGGGCATAATTTTAGAGTTAAAATTTACTAGGAAAGGCAAAACCTTAATTTTTAATATTTTGAGCTATGTGTGTGTTCCTGCTTAGAAAAACCATACTTCAAATATCTCATGATTCATTCTCCATAGACTATGTATTAGTGATGACCTAAATGACAGATTGAAGACAAAAGTTCTGGCAAAGTCCCAATTTCTGTAGGTTGACAAGTGCAGTATTGTTTGGAGAATGGACTTTGCAACCTGAGACTGTTCTCCACCTGTTTGGAAGTGGTGAGCTAACAAGGAACACTTCCAAGTCATCACATAGAAGAGTGAAGTAAATAGAGATGATGCCCATGACTGACCATGAGCCGCTGATGCTTGCACATGTAAGCACTGTGCTAAATCTTACTGGTTCCTTTATTAGTAATACAACAGTTTAGGCATCAGGCTTTATCTTATATTGTTTTTCTGCCTAAGAAACCGTAGACTTTTTTTTCATGCTTCCAAACTTTTACTTTGTTTATTTACTCTTTTATGTGGGCAACAGTGAAAGGTTAAAAATATTGTTCTGCTTGTAGACTGGGAATGAACAAACTTAAAGATGTCTTTTTAGGGGCTTGAAGGAGAAATTGTTTCAGCTATAATCTTAGTGAGTTCTTTTTCTTTACACCTGTAAATTATTCATTTAATCGTCAACACAAATAATTTCAGATGTCAAGTGAATAATTAATAACTTATTAAATTAAACTGTTGGGAGCTATGGGCAATGTCAATGTATTAAACCAATTAGGTACTTATTCTGTGAATGCTTCATAGTAGCGACTGGAGTCTAAAAACAACCTCAAATTGATATCTTGACTGCTGCTCTTATCCTCTCAAACTCTGAATTTGCTCTTCATTTATGAACAGACACAAGTGAGCTGGTGAGATTACTCTAGGTATGAGATGAAATAAAGAACTTAAATAATTCAGAATGAGAATACTATGTGGGCACACAGATCAAGCATGCAGAATTACAATACCTGAAATCTCAGGACTCTAGAAATTTTTCTGTATGTATGTTTGCTTGTCTAATAGCCAGAAATTCCAACCATGATCTCATGCCACAGGATGAACTCAATACACGGCCATGTCAAAAAGTTGCATAACATTATTATATCTTTAGGCTCTGGTTAAAGTATGTATGAAATAAATGATTTTCCTGCTAGTTCTGTATTATAGTCCCAATATATTGCATTATGTCTATGCAAATATTCCCAAATTACAAAGAACTGAAATTTGAAGCATTTCTTGTCTCAAGCCTTTCTAGTAAGGTTTATTTATCCTGTAAAGACAAATAGAAAACATTATGCTATGGAACCATACAAGACAAATCAAACCTAAATATTTGTTCTTCTCTATGAATAGGAAACCTTTAAAATAACCTAAGATTTTGGCTGGTTAATGGTCGCTCTGCTGGAACAGCTTCCATGTTTTCCCCTGGCTTTCTGTTTGTCTCTGTAAAAGTAGATGGTCTTCTGTGATCTACAAAACAGATTTAGGGAAGCAATCTTGCAACTTTAATATACTGATGTGACACAAGAGTAGATACAAAGATTCAAAGAAACTGGGAACTGCATGGTTGTGCTGGGTTGATGTAGATAATCCTGGAAAAATGCGGTTGGAAGATAGAGGGGTCTGGAGTGGTCAAACAAACTGGAGGAAATCCACTGAGGGTGGTGGTTCAAATTCTTGGAATCTCTTTGTTTTCCAAGATAAGGATGTTCCTTTCCTCTGGGTTTAGGAATGAAGGTTTTATGATATCCATCAGGAGAAAGACTGATAACGTTGTTACAGGCTTACTTCTGAGCAGGAAGGCAGGGAAAGGGCAGAGGACATTCTTATTTTTGCTCTTGTCTTATATAGTAACACACCAAGTTATGAACGTGACCAAAATGTGGAGTTCACTACATCCTGGCATCCTACATCCTCCAATGACTTCTTTCTCTCAGAAGTCTTTATATGGTAGAATAGGGAAGGTCATGGGTGATTTACATTTAGAATGTATATTATTAATGGCTCTGTGAATTGGTCCTTTGCTTTAGGATACTGGATACTAGTTTAAGTCTCTGTAAGAGAAAAGTAAAGATCATGTATTTCTGTAAATAGTTGGATGAATAAAATGCAGGATGGAAGGGTTGCTTTTCTTTTATTTTGAGAGAACTATTATCATCAGGCAGCATTAGAGTTTTGAACAGAATCAAATCTCCATCAGCTCAGGAAGCTACAGAACAGCCTGGTGACTGAGCCTTCTAGTTTGTCTTTGCTTGGTCCCAGCTGAATTTCATTATGTGAGAAAAAAAAAGAAAGAAAAAAACAAGCTGCTGAACTGGATCCAAATTTCCTATTTTCATGAGAAAAAACTATGTTTTATTACCCCCTTTCTCTGCTTTAATTTCCGTAAGAACCATTGCTTTATTTGCACATGCAAATAAATGCATTAGCTTTTAAATCTTCACTTTTGTCTAGCATCATATTTATTTTCTATATTATATTTTGGTGCTATTGTATGTGACATCTTATCAATTTATTTGCTGATGTTAGTATATACTGATATAATTTAACTAATATTTTTAGTTAGCATGTAAAATAAATGGTTTCATAGTGATACTTTCATGCATAAATGTCATTGTACTTTTCTTATATTTACCTCCTTCTATTAACCTCTCCTATTTTCCCCTCCTCCTCTTATCGTCACCTGCTCTCTAAGCTGTCTCTCTTCTGCTTTTGTGTGTGTGTGTGTGTATGTGTGTTTGTGTGTGTGTTGCTAAATCTAGATTCGATATATGAAATGAATCATACAATATTTGTTCTTTTGAATCTGAGTTATTTTGCTGAACATGATGTCCTCTGGTTTCCATCCATGTTTCTGTAAGTGATACAGATTTCTTACTGGGTTTTTCAAATATTTTCGAGCCTATCAGCAAAAGATGCACTTCATTCTTTGGATTTCCTACAAATAACCAGACAAACAGAAATGCCAGTCTAGACTCTCGAGAGGACTTGCTAAATCTGCTGGATTTTCAAGGGTAGTGCCAAATTCAATTGAATGTCATGTAATCAATAATCAAATTGCTATCATCCCAATCAAGGGAGCATGAAACATCCATGTTCATTTTTGTTTCTGTTTTCTTTTTAAATGTTGTTTCTATTTTTTCTTTTATTGGATATTCTCTTTATTTACATTTCAAATGTTCTCCCCTTTCCAGGTCTCCCCTTGTTTCTAAAGTCCTCTTTTAGGTTTTGCCTTGAAGCTGTAATAATTTTGGCTTGAAAACTCTTATTTGGTCAGCTAAACAAAATTATCACAAAATAATAAAATTGTGGAAGGGGATTAATTGAGAAAGATAAAATCAATCACTACTTCCCCGTATCATTTGATTCAATTATCTTTTCTGCATGTTTTGTCTTTTGTTCTCTGACTTTAACCAAAGAAGTCTAAACCCTCCTTTTATTCCAAGAGAAACAACAGCATCTCATCATATGCAGCATCTCAGTGTAAAAAGAAACATGTAGCATGGTTCATCTGTCTCTTGAAGATGTTGCAAAGTTTTAATTTCTTGTTTTATTCACTTGTAATGGGTATATGTGTGTTTTGACTACATGTGTGTCTGTGTACCACATGCAAGCTTGGTGCCTGTGGAGGTCATGAAAGGGTATCTGATCTCTTGGTAGTAGAGTTCTAGATGGTTGTGAGCCATCATCTGGGTGCTGAGAACTGAACTCGAGTCCTCTGCACGAACGAGAATCAGTGCTCTTTACTGCTAAGCAATCTCTCCAGAGCTACAGTTTTAGTTTTTAGTAAATTATCTGAGATCATACAGATATAAAAAGACAGATATAGAAAGGTAAATATAGAAAGATCAATTTGCAGATAGAGAATAAATCTATCTTCTTCATTTTATATAATTGTAATTTTTTATAACAGTAAAGAAAACCATAACTTGAAAACATTCCATCCATCCTATAAAATTACATGCTTTCTAAAGGCTGGTGAAATTTAAATAGTTGTGTTTAGGGGGCTTGAAATTGAAGCAAACTGATCAAATTCACAGCTATAGAAAATTTCTGTCCCATAGTCTGACATTTTACTTTATGGTGGACCCTTCTGATTATTTTATTTCAGATACTTTCTCATCACATTTTGTGTGTTCAGTTTCTGTGTGTGTGTATGTCTGTCTGTGTGTGTGTGTGTGTGTGTGAGATAGGACAATATGTGGAGCATTAGGTGTGTACACACTTGCAGAGGCCAGAGGAGTATATCTGACTGATGTCTTCTTCCATCTCTCTTCTCCTTTAACAGGGTCTCTCAGTGAACATAAAGATTCTTTTTTTTTTTTCATAAAGATTGACTGTCCTGTGAGATCCCAGGCCCATTCATCTCTCTACCCTGAATATTAGGGTATGCCATGCACATCCATATTTGACTTTTTGCATGGATGATAGAGATTCACATTTGGGTCTTCTATACTTATAGAGAAAGCTTTTATCAAACAAACCATTTTTCTAACCCCTCCTGGTCAGATATGACTCCACAACATGTATTTGTAGTTTTATTTAATGACTTAATATATAGTGTCTGCTAATAGTTCCCTGCTGGTGCTCCTGGGATGACCACAATCTATTTGGATAAAACATAATATTTAAGTGTAGACAGATGCCAAGTTCTGTTCTAGGAAGTAAAAATAATGGGCGATAAGAAATACTGATCTGGAGAGATTTTTGACAGAAGATGAATCACAATGTTGAAGCTTGGCAGTCTTCCTCCTCAAGAGGAGGAATTTGGCAAAGAAGAATACAGATGTTCCTCACTTAGAATAAAGTCATGCCCTGATAGACTCATTCAGAATATCTTAATGTATTTCATCCTCCTAACTTACTGAGGATCAGAGTTTAGTCTAGCCTGCTTTAATCCTACTCAGAACACTTGTGTAGTTAGTACAATCATCTAGCTCATCACCACAGTATAATGGAGAGTTTGTAAAATCTCATGCAATTTGTTAACTGGCTATACACAACAAGCACTGGCAATACAGTATATTGTGGACTATTGGTTATTTACTTCAACCACTGACTTGGAGCAGGAGCTCACTCATGGCCAGTCCTCAGCACTATGGAAAAGTAACAATGTATGGATTCTGATCCTTGGGAAATGTCAAAATTTGAAATGACTTACAGTGAACGTGTATGACTTTTGTAGTATTATAAAGTGAATGGAACCATCATAAGCAAGAAGTCATCTACCTTTTCTCGTTCAGATTTCTGAATGGGTGGCATGGTCCTGGAGTTGTAACTTGTGCTAACAATGGTAGTAGTCTCTAACCAGCCTTCCCAACCACTTCACCTGACCTACAGTGTTAGTCACAATTCTATTGCTGGGAAGAGATACCATGACCACAATAACTCATATAAAAGAAGACATTTAATTGTGAGCCTACTCACAGTTTCAGATGCATAGTACATTATGACAATGGTGGTGAGGGAGCACGGCAGTAAGCATGGCAGATATGGTGCTATAAAAGATGTTGAGAGCTACAAGCTGACCCATAGGTGGGGATGGGGCATGTGCTGGGCCTGACATGGGCTTTTGAAACCTTAAAGCACACTCCCAGTAACACATTTTCTCCAACAAAGCCATACCTCTTAATCCTTCTCAAATAGTGCCTCTTTCTGATGAGTAAATATTTAAATAAATGAGCCAATGGGAGCCATTCTTATTCAAGTCACCATGCCTTCTGATATCAGACCAATATCACAATCTTGACTTATTGGCAGGAATCTAGAATGGATACTGTCTCAGTTTTCCTTCTGGGATAAAAATACTTTTACAAAACAGCTCCGGGAAGAAAGATGTTAGCTTAGCTCACAAGTCTAGGTTGCAGCCTATCGTAACAGAGTCAGTTTCAGAAGCTAAGAGTATTTCACGAGTTATGTTTACAGTGGTAAGGGTTCAATAGATACATATCCACCTCCGTTAATCCAATTAAGAACGTTCCTCATGGACATGGACACAGTCTAAATTAATCCAGGCAATTCCTTATTGAACCTCATTCCTCACATGAATCTATATTGTGTTACAGTGACAATCAAAATTAATCATCAAAGTTATCATCCCTTTCCCCTATGACTATCCTTTAGAGTGTGCCTGCCTGCTGTGGTCCATCCTTCACGATGCATCTACAGTTGCTCTATGTATCAAAAACATGGACAATTAGCAGACAATCCTGTCCCATAGCTCCTCCCAAAGCCCCCATTTCCCTGTAAGAGTTGTCTTATTGCTTCAGATCACTGTGTTTTGTTCTTTGTTAAGCTCTGCATTGCTGTCATATTAGAGGTAAGAAATGAGTTGTAAGATGATTGGGTTGGAGAGCCTGTGTGTTTTGGTTATACTCTCTGCTCTGTCAAGTATTACCAGTATTAGCTGGGTAAAAAGTCAGAATTATATGTTATGTGTTTATTCTTCTCCCTTAACTTCTAATACATGGTTGCAAAAACAGTAGTTCAGCATCTGTACTATGATTGTATCATAAAAGGGGATACAACATGGCCAGGATGTGCTGGGTTTAAGGAAGAGCTGGCTTCAATCATGGAAGGGATTTGATGGGTTAAAATAAACTTGCTTATTGGTACCACACAATGTAGGAGCAGATGAGTTTCATTCACTGATTGTCCAGAATGGGTCAAGTTGTGACCTGGTGGATCACCTTCTCCTTATCAGTGACATGCACTATTGCCTCCATTGAGAAAGATTTTAACTTCCTGGTTAAAGTAAAGCACAGAGAGTTTCAGACTTAAATTACATCATCCAATAGGACAAGAGATATCTGATATCCATTTGAGTAAGCTTTTAATGGGTAAAGTAAACCCTTTTTGCCAATGGAGAATACTTCAATAAATTCACATTCAGTCTGACACACAAAGCTCGATGATCAGAAACTTGAGCATGGTTTTTGAAAGGTTTCAAGTGTGTTTTATAAAATTATCAATGGTTTTCACTTAGGGTGGAATGTGACTAAAAGAAATTGTAGTTGACTCTAAATGTGAACCTAGACAATGTTAGCAGTTACTGAGTGCTTTCATTCCATTCAAAATTAGGTTTTGCACAAATATTTTTCCTATAAGAAAACCAT
Source organism: Grammomys surdaster (assembly GCF_004785775.1). Taxonomy (NCBI): domain Eukaryota; kingdom Metazoa; phylum Chordata; class Mammalia; order Rodentia; family Muridae; genus Grammomys; species Grammomys surdaster. Next base: position 19,087,562 of record NW_021604565.1, on the reverse strand, counting down.
TCTGTGTATACAGCCTTTTCTGTGTGACAAGTCTGTGGGTAGTTTACTATATAATCATGTCAAACAGAAACCCCACAATAGCTAATTTTAGCTCTAACCCCCTTTATATGAAACATCTTTAAGTCACTCTGGTTTTGAGTTGGACACCCCTCATTTTTAATCAGGACAGTGAGACTGGATCTGGCAACCTCCAAGTTTAGCAGCCACTCAGAATTAAAGGCATAAAAGGTCCACTTTAACCTACACTCTATGATCATCTTCTTTTCTGTAATCAGAACAGTTGATAATATGAATATTTTAGCAAGTTTCTTACATTCAAATTGTGGATCGGCTGGTGGTTCATAGATAATCTCCCTTTCAGCAGACAAGTGTACAGCCAACCCTTTCGAGATTCAAGTTCATGTTTACAGTGGCGTTATTTTTTATTCGGAAAGTAGTGCTTACATGGGTCCCTGGAAGAGGCTAATGAGCTGCTAAAAACTGATGCTAAAGACCAATGACTTTCTTACACTTCCTGGTTAGGTTAAGGCTGCTACCTTCTCATACCCACTCTTCTCATTCCTGCTTTCTTCATACTGTAATGTTTCTTCTTTTCTGGGCCTAAAGTTTCCTTTAGATAAAAGTAGATGTCAAAAGACAAAAGCTACACATTCTAGTCTCTTTTACATAGAAGTAAGTCCAGGAGGCTTGATTCTAGTGTATAAGATGTTCAGAACTGTACTTGAGACACTGAATATTCACCTTCTGCTTAGACCTCTCAACCACTTCCATTTGTTCAGTAAATACAGATGGCATAGCCAAGAGATCTGGCTGACACCACAGAGATATTTTCTACAGGATCATCACCAGACATCTGGAAGGAAATTGCTTCATAGGAAGCTTCTTGTAGAGGGCTGCAAAAGAACCATTCTATGTTTTATATACCTTTGTTATATGTGGTGTCTGGAATAGTTCTTTATATTGATGGTATAGTTATTCATAATCTGTCCAAAAATGGCTATATATAACACAATCAGTTAGCAGAGAGTACACAATAAAAGATAGAGAAATATGACATGTGAAGGACTGGAGAAAACATGTACATTTGATTTTTCATAGTATTCTGATACGCAAAGTATTGCTCTGAGTAAGCTTTACAAAGGCATTGAATAAATGAGTGAATGAAAGAACACATAGGCCAAACATCTGTAAGGCATAGCTTGTCTCCTCTTGTTCAAGTAATCTTTTTATTTCTATTGTACCTCTTCTTTACTGACTGTCATGTTTAAGGCCACATGTTTTATTTTATGTTTATGCTTATTTATGTTGTATTTCTTGCTTATAAAATATGGTTTCTCAAAATGTAACCTTTGAGAAGAACATGGGTATTTTATATGCATATTAGATTTGTCAGTATTAACACTTTCCTTAAGCAGATCTACTTATTAGATACTTTCTATTCTTTTAGCCCCCTTAATTTTTTAAAAGTGAATTGACTGTAAGTCATTAAGAATCAGTGTTGACTGTTAATCATGTGTTGAAAACCTCTGATATGTAGCCCAATTAGAACACACAGTAGAGGCCTTTGGGTGAGCTTAGTGAGAGAATCCTGGCTTTTCACTAGGCACTAGGTTTAAATCTTAGCACTGAAAAAAAATATTAAAGAAGACAAATGAAAGGAAATCCAGATATGATATTGACACACACAAAAAAAAATAATACAGAAAATTGTTTAGAGGCTAACGATGCTCTGGAGGAATTGCTTGTAAAGAAGAGGTAAGAAAACTAACTTCTTATCTCAACTTTGGTTTTCTTTTTACCCTTCCACAGGGAACAAAAACATCTGAAAGAAGTTGACCCCTTCCTTATTGCCAGAGTTTTGTGTGTCTGTGTGTGTGTGTGTGTGTGTGTATGTGTACAAGCTTGTGCACTCATACCTGTGCCCTCACTACCACATTATTCTTCATGCAAGTGTTTCTAACCATCCTGGAAGGGAGAGCTTTGAGAATGCCAAAGATGCATGTCATATGGGAAGTTATTTTCTTAGGCTTTCTGGAAATTCTCATTATTCTTCTAGAAAGCTCTTCTTCTACAACTATGATGTATTTTGCCTCCTAGAAGATACTTGGCATAGGTTGTAATCAGTGATCTGTCTATCAGCTATCTATACATCATTATCTGTCTGTCTGTCTATCTATCTATCTATCCATCTATCTATCTATCATCTACTTATCTATCATCTATTTATCTATCACCTATCTATATCTATCGATCTCTATATGTCCAACATTTTATCATCTATCAATCAACCAATCATTTAGCTATCTATCTATGCATCTGTCTAGCATCTCTTTCTTTACTCTGTAGGTCTAATTTACTTTTTAATTGATGTGACAGGACACTATGACCAAGTAAAAGAGTTTATTGGGGCTTACAGGTTCAGAGAACGAGTCCATGACTATCATGGCAGGAAGCATGGCAGCAGGCAGGCAGGCATGTCACTGGAGTAGTAGCTGAGAGCTTATGTATGACTCAACAAGCATGAGGAAGAAAGAAAGAGCTAACTGGGAGGGCATGGGATTTTGAAACCTCAAACCCAGCTCTAAGTGATTCTTCTCTTCCAACAAGGTCATAATCCTTCTCAAACCATTCCACCAACTGGTAGCTATGAGGATCATTCTCATTTGAACCACCACACTTTGTAAGACTGTATGCCAGGGCTTGACTGTGGATATCAGACAAATTTTTGGAAGTAGTTGGAGGTAGACTTACTGACCATGTGAGTCTGAGGGATTGAACTCAGGTTCACTGGCAAGCACCTTTAGCTGGTAAGCCATCTCTAGGTCCCTGGAGTCATTCTTGATTGTCACAGCTTGTGGGATGCCACTGAAGATGATAATAAGAAGCTTTCTACAAGTCATGAACCAGACTTTCCACATAAACAAATGACTCTGCTCAATTTTCAACAGTATTAAGGATGAGAATCCCTGATCATAAGTGAGAAGGGAAACATCACAATTCTTCTGTGATCTCTCTATCAAACTTATGCAGGAAAAACAGCCTTGGAATAAAGATCACTTAAAGAAGAGAAGCAGTGGTTCCTGCTCCTGCTTATGACTAGTGGGTGGAGCAACTAATCTTGAAGCTGACCTTGGCTTTGTACTTTAAGTCATTAAGTCTAAGTATTTCTCAATTGCCATCCTTGTTTAGGTGAAATAGGTTCAATGTTTATAAAAACATGTCTTAAGTTACTCAAGCAATGTATATTTTTTTATGAAATACCAGGATTCCTGATTTTGCTTGGCCTTTGTTTTCAAACCCAAACTAGTTTTCCCCTCAATCTCAATACCTACACTTGCATATCTAAATCCAAATTTTCTATATGATCTCATTTAAAGTTTCCCTGAGTTTATTAGTATATATTTAAAAAGTATCTGTTAATTTTATTGAGTGGTAAAGGTAAGATAAAATAACATCTAAATATAAGAAAAAAGAAGATATACTTTAAGTTAAAAAATAAATACATTCCAGATATTATTTCAAATATTTCATTTACTAGTATTAACATGATTAGTATTAAATATTTTATCAAAGATTATATTTAATACTAATACTAATTTGAAGATTATATATTCTCTGAGTCAGCATAGAGATCAAAATGCTGTCCTGCTAAAAGAGTAAATCAAATGAATTTAATGCCTATTTTATGCCAAGACATTATCTTCTTGAGGAAGAGGAGAGGGAAGATAAGTTTCCTTATAATCTGTAATATATGTGACAAACTGTGATTTCTTGTAAAGCTCAATTAAGATATAAGCATTTTGAGTCCTTAGCTTATTGTTAGAAGTTTCACAGTGACTGTCATGTAAGTCCCTGGAGACAGTTTTATTTCATGGGGAAGCTTTAGTAAGAAAAGCTGTAGAGGTTATGAAACATTAACTTGATAAGGAATTGGGTACCTAATATTTTGGGTAATTAAACATAATGATGATGATGATGACAATGATGATAAATAATAATTCCATCAATGATAAATTGGCCAGAGTTTTTTTGAGAGAAAATTGCAAGCTACCAAAGTCTCATTTTAAAAAGTCTGTGATTTTACTTTTATTCATAAGTACTAATTGAATATTTTATGCTAACTATAATTGTCTATCCAAAGAACTACACACTTTCCATTTATTCCCTGTGCCCGTTCACCCATTCTTGTATAAAATTACTCAGCGCCTAGGGCTTCCATTCATTTAATCTCTGAAATAATCTCCTTTGTGTAATGTTCAAATTAAGCACCTTGTTATTTAGAAAAACAATTTCAGCCATCAAGAAAATTAGTTCTCATCATAAAATGTGGGAAATGTAGGCAGAGAAAACTGCAGTGGCCCCAACAGCCTGTGTGGTTTGTGGCCTTCAGTCCCAAAAGGCAGACTTTTACATGCTGTCTGAGTTGAAGAAAGCAGAAAGTGAGAAATGGCCTTCAGTACTTGAGGATCCTGTCCTATGGACTTTATCCTCGGTTCCTAGAAGAACTGTTAATCACACTGAGTAGATCACAGTGAAAATGTTACAAAGTTAAAATGTTGCAAGTGTTAGTCAGATGTGTACTAGAAGTCTTGAAATTGAAGGTTGCAGTTTAAAATGCTCCCAGAATGCTGCAAGTGTTAGGATCTAGCAGTTTGTGAATTTGGTCCTTGTTCTTGCTTCACCCTCTAACCTTTGTTCAGGGCTGGCTAGACAAAAGGAGCATGCAGCTGCCAATGGAGTGAGATTTGAAAGCAAGAGAACTGCTTGTCCCTTGAGTCTGTCACAACCTCAATGTCACCTAGCCCAACATCTGGTTCAATACATCTTGATGGGTGTATATCAAAGGATGGTGGATTCAGCATGTATTTAGGACTAAGAGCTATTACATTCTAGGTACTAGGAAAAATACAGAAGGTCTTAAACACAGCTATGGTCAAATGGGCCTAATTTTCAGAAGGCCCATGCTATAGACTGAAAAGTAGGTAAACTTAATGCAATTGATTAATAAGTATATTTATGAGTAAATACAGGTGTGAAAGTTTAAAAGTCATTGAAAAGAATACTGAAGGACCTGATTTTAGGAAAGTCTATGATGGGAAGCACTTTTCACCCTCACTGAAGTGTAACATTAATAGGAGGAAGAGCTTTCATAATCCTGTTGGTCCCTTAGGTGTTTCAAAAGGATAAAAGTAGGTTACTGAGAACTTCTAATTTGGGGAAGTACCAAGAACTTCTAATTTGGGGAAAGTGAAAATAAAGTGAGTCCTAAGACTGCTCTCAAGGTAGAAACTGGAGGGAGGACCCAAGTCTACAAGGACAGACCTGTGCAGTCCAAGGACACGAGCTGAGGGACCAGGGGTTTCTCCACTGAGGAATACTAAGGGAAACTGTGCTCTGGTTGTCTCATCCCGGCAGAGCAGCTGCACTAAGATAGTCTCCTGGTAAATGGTCTCGTTCTTTGGATTGAAGACATGTTAGTTGTTTTCTTATTTTCCTTCTTTTATTTAAGAATGGAGAAGGGAGAATATTGTATCGACCAGAGATGGCAGAACTAGCTTCGAGGATACAGGGTTAGTGACAGTTAAGATGAGAGGTCATTTAAATAAACTATTCCTTTGCTTCAGATTAAGAATATCCCTTGTCACCTTCTGAAGCCCCTCTAAACTGGAATTATCATCTGTGTTTGGATTCGGCAGAGACAGAAGTTGCACTACTACTAATAAAAATGAACTTCCTATCAGATCCTAGGTGTTTTCAGATGAGAGGAGCTACTACTGATCGTAGGAAAATCTCTGAATGAGCGAATGGATCAGTGCATGGAGGAGGAAGAATGACAAACAGTATCCACTATCCCCATGTCCCTGACAAGTACATCAGTGTTCCACAGCTCCCCATTCTCCGAACACTGTTTAGGGGAATATTTTTATTTTAAATCTTCCCCAAAATTGCTGATTGTTACATAACAACTTTTCTGTGTGATTTCTGTCGGAACCCCAAAGCTTCAATATGTATTCTGGAAGCACACAAGCAGAGAATGACCTACAAAAGATAAAAGCTCGGCTTTAAGACTAAGCCTTAAACAAAATATGCCCTGCTTCCTCCTGTCTACTTTAAAATTCCAAAGATAAGAGTTCCCGTATTTGCAATCCATTATCGCTATTTAACCATCTTTCACTGTGCTTTCTAAGGAGAGGGATAGAGTGACTCTGAACAGTAGCAGTTCATAGACAGCAGAGCCCTCCCCTCCCACCTCTATTCCCCTCTTTGTATTTTTTCTACTTTCAGGATGAACCCTTTAGTAACAGATGGAAGCACACTTTTTGACCCAGTGTGAAAACTCTCAACACAAATGAAGGAAAACAAAACCTCTTCTACAGCAGTCTTTTCAGACTTGTAAAATTTCTAACAAGTGACAGTTTCTACTCTCTAAGAATAATTAAACAACCACTGGAACACCAGACGGCACTTGCAAGATAAGTTTTATTTTGCTGTTCAGTGTACACAACAAGAAACATATGGGGAAGATAGCAGATACTTAGAAGTACAGAATTAAAAGTGAATCCCCACTGAAAGCATATTTTACATTGTTATTGCAAAACCACAAAGTCATTGAAAATAGTGAGCTCTGCAAACAGCTGAGTTTGGCTTTCTCAAAAGGTGTCTGACTTAATTGCTGCTTTTAAAAGAGAAAGACATTTCTGTACATTACTCTCAATTGAAAGTTGAGTTCAGGGCTCTATGGGGATGCTTTCTGAATTCACTTTCTACTATGGGCGTGAATGAGGAAGTGAGCTTACAGCCCACCACTGGGTCTCATAATAATAGGAGAACAATGGCTTTTGAAAGTCACAGATAATCCCCAGTCCTCATTGTGGTCATCTGTTTCAACCCAACCTTTCTCTTTAACAGCTAGCAAGCTGCAAAATTGACTGATGATCTTCTCCCATCCTTGCTTGACCCTGCACACACAGCCTGTTGTAGAGGTACAAAGAGCAATGAACTGAAGAAAAAAACAAACCAAGAGATCAACCCTTAACTTTTGGCTATTTTCCATTTCCAGTTCGTTTAAGCTGTCTTGGATATGCTTTAAATAAATAATAATGATGATGATAATAATGACAATAATTTTTGAGTTCATAATATAATTAAGTCATTTTTCTCTTCCCCTTCTTTCCCTGCTAACTCACTACCCAAATATGCCCCTTCTTGCTCTCTTTCAAAGTCTTTGATGCTTTGGGGATATGATTTTTAGGGAAGACATTCCTGTTGATTTTTTCCCTTTAGAAGTGATCAACCATTTTCTATGCAAGCTATGGGGAATGAAAAGCACTTGAGTAAGGTCCATGTAGGATTCTACATCTCAAGATAATAAATACAATATCCTCATCTTCCTTCAGAGCAAAAACCACAGCCTTCTAAGTTGTGCACAAAGCCATGCAAACTAAGAACAAAAATAAAAGTCACAGAGTTCAGAGTTTGGTACATACTGTCTATACGTGTTGATTTTTATCAGTGTGTCTTTTGATATTTGGCATATCCACTTCAAAAAGGGGATCCTGCCGTTTATAGAAATATGATCTGCAATGAGTTATGTTTTGACCTTCCCTCCCTATCGCAATGCTTTTAAGTCCCTGCATCATGAATTAAACATAGAACAATCTTATTAATTTAAATAAAATCCACCTACTGCGGTCCATATGTAGGGCCTGGGTCAGCTCTATAGAATCACCATTGTGGAACAGAACGCCCCCTGGCCCTGTCTTTTCTGTTTCAATTGTACAAGAGCTAAGAATGAGCACCAAAGAGGAAGGAACCCATCAATCCGAGTCCCCTGCACTTCAAAGATGCTGCACTTTCTCAAAGGGCCAATGCAAGCTTTCAACAGACTCAAATTCACTTTGAGGAGTTTCCTAAAAAAGTAGACATTATGTAAAATGGCTTTTTGTTTGCTGAAGGATTTAATGGTAGAGAGAATTTCTTTGTAAAGTATAAAAATGCTTCTAAAACAGTCATTCTTATGATGATTTATGGAGTAACAATTTTGTTCCAAGCATTATGCCAAGTTCTTTACATAAATTACATGATTTAATTATTTTCAAAACCTTGTAAGATAGCAATTATCATTATTCCTCATCTGTGTTGGTATAAATAACAGAAGGGAAGCACAGACATATTTGCTGAACCTTAGGCAGCAAGAGAATTTGTGTTCCCTTTATGTTACTCCACAATATAATTAAATTAAAAAGAGCTACATGAGAATATTTATTTATTTTTCATTCAAGAGTTTCCTGATGGTGACATAATTCCTTTCTTGTATTCTCATAAAAGGTGTTTCTTATCATTTTAACTGCCAATGGTCATCTGTAATAAAAAATGTCACTTTTCACTGCCTTGCCCTTGTGTGTGGCACGGTTTATAACCTTAGGATTTTTTCTTCTATCCTTGTTTTCTTTTTATATTATCAAATATAAAATTGACTCAGGTTAAGTTTATATTTCCTGCATGTATCATATTTGTTAATATGATATCTTAAATCTAAGAAATGAACCAAGACAAATACTAATGTCATTATATACAAATAGTTTTCATGAATAGATATGAATATGTAGGAAAGTAGATAGGATACTGATCAAAGAATATGATGAGGGATTCTATAAATATAAATTCCAGACTTGAATATATTTAATAAAAGGTTGAAAATTATATGTTATTATAAACAATAAAAATTGTGATTTAGTCATGTAAATTTCTCAAGGATTTAAACATATAAGTGCTCTCTTTTTAATAACTTTAATTTCTAGTGAAAATAAACTTTTACAAAAAATATGTTCTGATCACAGTTCCCCCTCCCCCGACTCCTCCTTGACCCTCCCACCTTCCCACCTACCCAAATACACACCCTTTATTTCTTTCCCTCCTTAGAAAACAAACTAGGCAATTAAAAAATGTATCTTCCTGTATGTACTACATATAAACTTTTAAAACATGCATAAGCATATACATAGTTTAAAACAGTTGAAAAGTAAGTATACTATTTATTAATAACTTATATTTATACTCTGAGCTAATAATTTTATTTATAATAATTTATACATATAAAACACAGAGGCTCATCAATTTTTATTTGTATTAATACAGGCCATAACTATATTTTAAACAAAACTTAAATAACATAAATTCAACAAGCTTTATACATATTTACAATATAATCATTAGTTTATATTATTTTAAAACTTATTATTTAAAAACTATGATTTACTTATTTATATTACTAAAAAGAAAAAGACAAAAAGTGATCTATATGCTTGCAATTTCAACTCTGAAAATAAATGCTTTCTAGATGTAACAAGATGTATACCAAGCTACATTATGTAGTTTATGCATACTATGTACATAAATATGAATTACTATATTATAAAGATAAAAAGACATTATCTAATGTTGGTGGTATTATAAGGGAATTTCTACCCTTTAGAATGTTTTACTTAAAATTACTACAATAATATTTATTTCTTAATTATAAATGTCATTTAATCTTGTAATAGGACATTTCTTATGAATGTATCTGTGGCTTATATACTAGGGTATAAATCCAGATGTCTCAAGCAACTGTAGTCCAGTACATGTATAATATGCTTTAGTATAAGTGTTAGTTAGGAGTAAGTCAGCTTTGCCCTTACTCCAAGATCTGTGAACTGAAACAAGTATAGTAATTTCCTCTACATTGTTCAGGCTCAATTCAGCTTAACCAAAAACAGGTTATATCTGAACTCTGATTTTGTACTGTCCATGGTGACAGCAGTGTGTCACTATCAACATTTTAAATGTGTCAACTACATTCATTGGAGTACAATCTTCAAAAATATGAATTTCAATGTCTTTTTTCAGAAGCAAAATAATGAGGCTTATTCAAAGAGAAATTTGTATATCAAGTTAGCAGCTGTTATGCAGTGACATAGAGAGCTATGCAAGATATATTTTACTGGAATTCAAAAAGCACATGGCAGGAATGATAATGTATTAATCTTCAAGTAAAGCTTAAAAGATCTGAATATAATTAAACTACTTGAAGGGATAAGTCCTAAATTTAACAGTTTTATATCTGTAGCAGAAAATGAGCCAAGTTTCATTAGAAACACTGGAATAAAGTATTTTGTTTTGTTTTGTCTTGTTTTGTTTTGTATTGTTTTGTTCTATTTTATGTTCTGTAGACAGTGTCTCATAGAACTGAGAATGCCCTCCAACTGAAGCTGAAGCCAAGGCTGAACTTGAACTATTGATCCTTCAGGGTCTGCTTTCCAAGTTCTGGGATTACAAAGATGCGCCCCCATGCCCAGCAGGAATTTTATTTTTAACATTTATTCTCCAGTACTGTTTGAAGTTTATGCAGCAAGAAGTATTTAGTGTAAAGCATACAACTAAAATGATTTAAAGTGATCAATGATCCAAGAAAAGTGTTATTCCTTTGCTTAAAACAAACACTGACATATTGGCAGATATCAACACATAGTTAGAACTGTGAATTACTTGCCACAAAATATGAGTATTTTTCTTCTTCCTTTCAAACTGTTTTAATTTTTGTGGCCAGCACAAAGCTGATTTTGGCAAGAGTGGAAGGTGTTCTCACAGGGGGAGGAATCCACAGAGCAAAGCATCTAATATGTTAAGTTGCAACAGCCCTTTCTTTAAGGCTGTGGGTCAGACCGTCATCTTTAACAAAACATTTTTATTTTTCCAATTTAAAAATCCTCCAGTGAGCATTACTCCTTTGTCTTTCTCACTTCTGCATGACAGTCATACAAAGTACATCTTTGATAAAAATGTCATGTTCACTTTTTGACTGCTCAGCTCCCAGCTTCCACGCACACCCAAATAGCACCAGTATTTTGTTACAAAATAATGAACTTTTCTTTGAATTAGATTTCTTTTAAAAACTGAAAATGTTTATAGAAGCAATATAAGCTACTAAAAATAACAGGTATTAATTCAGGAATAAAATACAAAGAAATAAAACTACTTTAATCCAAATGCAAACACATGAAAACATACACACATACTCACACTCACATTCTCACACTCGAACAATACTCTCTCACACATGCACACACACATGCACACTCACACCTACACACTCACTCACATACATACTCTCTCATGCATGTACACTCACAGTCACACACATTCTCTCACACATGCACACACACATGCACACTCACTCTTACACACTCTCATACACACACACACACGCACACACACACGTACACGTGCACACACATGTTAACATGATCGTCTCCTTGTTTTGTGTTCACCAGCTTTCCTATATGATTTGATTTTTTTTCATGTTACACATTCTTCGTCCTAGTCATTTTTAAGAGTAATGAAGGATGCTACCAGATGAAGATTCCATTTTTAAACATTAAAGCTTTGCCAGTGACATAGCCCCTCCTTTCTCCTTGACAAAGCCTGCCTACCATAACAGGCTGTACAGAAGTGCTTTGCATGCTGTTTTCTTTGCAGTCACACAGTGGGCTGAAAGCCCAAATCTCAGCAGTAGGTTAATACTACATTCTTAGAATAGATTTCATCTTTACTAAACACCAGTTAACAAACCAAACCAGCAAGCACAGTTGAAGAAATTACCTTTGAGGTCATGGTTGAATATAACTGTGATGCATGTAGCTGTAAACACATTTTTGTGACCATGAGAAATGATGCCTCAGACCAACATCATCTCAAACATTACAGTAGAGTTTGAAGACGAAAAGACGTGGGCTCTTTGATAACATCCTTGTACCACAGAACTAAAACTAGTGTGTGTGTGTGTGAGTGTGTACCTATACCTATGTATGTTTACACCTGTGTATGAATGAATGAAGTCAGTATCAGTGGATGTTCCTCAGGCACTCACTTTGGGTCTTTTGTTTTTTGTTTGTTTGATCGGTTGGTTGGTTGGTTGGTTGGTTGGTTGGTTGGTTGGTTGGATTTTTAGACAGAGACAATCATTGGCCTGGGGTTTTCCCAATAGGTTATTACAATCATGAGTCACCATGTAGGCTTTGCATAGGCTTTATTGCTCCACCCACCTCTGGTTTTGATGACTGGGTCCTTAGGCTGCACTTTACCAGCTGAGCCATCTCCCTGGCTCCTTTCCAGAATGTAATGGACTAATAACCTAATGCTGTTTTAGCCAATTTAATCAAATTACTTTCTAACCTACATCCATAACCCATCTAACTGAATTTTCAACTTCTCAAACAAAATTGAAAGATTCACTGTTCAATATATAATTTTATAAGCTTGTTCAAAGTTTCCTTGAAAGTGTAATCCAGCTACCAAAGCTTAACCTTAAATATAAATCGAATGTTCTTTAAGTGCATTTTAGTCAGATTGTCTTGCTCTATTCCTCATTCCTATATTTCTTAACTGTGACAGTGGTTTGAATTAGAAATTAAGAGTGTGGCCTAAGGTCATACATGCTACTGACTGGGTTCTTAGCCACATTGCTTTCTGCTTGGTTGACTTTGGGAATGTCACTTAACCAGACATTGCCTGGGTTTACAGTTTCCCTAAAGGACAGACTGAAAAAATAGTGCCCTTCCATTGTGTTTCTGGGAGATTCCAAAATGTATATCTGAAAACCTAGTGGACTCATTTAGGCCAGCACTAGAACAAGTGTTTGTGTTGTTCATTGCTCTCTCTCATCTTGTCCCTGTAATGGATACATGTCAATCTGAGGTTTTAATTTGGACTAGTGTTTTTTCTTGTGTAAGTTCGCTGAGGTCCCCTCTCCTTGCTCTTGGCTCTGCTTTTGTCTTTCTGCCAAGACCATAAATTGGGCTTGAATATAAGGTTACACTTATGACTCAGCATAGATTTTTGACACAGAGTAGGCTCAACTGTGAAATATTCTTAAGATTTTTTTTACACTTCCAATAACCTTTATTATTAAAAAATCATTGCAAGGAAATAAAAATATCCAATATTCAAATTAACCAGACCAAAATTTCAAGCAAGTTGACAAACTTATATACTGTTAGAGTTGGCATTCAAAAAAGAGGCTGCGAAGCTTCACTTTTAATTTTACACATTCAATACCAAATACATTTTTATCTACTATCCACCATTAAAATTCAAAACACAAATCCACAACAAAATTAGAAGTTGAAGAACAGTTAGCCTTTTATCTTCTTTCATAATTTGTGCCCGTTGTCTGTGGTCAATTTCTTCCTCATAACTAGCTTCCTCATTTTCAGTTTTTCTTATTCTGACAAGATGGGCAACACAAATGAGTGTTTTTACATAAGGATACCAACAGGCTCTTTGAAAATCATGGAGTCGTTACATTAGATCTTCACAGACAAACAATCCTATGGACATTCCATCTTACTCTTCAGTCAATGAAGCAATTACCTTTCCAGATAATCACCTAGAGTCTAATTGAGATTATTTTCTTTTATTATTCTAAAAGCCCTACAGGTTAAAGAAATGGAGATGCAACATCAAGATGTCATTGTTTTAATTTTAACTTTAAAACAAATTAACAGAATCATATTTTCTTGATAATGGACATTTTGCCTATTGATGTTTTTTTTTTCTTTTTTTGTTTTTTTACCCAATCTGCTTTTATATCATTTTGATTAGATGCAAGTACTAAGGTCAGTTCTAGGTTGAGGAACTAGCAATAAAATAGATGCAAATAGTCAAGGAACAAGCAAGACAATAAACACAAATAGTCAAAGAACAAGACGGTAATAAACAAAGTGAAAAAGTTTCTAAGAGCTTAACATGATGACCAAGATATTAGTCATCCTAATGTTATATTTTATTTAATGTTATGCTCATTACTCCTGCAATCTGTTTTAGAGAACAAAATCCATAAAACAAAAAGGTATGTGGTGACACTTATTTTGATAATCAGGAGATTAAAGCCAGTCTTGCTTGGATAAATTGTGATTTTAAAGCCAGCCTGTGCTACATGAGACATTGTCTCAAAGATGTCAATAAAATAATCAACTAGCACTACAACAAAATATAACCCATTATAATACATGTGATATGTATATGTATCCAAATATGTGTGTTAATGTGTGTTAGAGTAAACACGCAAATCTGAGTCTTATAATACATTTTGCCATGTTTCTAATTTTTAATGTTATAGACCTACATCAAAAACTATAGAAGCTGATGGAGTTTTACATGAAGTCCATCTATAATACCCTCAGGCTAGTGATTACCCAGCAACCCACTCATTGACCTTGCTTATGAATTATCCTTGTGGATTTAAAGCAGATTGTCAGTTCATTATCTCATCCTTCTAATCTAGTCAGCAGCATAGAAATCTGTCAGAATGAAATAGCTATTCCAACCCACAGAACCAGCCAAGTAAGTAACACTGGGTCTCTGAATAATTCTTACCCTTTACTGGTTCCCTGAGAGTGTTTTTACATGTGAATATTATTTTTTTAGTATATGAGCATAAAGGAAAGGGAAATGAAAAATCTAAATTTCATTTAATTACAGATGATCAGTTAGTATTTATAGATTACTGAGACTGTGCCATTAAAAGGTACCAAAGTTACATGTGAATCATGAGGCCTGGAAAATGAAGTATTTTGAACATTTTATCTAGGTCTTTGTCACCAAATGGCAGAAGTCTAGATACTCAAAAGACTGCCCAGTCAGCAAGCCGCAAAACAGATTACAAGAGCACCAGAAACACACATCAAAGGTTAACACTTTTATAGCAGGATTAAGAGTTAGAAAGAGTGTTTTATGGTAAAGTCAATCATGCGAGCAGGGGCGAAGAGTGAGTTCTTGTGTATTTGAAGATCAGCCAGTTCCTTGCTGTCACTACTATAAATCCATATGTGCCCCAGTTATTTTTTAAAGAACTTTGAACTACAAGAGCACCCTAATGTTTTTCCCTACTAAACAAACTTGATTAGTTCCTGCCAGTATACTCCTGTATTTTCTAGTTGATAATTACAACTTTTCCATGGGCTAGATGTTTGATGTTTATTAGGGTAAAAGCTTTCATTCATGAATTCATTGACCCTTCATTGAGAACATACTATGCTGATGTGTACTGGCCACTGTTCGAGGCAGTCAAAATACAGCAAAGGATCTGATCTCATGAGTGTTATAAGTGTGTCAGGTAGGTCTAAGATCTGCATGTTTAGTGAATAGCAGTGTGATGTTGGCAATAAGCAAATACCTTTAGGGAAACAACTTAAAATGAACTGACTTCTCTTTTCCTGTGATTTTTCACAAATGCGAATGGGAAGATTTGGGTGTTGCCTCAAAGAGTTGAGATGTATTCAGTAAACATTTATTTCAGAAAAATATTCCACTCTTCTAGAGATGGCCAGGGCCCTCCACTGTGTTCTAGCAAAGGCAGCATCTGACCGGAGAGAGAACTTTCCATCTCATTCATACTTTTTGTGCTGGACTTGGCAGTGATGAGGTCCAAGCATGGTATGAAAATTAGCTTGTTCTCCTGAAGTTTGCCTTGGCTATTGCTGCC
The DNA here is from genome assembly GCF_004785775.1 of Grammomys surdaster. NCBI lineage: Eukaryota > Metazoa > Chordata > Mammalia > Rodentia > Muridae > Grammomys > Grammomys surdaster. The sequence continues at coordinate 19,072,039 of NW_021604565.1, read as the reverse complement.
TCAGAAATATGACATGTGGCTATCAATCTTTGAAAATGGGATCACATAGCAATATTTGAGGTATGACTGATCAATCTTGTTGTGGACCATTTCAAAGACATATTGCCATGTGAATTATAAGAACTCGTGTTACTATGGTCTGGAAAAACAGTTGGAATCAGAATGCCTATGTGTTCCTAGATTTTGTAGACACTATGGCAAGTTTATGAGACAACTATCTCATTCTTGTCCACAACAAATCTTGAACAACCATTACTGTTTTATGTCTGCATGTCCATAGATCTCCAATATTTAACATGGTAAATTTTGGAATTTGACAAAATTAAGGGCTTGACAACAAAAATTTGGGGGAAAATGGGAATGTTTCTTCATTAATCTGATCATTAATCTTCTTAATCTTCATTAATCTTCTGATCAATATTGAAAGAAATAAAAAGGTTTTTTTCCCAGTACAAAAAAAAACTATTACCATTTCTATTCATGGCTTTATTTTGTAACTTCCTATAACATGTAAGAACAACTCCTGCTTTCAGGAAGCAGTTCTTCAAATGCCAGTTGTTCTTTATTTTGGAAGGAAAAGCCCATCCTATTTTTGATTGCACAAAAACTGTTACTGGTGACTGAGAAGGTTAGAATGGAAGCTTGGGAACATGGAGAAAGACTTTCTGTTTGGCAGTGGGCTAAGAACTTTCCCCAGGAAGTTGCTTTCACTTTGGATGAATGCTGAACATCTGTTCTACGCACTGACTGTAACAGTAAATTGTATATTTTCAGAACATTGAAGTTGATTGGATCTTAAGCTAGGAAGACCCAGAATATTATGAAATCCCGATGGTAACTTTGAACATTGTTTGCTTGTTTTAAATACATATTCTAACTTCTGTTACATTGGAAATGATCTATGACTTCCAAATTTGGTTATTACAGCTACTGAAATAACTCTGGATGAATATTTGTCATGATTTTCCCAGAACATTGAGAACTATGAAATACCGAAAATGCCCTAGTGTCATCTCAGGTCCCATTTCCTAGTGACATGGTGACTGCTCTTCCTTGTCCAGCTCATCAGTCTTGTTGGCTCATTCCCAACCTATCCCTGTAAGAAATGACCTGAAAAACAAAATTACAGAAACCATCAATTCTATAATAATAATAAATATGTATATATTGAGATTTCTCTGGAGATTAAAAAAGTAGAATGTTGGGTACCACTCTGTTCATAGAGGTTTTAGTGTTAAGTCTGTGCTGAGAGCAGAGAGTGGTTTCTAAGGCCTTTCCAGAGGTTGCTCATGTTTGCGAGTCCCGCGAAAACACAAGATCTCTGACTCTTTGACTCAAAAGGGAAATTAACTCTTAGCAGAAAGTTTGAAAACTATAAAGAATTTAATCTTAAAGAGGAGGATCTGCCTTAACAATCAAGGCAATGTTTGTGTAAAACTCATGTGTTCTCATTCGAGGGTGGGGAGGTGGGAGTGGGGGGTAGGTAGGGGCACATCTGCAGAGAAGCAAGAGGAAGGGTGATGGGATAGGGGGTTCCTGGGTGGTGGTGGGGAATGGGGTAAGGAGATAACATCTGAACTGCAAATAAAATATCCAAAAAAAGAGCTTAAAAGAAACTGTAGATGATTAATTTCATTAGTTCCAATGGACTTGATGGAAATTTTCTGCATAAAATGAACATAAAACTAGTGTGCAGGTCTTCGTATACCTGACATCAAATGTGTGTGTACCTATGTGTGTGCCCATACATAAGTATGCCATGTGGACATTGACAGTAAGTCTCATTCTTTAATTGTCTTTCTGTCTTATCACTTAAAACACCACATGGCACTGAATTTGGAGTTTAATGATTTGACTAGATTTTTGATCAGCAAGCATCAGTCTGTCTCCTCAGTGCTGGGATTACAGACCCCACTTAATTTTTTAAAAAGGTACTGGGGATGGAACTCAGGTCTTTATGTTTTCATAACAAGCACTTAGCTGATAGAGCCATCTTCCCAAACTACTGTGTTCCAAAACACTAATGTAAGAGAATGAGGAGCCAGAAAATTATTACTGTAACTGAGCCATTTAGAATTATTTACTTGAATGACGCAAGCCTTTTATATGACTGTTTCTAGTAGAACTGGTATCTTAGGTACTGTTCTGTTTCTGTAAAGAGACACCATAGCCAAGGCACCTCTTATAAAAGATTTAGTGGGAGGCTTTACTTAAGTATCAGAGCCCATGATCATCATGACAGGAAGCAGACAGGCTTGACATTGGAATAGTAGCACAAAGCTTTACAACCTGACCCACAGGTAGCAGGGAGAGAGAGAGAGAGAGAGAGAGAGAGAGAGAGAGAGAGAGAGAGAGAGAGAGATCAGATAGACAGACAGAGAGAGAAACTTGCGTGAGATTTTGAAACCATAAAGCCTACTCCCAGTGGCATATCTTCTCCAAATAGGCTATGCTTCCCAGTCCTTTTCAAACAGTTCTACTAACTGGTGATCAAGCATTAAATGATAGGAGCCTATGGAGACCATTCTCATTCAAATCACCACAACAATTCAGGTAGAAATACTAAAATTTTCATAATTCAATTATATGCTAAGTAATGTTATCATGTTTTATATGCCTATGCCCAGCTAGCAATTGTAAAACATATTATGTTTAATGGAACTCAAGACCTTCCCTACAAGAAACTACATTTGTGATAATCACTTTGGATGCTTTGAGCATATTTACTGTATTTATTTAGGAACCTGCATAATTATTATATATGATACCAGCAAATACTAAATGTTTCCATTTTCCTCATAACTGATACTAGGAGAGACAGGACTTGAACACAAGCTATCTGAGCACTCACATGTTTAATAAGGAAGGCAATATCAGACAAACCTTGATAATAATTTGTTTTTCTTCCATTTCAACTTTGGAATTAGAATCATTGGATGCTGAAGTCTTCTTTACACTGAGTTGATCTTGTGGATATTTGTTGAATAGAATACAATTTTTTTTAAGTCAGAGAATGTGACTATGCTAGGTGACTTTCCTTTTCACTATCAGTGACTTTTAACATGGTCTTAGCAAAACCCCAAGCAAGATCATAGGACTGCAACAGACTAGGGAATGTAGATCCAAATTAGAAAATATTCTTGATGCAACAGTTGCTGGTTCTAAGATTTGTTTTTTCAATACTTTCCTTAGGTAGTTTAACTTATTTTAAGGAGCAAGTAGTAGACATTGTTTCTGTATCCCTGGCTGGCCTGACACTCACTAAGTATTTTAGGCTGGCCTAAAATGTACAGCAATCTTCTGTGTCATCTCTATAAGTTCTGAAAATACAGGCATGAGCCACCACAGTTGACTTTCAGCTAGAAACTTAAACTTAAGGCTGGTTGTAAAGACTCCTTCTCACCCTTTTATTAAAGGGTGGAGTCAGAGAAAAAGGAAAAAAAGAACAAGAGAAGTAGGAAACAATGACAAGGTTTAGAAGAATTTTTATCCAGCAGCATGGCTGCTCTGGTAAAGGATCATATCCAAAGACCTTCTAGGTATATGTTACCTGGTTATCAGTCAAACATGCCACACACCTTTAATCCATCTGGCTGGAATACAGATTTGCCATTAGTACATGCCTTTAATCACAAACAGTGGAGGTAAGGCTAGTTTTTAGAAGGCAGCAGCCATGTTTGAAAGTGATATCTATTTGAAGGACAGACAAAGTGAGGAATCAGGGAAAGATTTGACAAATGAGTCAGAGAACAGCACAGAAAATGAAAGGGAACTGAAGAGAACATGGAGAGAGAGAGAGAGGGGGGGGGGAGTGTTAGTAAATATGGCACTTTTACCAGGATAGTTTTGTAGATACAGGTTGCAACTAAAGACAGAACCACCCAAAGAATGAGGATCCAGAAGATTAGAACAGATTGGAAGAGTTAGAGGCCAAGCAGAGCATTTTAGTCCAAAGGCATGAGAAGCTTGAATCAGCCAGCATGGAGAGGAGTTTGAGTCAGAACAACTGAGATGAAACAGCCATCCAGGCTTCTCAAACATCCATCATTGTGCTTGACTATTTAAGTTTTGTACTCACATTTTAAAAGTTCAATTTAAAAATAATCTTTTAACTTAAGTAAAACTCACACTATCATCTCTCATTTGAAAACATTTTTTGTTTACCTTTTAAAATTTTTATACTAAATTTTTAAAAATTTTATGTGTCTGAGTATTTAATTTGCATGTATGTCTGTTTGGCATGAGAGTGCTTAGTGTCTACAGGAGGAAGAAGAGGATGTTGAATCCTCTGAAACTATAGGTAAAGATCGTTATAAGCTGCCATGTGGGTGCTGGGAATTAAACTTGGGTCCTCTGCAAGAGCAGCAAGTGCTCTTAACCATTGAACTATGTCTCCAGTTGCTTTCACGTTTAAAAATTATTTACTTTTTGCAACTTATTAACAATGTACGTAAACATATCCCCTTTAATTGTCCTCTCCTATCCCCTTCCTTCTCCAAAGAATCACTCCTTCTCAACAAAGCCCCTCCTACTTTCATGACATTTTATGGCATTTAATTAATGTATCCAAGTGAACATTTGAGTAATGGCAATATGCCAGTGGCAATTCCACTGGGTATTATAATTTCACCTCCTCTTACAACCATTAACCATTTATAGCCTTTTAAAAGGGCGTTGCCTTATGAGCTCCCTCTCCACTATCCAAGATGGAAGGTTGACGGGGACAGTCTTGTGTGGGTCTTAGGCAGGAAGTTATTGATGCTGTGAGTTATTGAGTACAACTACCAAATTTTATTGTTACTTCATGGTTGAGAATCTGTACTTAGATGTCTATTGGTGTTTATAGCAATATCTAAAGGAAATAAAATTCAGCAATCAATGAAAAATAATTTGGGCACATGAATAGGACAGTCATACCAAAGGCAGACAAATGTGTCCTATGTTTCCCTACATGATAGTTTGTTAGTCTGTGAATCTCTTAAAACATCTTCAGAGGAGACAAGAGCTCATTGTCCTGGCTGGCTAGTTGGCGTTATCATTACACATTTACTATGGAGTCCCCTTAGGCCTAAGTAGATGACAGTCTATTAGAGACAAGCATTTGCTTTGGACGATGTGGCCTCTGAAGTGCATCATATTCCTGCAAATACATTTTCTAAAAGCATAACTATGATGGTGTTTCCTGTTCAGGTACTGGAGAATGGCAGTGTTTCCTAAAGAATAAGGAAGAAGCTTGCCTTTGATATCACCTTTGAGATTAGTTCTTTCATCTTGCTTGTAGTTCTGAACACACAATGATTAAGAAATATGCCCTGCTGTTTTTTTTTAAATCTCACCATTTTTTCCCTAACAAGAACTACCAATTTTTATGTGTTTCATAAAAGATTTATCTGTTATTTGTATCTGTACATTTGCTTTCCCTGTATGTGGACATATGCTCCAGATTGTGTTGAATCTCTTGGAGCTGGAGTCACTGATGGTTGAAAGCTGTGAAAATGGTGCTGGGAACTGATCCCAGGTTCTCTACAAAAGTAGCAAGTGATCATAACTGGTGTTCCAACTCTCTATATGTTTTAAATGCTGTAACCGGAGAAGTTAGTTAAACAGGTATGGCAAGGTTTAAAGAAACATGAGTATTATTATCCATGTGTTCAGTTATTTCACAACTTACAAAATAGTGACATATTTGTGTTGCAGATACTATGAAAATACCCATATTGATACCTTGAGTCAAAATTAAATATTACAAAAAATACTTGAATCTTCAATTTTTGTTGTGAGTTTCATGTTAATTGATGTGCAAGTGTTTAGATGTACATTAATTGCTATAAGGGCATTAAAAGAATTTATTCAGTAAAGCAACAAATTATGAAGTACTGAATTATACACATGAACTAGTACCTTTTATAAAAGATTCTGTGTGTTCTCTCTCTCTCTCTCTCTCTCTCTCTCTCTCTCTCTCTCTCTCTCTGTGTGTGTGTGTGTGTGTGTGTGTGTGCACACGTGCGTGCGTGTGCGTGTGCGTGTGCGTGTGCGTGTGCGTGTGCGTGTGCGTGTGCGTGTGCGTGTGTGTGTATGAATAGAGGCTAGAGCTAGGCACTGGGAGTCTTCCTGTATCACTCTCTCCTTGTCCTGGAACCAGGCACTCTCTCTTTTGGCTAGACTGGTAGCATGGAAGGCCCGTTGATCCTCCTATCTTCCCCTTCCACAGTGCTGGGGTTAGAAGTGTATTCAAGCCTCTCACCTGTTTGTTACATGAATACGGAGACCTGTACTTTGAACAGAGTGAACAGCCTTTAATTACTGAGCTATCTCTCCAGCCCTCCCACCCCTGGAGATGAAAACAAAACAAAACAAAAAAAACGTAGAAAGTGGAATTTTAAAAAACAACATTAGAAAGAGAGAAATCGTAGAGGTCACTGTCTGTTCTACAGCACCACATGAAGTCCCTCAGTATGTCCCAGGTAGCAGTCTGCAGATGCTGAGAGCCCATACAGTGCTTGGATGAAGATCAGAAGGAAAACATGTAGGCTCCATTTAGACATTCCTCAGATGCCTTCTACAAGACTGCTCACTCCATGTTGAACCATTTTAGCTTTGAGAGTGGTCCTCTGTGTTCCTTACGATATTTATTTCTTCAGTATTTATTATTACTGTCATCTAGATGTTCTTTATTCTGCAGCAAGTTACCACTTGTAAGAAATAGTCAGACCAATTTGTCAAACTTAATATTTCTTGGATTTTGGGGGAGGATGCACAGGAAGCTCTCAGAAGAAACATTATTTGTTAATGGGTCATTAATATTCTCTATTGCTATAAAATGATCCTATCCTTTCCAAATGATGAATTCAAAAATTTGTTTAAGCATTAGACACAGAAGAACAAACTTTGAAAAACCATCCTGAAGAATAGACTACTTTGGGAAATAATACACACACATACACACACACACACACACAC
>NW_021604565.1:19004629-19064979 GCF_004785775.1 Grammomys surdaster | reverse complement strand
ATATATATATATATATATATATATATATATATATATATACACATTCTGCACTTTGGATAAGTGGCTGAAGATATTAATGATAATCTGCTAGCTCAAGATAGGTCCTATCATCTTACCTTCACACAGGCTACATTTTTACAAGTGAGATAAAACAGGCACGTTGTCATGCTAGCCCTGAAACTCCTCGTTTCGTATGCTCCTGGACCCTGAAATCAAACTCCTCCTGGATAAACCCAGATAACACTGGATCTGGAACCCATAAGAGCGATTTGAATGGATCACCTCTCCAGACTTACTGAACCTCTATCAGGAACAGAGACCCGAGGCTCTCTTACAGAAATGTACATTAATCTTCCCTTGCCTTTGGACTCTGGTCGATGAAAGACAGCCCCAGGTCTTGCTTAGATATTCCAGAAAGAGGTGACTATGAGAAGAGTTTCCTTACAACGCAGCGATCAAAGCAGAGAAAGAGTATGATTGTTTCTTCTGTGGCACCATCAATCAAGACCTTCACTGTTTTCTCAAGTAGGACATTACTGCTTCGGATACTTTTGAATATCTTCCTCCTATTCTGAGCCCCAGCTTCTTGGGACAGTGATATCTTTTACAGCTAGGAGAGCACTTGTTGGACACTGTAATAAACTCTGCAAGCTTGCATAAGCGTGCGTGCCTTTTCTCCGAGGACCAATGCCGTCCACAGCTAAAGCTGAGTCAAACCAGGTCAAATGTAATCATGTATACAGTGGTAGGAGTCACGAAGCTCTGATTTAGGATTTTCCTCTTGACTTGAAAGAAACAGTCTGTGTTAAATCTCCCCTAAAGGACCACATTTTTAACTTACAAAGACTTTAAAAAGTCAAATTTACTGAGAGAGCATTCATATATACTGTATACTATGCAGTATAGTCTACACTTCTTAAACAGCTATGTTGTGATCTCAGACAAATATGGCTAGGTAGTAGTGCAAACGACAGAGTATCCCAAAGTACTGAAAAAGTCCCTTGTAACCATGTGCTGACAATCTCTAGTCTAAGTTCCTGGGAACACTGATCTATATTTAGTCCCTATAATTTGTAGGAGGGTCACACTCAAATTTACTTATAAGTGCAATAATATTACAAGCTAAAATGTTAAGAGATCAACAAGTGGTTGTGGAAAGAAGCTGTGGCTGGTGTGAGATACCATTTTGTATTTTCTGACTTGGCAAAAATAGTTTTTCTTTACTGTGTACAGTTTGTTCAAATAGAGACTGTTCAAATAGAGAGGATCTACCTATCTCATGCAAAGTAGAACTGACATTGTCACCAATCAACTGTTATTGAATGAAAACCATGCAATTTGGCTTAGGCCTAGACAGAAAAAACAATTAAATAAAGAATCAGAAATGTGTACATATACGAACTTGCTGTGTGGCAGAGGAAGCATTTAATTAAATGAGAAGTAATATAGTAAGTAGACAACCTAGGAAAATCAAGTTCATTTTCACGGGCATTGAAAACTATCTTATACCACATGTGACACTAAATCCAGGCAGTTTAAAAATTTTACTTATATTACCTAAGTATCTTGAAGAAAAAGTAGGAGTATTGAAAGTGTTCATGGAAAAATGGAAAACTCAGAAGACAGACATACAAACATATATATCTTTTGCTTAAGAAGACAATGTAAAGTAAACAGATCATGTTAAATAATGATATCTTTCCTATGCAAACATCCTCATAAATATATGAGAAAAGTAATCATGGCAGTAACGTGGTAGTAATTGTTATCTCATGACATTTGTAACCTTAACAGTTGATAAGAAGTTCATCCTCATTGTTAGTCAAAAATAGAAATTGAAATAAAAATAAAATATATTTTTCATTACATTTGCAGGGTTTTTTTTAAAAAAAGTAACTTTCAAGGTTTTAAGTATGTGTGGAAATATATATACAGATATACAGATATAGATATATACAAGGTAGGTGAAAATGGCTTGTGTTATTTTGAAAATAAAATTGTCAAAATTGAAATTTTACACATCATTCTAGGAATATCTTCTATGAGAATTATACCACTAGTACTCACATGATTTTATGCAAGAGTAATTCCAAGCATATTTACATCATTGGGATGCTTAGTGTTAACTGTGCGATTATGGTGAGCTGGCATGATTTGGAAGAGAGGCCTCTGGGAATGTCTGTGAACATGTCTTGATTACATTGACTGATGTGGGAAGACCTATCTTAACTGAAGTTGGAACCATTTCCTGGGCAGCAGATCCTGGACAGTCTAAGGTAAAAAGGACAGTTGAGAAACAGCACATATTTGTTGGTCTCTGTTCTTGATTCTGGATGTCGTGGGACCAGCTACTTTGATAATTCTGCTGCCTTTGCTTCTCTGCCATGGCAAGCTGACTGCACCTTGAACTATGAGCTAAACTGGACTTTCTTTCTTAAGTTGCTTTTGTCAGAGTATAATCACAGAAATGGGAACAGAAATTCAGACAGGAGAAAGAGAAAAGAAAGAAAGAAAGAAAGAAAGAAAGAGAGAGAGAGAGAGAGAGAGAGAGAGAGAGAGAGAGAGAGGAAGGAAGGAAGGAAGGAAGGAAGGAAGGAAGGAAGGAAGGAAGGAAGAAAGAAAGAAAGGAAGGAAGGAAGAAAGAGAAACAAGGAAGGAAGGAAAGAAAGAAAACTTCAGGGGCAAAGGACAAGTCAAATGTGTTTTCAAGAGTAAAACACAACAAATTGTGATGCACCCCCATTTTGAAATCTCATGCAGCCATTGAAAAGAATGAATTGGCTTTACTATTCTCCTCAAGTGATATGTCTTACATTCTTTTGATTATGTTTACTGTACAATAATTTGAAATCTCACCTATTTGTAATAAAAGCATATGTTTTCAGGTGAATAACCATGCAAATATTTGTGTTTTATACAGAGAAAATGGTACTATTGTGCACACTAATATGTCAGGTAAATCACTCAAGGGTGTTAAGTGAAGAAAATTATTATTTTGAAAAGCATACCTGTGAAACAATTTATATTTTACCCGGAGAAAATACAAATTTTGAACTTAATAAGAGATCAATGGGGAAATTAAAGGCCTTGGCTAGGCTTCTAAGTTATCTGAGACAAATAGCAGTGAATTAGCTGTCACATATACTACAAAGCTTGCTCTAGAATGCCCAACAGAACTAGTTTATAGTGTCATGGGAGATTTAAGTGTTGAATATTCATAATATTTTAGGCCACAGATCAAACTGTGGGTTTTAGCAAATACATTTGTGAGTAAAATTATTCTTGAGTAATACTTTTCTGTTTAAGAAAAATTCATTGTAATGATACCTGGAGATTGATAAGCCAATTCACAAATACAATCTAGATTTTAAATGTGGACTGTTGGACATTTGGATCTGACTCAAAATGACCTTTTTTCTTGCCATCTATTCCAATGTGTGACCTATAAAAACAGGTTAGCAGAGGGCAGATTATGGAGTCAGACTTTCTGGATTCCAAATCTGCCTAATCAGTGAAAAAGTTTCTGAACTTATGACCTCATTGCCTCTGCATATCTTAAGAGTACCTACCTCATAGGTTCATTCTGATAATTTACTTGTAAAATGTTTGAAATAATAATGAACAGATTAACTGTTTTTCCTACTTTAGACAGTAGACCGTAAGATTCATTTCTGAACATTCTGTATTCCACACATCACTTATGGTTTCAGCCCACGTTCAATCTTGATTGCCACAGTAAAAATATGGTAAACCCTGTGATAGAATCCAGGAAGACAGGAGCTGTTCATTTCAACAGCAGGGCTTACCAAAGGAGATTTTTCAGAGCATCCCGCCTAAATGTTTGAACTCCACTCAATAGATGCAAGGATCCAAGCTCATTAACACAATGAATGACATATGTCTTGCATTCTGATTATGGACAAATGCATATTCAATTATAAATCAGCATGAAAATCTAGCACACTCTCTTTCATCTATCTGAGACCTATGTTTAATACATATTTTTAAAGTGGTTTTAAGTAAAATTGCACTTTCTGAACATGAGATTAAAAACTAGAGCTCTTCAAGTTATTGAATAGTATGCAAAATTATTTTGGGAAGTTTGCTTTATGGTATAATTGACTGGTTAACCTTAAAGGGAGTGTGGTTATTAAGTTTTGATTTAAAGACTTTGAATTTTGTAAATTGGCATGTATTTTGGAAAGCAAGTAGGAACTATAAGATATTGGTGTTATACTCTCTAAATGCTTATTACAACCTCTAAGTTTTTAAAAATATAAAACATTGTTATGTGCCATATTACAATACACTGGTAATATTGGTTGACTAGAATTATCCTTAGGTGGAAGAAATAGCCACAATCATTTTTCTGTCACAGACACACACACACACACACACACACACACACACACAGACACACACACAGACACACACACACACACACACACACACACACACTGTTTTGAAGAGTTTCAAATTCCTAGTCTTAAACAGGCGTTTACTTTGGCACCATGTAATTTTTATTATATGTTATCTCCTTCTGTTTGGCTTTACTGTAAGCTAAACAGACAAAAGATGTTCTGGAAAATTAAGTGGACTATCCAATCTGGAGAGGATGTGAAGAGTCCCCAGTGGGGGATTTGTAAAGGATCTACTAGACACTAAGAATTCTCTTTAATTGCTGTCCTGTTGAGGTTCTGTTACATCCATCATTAGGAAGTATAATTGCTTTACAAATCAAATTCAGTCTTCTGGAAAAGGATTCTTTCTTTCAGTGCCAGGGCTAACCTGACTTTCTATAACTGAACTGCAACATGATTTTCATGAGAGATGAAAGTCTCACTTTCTAAAACAGCAAGGGCTGACACTAAATAAACAGAGCGTTTAGACTTTACTGTGATCAGAGCAAACTCATGAAAAAGACAGAGGACTTGTTTTCTCTGTTTCATATGAGAAGGAAAGAAAGTAATGATACTAGGGAGTGGCTTTGTCATAGTTAGATTTCTATTGCTGCAATGAAGACCACAACCCAAAGCAACTTAGGGAGGAATATATATTCAGTCCACTGAAGGATCCAAGGCATGAACTCCAGGAAGAAACCTAGAGGTAGGAAATGCAAGAGAAGCAAGGAAGGAACCTGGAGGCAAGAACTGAAATAGAAGCCGTGGAGGAGTGAATCCTACTGACTTGTTTCTCATGGTTTTCTCAGCCTGCTCTATAACCCAGGAGCTGTACCTCCCACAGTGAGTTGGACACTCCCACATCAATTATTACTCAAGAAAATACCCTATAGCTTTGCTGCAGGAAATCTGATGGAGGCAGTCTCTCATTTTAGCTTTTTATTTCTAGATATATCTAGGTTTGTGTCAGGTTGATCAAAAAAATAATAGTGAAGATCATGATGATGATGGTGGTGGTGGTGGTGATGGTGGTGGTGGTGGTGGTGATTACGATGATGATAAACCAGCATAGCTTTCCAGAAACAACTTCTTCATTTTTGATACCACATAAAAGACCCGTATGATGGTGAGCTGTCATGACTAAGAGGAAGTCGGTCCACGAGCCATATGATAGTGAGCTGTTATGACTAAGAGGAAGTCGGTCCACTCAGCCCATCTGAACTTCTTGGGTCTATTTGTAATGCTGGGAATGGATACATTGCCATTGTACACGCACCTACTTTGACCCAAATCAGCAAATCAACTAAAGACAACATGGAATACTTTTCTTAATCATAGTACATAATAATTTTAAATGCCTTATAGAGAACTACTTTAATATTTCCTGTAACAGTTCATTAACACTCTTACATTTTATGTATGTGTTTTCTAATGTGTTCATGTTCATGTCCTCACTGGTGTGTATTTGTATACATTGTTGTCATGATAAATGTGGAGGCCAGATGTAAGTCTTGGATATTAGTCCCTACCTTTTACCCTGTTTGAGACAATGTCTTTTTGTTGTTCTCCACTGCCTGCTCCAATGTAGTTGGTCCTTAAGCTTTGAGAAGATTCTCCATCCACTCTCCAAATCCCAGATTGGAATAGAATCACTGGGATTGTAAATGCATGGTAGTGTGCCTGGCTTCAGGGGGATTCTGGGAATTTGGCCTCAGGTGCAAGTCTGTGTGATTTGCAGTAAGTTCTTTAGCCACTGAGCCCCTCTCCTTCATCTCATTTTCATCTTGATGGATTTAGATTCCCTTACAAAGCACACCTTCAGGTATGCCTGTGAGAGACTTTCCAGAGAGGTCTGAGGAAGGGAGACTCATCCTAGATGTTGTGGCATTATCACATGAATCATGATCCCCAAGTAAATAAATAAAACAAGCAAAGCCCCAACATTTATCTCTGCTCCTGTAATGTGGCCTCAATATTGCCAGCTGCCTCATTTACCTGTCACAAAAACTTTTGGTGTCATGACACATTGTGCCTCTAAAATGTGAGCAAAAAATAAAGCGCTCTCCCTTTAACTGTTCATCCCTGGAGTTATATTATCATGATCACAAGGAAACTATTACATGTATGAAAACACCTACAGGTGCCCTTTAGTTGTCAATTGAGTCATAAAGTGCAGAAAGTTTTCCACAACAGAAAATACAAAAGAATGGTCCACAATCTCTCAGTACATCACTTCAGGTGCTCCACCAAATCCTGGCCTGATGCAGAAGGTTGTTGCCTCTGTCTCCGAACAGATTCCAGGAATGGCAATGAGAAAAAAGTTTCTCCCATTCTATATGCTATAAAGAGTCTATCAGTCTTATGAAAAGGAAATTTAGTCATGTGGTTGGTTTATTCAAATGACAATCTGACTAATACGCTTTAGGAAGAGAGATTCAGAAAACACTTTGTTTATTTTACAAAACAGAACTTTGTACTTCTCCAGTGTGTTGGTTATTGACCAGTATGTTTTATATAGTGTTTTCTTTCAGAAAAATTTACTAAAGTTGTTGATATTTCTTTTTTCTTACAATTATGATTTTCATGCAGTTAATGTTTCCAGAAACTAGGCTACAAAATGCAAATAAGTTCACATTGATAAAATTTACATTTTGTAGCTAAATATGATAATTATACCTGCAATCTCAGCACTAGCAAGCCTGAGGCAGGAGAATCTCTACAGTGAGTTTGGGTGAGCCTGACTACATAGTGGCTCACCAACAGCCAAAACTACAGAGAGAAACTCTGTCCTCAAAAGTTAAAGGAAAGCATCTCATTTGTATAAGTTGAAAAGCAGCTTTAAATATATATATATATATATATATATATATATATATATATATATATATCACTAGCAATTATATCACTTTATATTGGCACATAGAAAAATTATAGTTAACATTCCATGAATGTTCTTTAAAAGAACACAATTTTTAAAAGAATTTAAATTATGGGTTATTGTTACAGATATGTGAAAGATAGAAATTAAGTTTGTATTTAATAAGAAAAACATAGAGGAGAATTTCAATTATGATGATTATAATGGTACTTTATATAGTCTTTCAATAGCAGTGGTAGAAATCAACACTTGATGTTTTTGTACCATTTTCTTGTTAAGTGTTTTTATCCAAAATTTATCCTTCCTCAATATTGTGAAAAATTAACTCATGGTAAAATTACCATTTCTTTAAGTAATCACTAAGTATCACATGTCATCTTGGCTTAAGAATAATGTATTTGAGAGATTTAGAACCTTGAGGTCTTCAATATTACACATGAGGGTACATGTTCACATTTGGTGAGATTCATTTTATCAACAATGGCTTACAAATAAGCTCAACAGAAGCTATTCTAATACTTTAACAACTCCCATGACATATCACTATATTAATAATCAGAGCAAATGAAAGCAAGCATGTAGGGTATCTTATATCATTATATCAATGGTGGATACTCAGAACCTTCAATCAATATCATTCCTGTTTCCTTAGTCAAGGTTTTCTTAACACCAATCCTTTCTTTGAACCTTTTCCTAGTCCCTCAGGTTTTTCTTAGGCCTGTTTCCATAGTACTAAACATATACTGCAATTATGGACTTTTCTATTCTTTGTATTGGTTTACCTCATCAAACTATGGATTCTTAAAAGATACCTCAAGTATTTTTGACATCTAATATCTTGCATTAGTTGTTTTGTTGTTGTTGTTGTTATCTGTCACAATTCTAAATATGTGAGAGAAAGATTTTTAGGAAGGAAAGATTTATCTTGACTCAAGGTTTAAATCTGTGGCAGGCCAGCTGGCTCTGTTTCTGATCCTGCGGTGAAAGAGAACATGTATAAGGGTTTGTAGAGTGGAACTTCTCAGTTCATGGGAGCTGGGAATTAGAAACACAAGAAAGGACTCAGAATGAGACATAGCCCAAAATCATACCTCAAATTACTTCTTCCAACTAGCCCAAACCTTCAAAAGTTTCCATCACTTCTAAATGAAGCCATCAAACTGTGAATCCATCAGTGGTCTAATTTACTGATGAAGTCAGAGCCATCATCTTCTAATTACCTCTCAATAATTATATCCACTAGTTAGGGCCCAATCTTTGAATATATGAGCTCTTTAGAGAGATATCTCATATAAATCATTACAATATTTGATAAATAATTCTTAAAATAATCAACAAATACCCATTGAAAAGTGTCACAGTAGGGACCAGTAAGATGTACTTACACTTTATACTTACAGTAAAAGTACGTAACACCTAGCCTGAATTTGATTGTTAGGACCAACATGGTTCAGGGAGACAACTAATTGTCTCAATTTGTTCTCTAGAGAAAGGAAGACCCCCAAAATTTAGCCAACATAGTCTTATTGGTTAGTTACAGGTCCTAATATGAGACATAGTTTAAAAAAAAAACAGATATCTTTTGAATGTTGGTACCCCAGGTTGACCTCTGGCATCTACATAGGTGTATTTATATGTCCCTATACACAAGTGGGTACCTATACACACAAACACAAATACAATACTTTACAAAACCAAATGCAAAGTTGAACCCTACATTCTAGACTTCTGACTCCTGCTGTGGTGAGCCAAGTCCAGTTCCTCAAACAAGACATTGTGGGTGTCCATTTCTAGAGGCCATTGACACCCCTCATTATAATACCACATGTTCAATGGGAATGCTCTTTGTTCATTCTTAACAGCAAGTATGGGTGAACAGTATCTATTACTGATGGCCTAAATTACCCCCTTCTGAAAATCTCATTTAAATTATAGAAAGATGAGGTGCTATGTAAAGCCTGTGGGAAGCATCCAGTCCCACCCACGTTCTCTTCAGTTCCTATAATGTTTCCCAACTAAACAACTGAATGTGAAACACCATTCTTGATAGGCAACTGCCCTTTAAAGAGAATTTTCAGGCTCCTTCCTCCAAAACATTACATTCCAACTCTTTATGAATAAACCCCTAGTTTCCTCTGCTAGTACAATACTGATTTGATGATTGAATTGCCTTACTTAGGCATCTCTTCTAGTTGAAAGGCTTTCAGAATATCTGTGCGTCTTAGAGAGGGTTGGATTAACATGAGCTCCCCAGTTGAGGAGATTTTGAGTAATTCTGACTGAGGTAGGTAGGTTTGGTAGTGTCTCATTGTTTCACCAACACTTGTAGTATGACATGGTGTATGCAGGTTACTGTAACATTAAATATGGTATCAGGTTCAACAGTTCACAAGTTTTTGTTATCCAAAAACTAAGATGAAGTATTTTGTGATTAAGTTAAGGATACTTAATTTTTCAGGCGTGCCTTTTGCTCTGCTAATGGTGAGCATATGGGATACCTCTAATAGTCTCAATTTACTACCCACCCAGTTCTAAGAATCCTTCTTTGAATCACTCTTCCTGGCTTAGACAATCATGAGTCTAATGCTCACTGTACTCCTCTTTTATTGGCTTCTTTACTCTCTATGTATTCTCAGGCAATCCTTAGGATATTAACTCAAACAAGCATTGTTAAAAGAAAACAGATTCTTTTTAATTATATTTAAAATAAAAAAACCCTTTAATTTTGTGCTGGTGAAGAATGCTGACTGATATTAAGGACTGACGGTGCATTGATTTTGCTGTAAAATAACAACAGTTTAATCTACTTCAGCTTTTCTACTATCAAAGAAAGTGTCAACACAGTACAAAGGGCAAATAACATCTGAATTTTAACATAAGAAATGATTTTGATCTTGTAGATGCACTTAAGGGGACTTGAACTATTCTCTGGAGCTTACCAACAGTATTTTGAGTACAATTGCTGTAGATCAAGTGTGAGGTTGATATCTGTGTTAGTTTTTGACATCTGAGGGTCACAAAGTATGAGTGTTCTAAACTGACCTAGTCAACAATAACAAAATTTCCTGGTGGTACACTTTGGTTTCTATATAATAACTAGTTTCCAGATATTATTTATTTAAAATTGAATTTTCATGACAACAATATGAAGAGGTAAGGACAGTAATGTCTTAGTTAATTATCTATTGCTGTGATAAGACACCATGACCAAGGCAACTTATAGAAGAATTAGTTGATTTGGGGTTTACAGTGTCAGAGGGTGTGGTGATTAGAATAAGAATGGCCCCCATAGCTTCACATATTTGAATGCCTAGTCAACATGGAGTGACACTATTTAAAACATTTAGGAGGTGCACTGGGGGTGGTCCTTTGAGGGTTCAAAATCCTAAGCCAGGTCTCTGTATCTCTCTCTTTCTGGTGCCTATCGATTAATATGTAAAACTCTCAGTTAATTCTTCAGTACTATGTCTGCCTGTATGTCATCATGCTACCTGCCATGAAGATAATGGACTAAACTTCTGAAACTGCAAGCCAGTCACAATTAAATACTTTTTGTTATAAGAGTTTTGATGAGGATTAGGGTCTATGACCATCATGTCAGGGAATGTGACAGAATAAGGAAGGCATGGTGCTATGGCAACTTAGAGCTTACCTCTTGTTCTATTAGCACAAGGCAGAGTGGGCTAATTTGAAATGGTATGGAATTTTTGAAGCTTCAAAACTGGCCTCCAGTGACAAATCTCCTCCAACTACTCCACATCTCTTAATCATTCTTAAAAAGTTCCATCAACACGGGACCAAACATACAAACATGTGATCCTACAGTCCATTTAAGAGAGGGAGAAATAAGCCTAGCTTTTCAATGTATACTGCTTTTTGTCTCAATACATCATCTTATATATTTATTTTTAAAATATAACCAATGATTGTCAAATATTAGTGTTAGCAGTAAGTATACTTTGTTATATTAAAATCTACTGGTCTGTTGTATATTTTGTGGCCTCAATCAGTATTGGAAGATTTATAAGCTAAGCTTTAATGTAAAAGAAAGTTCTAAATTAGAATAAAAAAGAGAGTATCAATTCCCAGCTTGACTATTCTTCTTACTTGCCTTTAAATAAGTCTCAAAGACTAATGTCTTTCTCCCCAAAATGAGAGATTTATGGTAGGCTCTTTCTAAGTTGCTTCTCAATTCCAAGTATCAATATGATTGGGTGGCCCAAGATCACAAGAGCCAACAATGTACATCTTTTTCCACAGTCTATGTTTAGTGACATCAATTGGTATCTAGAAATCTGTCATGGTGGGAGGATTTTTACCACAGGCAACGGTGAATTCTATAAATAGGATCATGTTTCCTGAAAAGCTAACGGCCTAGCACAGCACTTGTCAGATCTGTGCTAAGTATTTTTTGTGGAGCTCATCCATAATAACTGGAAATATGGCACCCCATTTCAACCCATGGACAATCACAGCAGATCACATTTTGACACATATTACAGTCAAATGTGCTTAACCTTGACGTGGATGCTCTTAAATAACACCTTTAGTTCACATAAACTGCCCTGTGTTGTTTCATCTGCTTTGTTGAAAGGAGTTAAATACAATTAAGCAAAATTTGAATAAACTATGCCAGAATTCTATTTTTTAATGTATAGTCCATTGATGTTTCTTGCATTTCATATGTAAAAATTAAATTTTAAGTTATATTTTTATTCTCTCTGAACTAATGAGTTAGCATATCCACTTCAGAAGGTAGAGGTGTGGGAAAAAATAGGCCGAAGTGGTGGTGGAGGAGTCCCGGAGGCTTTCCAGGCTGCGGGTCCCACATACAGGAGGAAGTCTAAGGTTCCAGAGGCTGGAGGTTTTGGTGACAGCAGACCCCAATGACATGAGGAAGTCCTTGGTTCCAAAAGGGTTTATTTGTCATGGCAGATGGTGGATGGATTTGGATGTACCCCCCTGAAATTCAGGGCAGTCCTGAGTTAAATAGGGAAGGAGAAAGGGGGAGGGTCTGGGGAAGAATCCTTAATTTGCTCTACCCTTTGGCCTTCATTAGTATGTAAATCCCTAGGGCCTGAGGCCTCTAGTTACACCCTCTACCTGTGTGCTTTGGGAGGGGCTGTAATGGCCTATGTGACTGAACAATGTAGGTCTATGGAGACAAGACTGTGTGTGGGTACTCTGGGTTCTGGGGATGTGGCCAAATGCCTGCCATTTCTCACTTAGAGTCTCGGGGTTCTAGGCCCATGCCCAGCCATGAACCATGATACCCTTATGCAGTCCCACATAGAGGAAAGTAAATAATGGAATCAATAATATCCACTAAAAATTACTGCCATAATCAAGCCCCAAGTCTTATCAAGATTCCTAATCATCTGTGTGTGAGGTCACTATTCTGAGTCAGTCAGACATGATGTTGTGTGTTCTGTGGCTGTTCCATACTTGGTAGAGAGATACATATGTGAAAGAAGTATAAGAAAGAGAAATGTTTCTTCTTAATATCATGATATGTACACATACAAATAAACATACATGTAATATTTACAAGGAATAATAGGCAAAGTGCAAGAAAATGTCGAGATACTCAATGAAGGATCATGAACTTTAGGTAGGTTTAAAATCTAACACCTGGTAGGATATACTTTGATTTGGGAAAGTACTTTCCCATCTCCCATTTCTGTCATGTGGCCATCTCAGTACCCAGTTGTCATAACGTCCTAGTCTGACATGGAAAAATGTTGCGGTTGGCTTTTGGAACTGTGATTTAATCTTGCCAGCAGGGATTCCTCTGCAAGACCCTTGACCCATTCTCAGGATGTTCTCAGTTTGCCAGAAGCAAGCAACAAAGGAGATGGGGTTTCACAAAGAGAGAATTCAGAAGTGTTCGCCAGTGTAATTCCTCTTTGGGTCTGCCCTCCTGCTTTTGCCAAAACCCAGCAAGGGGCTTTCAGGAGGGCATCTACATTTCTTCAGAGATATCCAATTACTCAGGCTCTTGGCTACAGCCAGGGGCTCAGTAAGCTGGACTTATTCTTGGGAACCTCTAGAGAAGCAAACAGTGACAGGTAGTGTCAGAGCTGCCCATCAGAGACTCAGGAGGCTGGTTTGGGAAAGATCCTGGCATTGAGTGTTGCTTTTAAGTCCTGCTGATTTGAATTCAAGGTTTTCCCCTCTTAAGCATTCTGCTTGGGATTTCTGTTTGACTTGGAACCCTCCAAATACCAAATTAAGTGAAGGGAGTATGATACAAAAAAAAAAGTTCATTGAAATAATCTGCAGCCATTTGAAGAAACTTCCAAGAAAAACCAGAGAAGGAGCCAATGGCCATCTACCCAGTGACATAAAACAAAACGCTGCCCAATAGAAGATGAAATTAAAACACCAAGGAAATCAAGATCAGGAGGAGTCCAACTTTTCTGCGCTGAACTTCAGGACTTCCCTAAGGTCAGCAAAACCCATCTGGACCTAGACATGTTCTCAGCACACTCCCAGCAGAGAGGAGCTTGCTTGTATTTGGCTAATGTCAAAGTATTAAACATACACAGACACAAGGCTTATAAACAAGCAGGAGTGAGTAAGTGTTGGGCACTTTGATATAGTTGGCCCAGACAAGGTCACTGTGCAGAAAAGCCAAGAGTGTGTTGTGTTCTGTGGCTCTTGCTTACCTAACAGAGACACACGAAGATGAGAAGCATAAGATGGGGAAAAAGATTTTTATCTTAAAACAATGATGTGTCCACTTCTAAAGACAGATTTCTTGTTTGGTAGACTAAGAAAGCATTGACCTCCCACCTGATTAGGGTTAAAGAGTAATCTCTTTGATAAAGGGGTCATTGTTCATAGAGAGTGAACTCACAAGCTGGCTATGTCCGTAACTTAAAAACACCAACCAATCACCTCAAGAATTGATAAAACTGAAATGTCATTTGGATAAAAATGTGTTCAAACCAAATGAAAACAAGTATGTAGCTTCAAATGGTTGTGAAGAAATGTCTCTCCCATATATGCGTATGTGTGTGTGTGTGTGTGTGTGTGTATGAATACATATATGTGTACCAATATGTATGTATATGTATATATACATATATACAACACACATATACATATATACACATATATATTCATATATATATATATGGAGAGATAGATAGATAGATAGATAGATAGATAGATAGATAGATAGATAGACCAATGAAAAGACACAGAAAGTGAACAAGCTTTCACCTAACTAATAACCATCAGCTGTGTACTGACAGCTGGGTGATAATCAGAACATGTAACATTTCATTATTTTTATATTTGTTTGTGCATGTGTGTGCAGGTGCTTATGCATGTATATGTACGTGTGTATGAAAACCAGAGGGCAACATCAGATGTCCTCCCTCTGACATCATATGTGCATATGATGAAGTTATTTTACCAGTTTCTGTGATAGAATTCTCAAACAAAAGCAACTTAAAGATGTAAAGCTTTATTTTTTGTCAGAGTTCAAGGGTACAGACCATCATGGCAGGAGCTTGGGGCAACTGGTACAATTATATCTAGCAGTCAAGGAGCAAAGATCTATGAATATTTTGTTCAGTCCACTTTCTCCTCTTTTACATGGTTCTAGATTGTTATGCAAAAAATGTTAACACCCACTCTGTGTGTGTGTGTGTGTGTGTGTGTGTGTGTGTGTGTGTGTGCAGTACTTCCTTTCCCACTTCAAATAACCAATGATCAATACAATCCTTCCATGCATGTCCAGAAGCCTGTTTCCATTCAGCTGGATGACTCTAGCTCTCATCAAACTGGCAATTGAGACTTTTGAGATTTACCATCACACCTTTCTTCTTGATTTTTTTTCATTGTTTTTTCTTGTTTTGCTTTGTTTGGGGAACTTTTTCTTTTTGTGACAAGGTTTCTCAGATCTGTAGCTCTTGGATTGGGCATGGGTCTTCCTTTCTCTGCCTCCTAGATCTGAGGAGACCACAAGCTAGACCAACACACATGGCTTTTCATTTAAGTATTTGGAATTGAACCCATGTCCTCGTGATTGTACAGCAAGCACTTTGCCAGTGAAGCCATTTCCCCATAACTCATGTGGCCTTTATATCTTCACTATTCTTTATTTTAGTTTTAAAAGTGCATGTACATGAACACTATTAGACATCATTGTGGAATTTACAGACAAAGATAGATTTTGTTAATCCTCCTACCCCTTTCCTCTCTCATGCTCACACTCCAGAGTCACCCTCTACCCCCCCCCTCCTCTGCTCCCTCTAGCTTCCTCTGTGCTTTATTTATAGATTGAGCCATTTATTGGCTTACCTGATGTTTAAATTCTTGGTACAATTGTTGCAGTAACATTTTTCTAGTAAGTTTTTGTAGCTATTTGTAAATGTTTTCTTAAACCACAATTTCAAAACAAAGGTATTGCAGACCTTCAGTATCTGATGATAAAGCACATTTGCCCAAGTTTTGCAAACAATATTAATACTTGTAACATGTGTACAGAGTTTCTGAGATTTTTGTGTGAAAGTTATTTCATCATATTTTACCAGTATCCCTATGGGATATCTCAAGACTCAACATCTGGTAAGTGGTTTCTTAGAAAGGCAAATTTTACATTACAAAAATGTTTTTTCCCTCAAATAACAACAGCTTAATTTAAGTGCTTTTACTAAAATTTTCTTAATATCAGCAACTCCTTTATCATATCTCATTGTACTTGTTATGAAGAACCATGAAGGTAAAAATACATATGCAAATGAATACATGGGAAGTTAGTATGATAAAGATGGGGATTATTTACTTTTTGATGAAAAGTAAAATAATCTAGTGCTATATATGTGAGACTTTAAACCCCAGTTTTTGATGTTCAATGAGTTTTTTTTTTTTAAATTCCTTTCCTAGACTCATTTTCTTCTATAAAACTGACAGCCGTTATCTTTTCATTTTTTAAAAATTTATTTATTTACTTTACATCTTGACCAAAGCCCCCTCCCTCATCCCCTCCCTCCCACAATCTCATTTGCTCCTCCCCTCCATTGACCCCTCCCCTTCCTGTCAAAGAACAGGAAGCCCCCCATGGGTACCAATCTGCCCTGGAACATCACATCACAGCAGGTCTAATCTCATCCTCTCCTCTCCCACTGAGCAGACAAGGTAGCTCAGCTATTAAAGTGGTATCCAATGGCAAACAACAGTCACACACACACACACACACACACACACACCAATTGTTAGGGAAGCCACATTTACTACAAAAAAGTAGACGCCTCAGTCCAGCTAGTGCATGTTTTGGTTGGTGGTTTGGTCTCTGTGATTCCCATGGGCTCAGGTTAGTTAACTCTGCAGGTCTTCTTGTGGTGTTCTTTACTCCTCAGTCTTCCCCAATTCTTCACCCCTCACTCTTCCGTAAGACTCACAAGCTCTGCCCAACATTTATGCCTTTATGTCTGTTTCCATCAGGTGCTGGATGAAGAGCCTCAGAAGACAGTTATGCTAGCTGTCTGAAAGCATAGCAGAGTATCATTAATAGTGTCAAGGGTTGGTTGGCTCTCTGCCATCAGATAGGTCTAGTGGGGCGAGTCATTGGTTGGCCATTTCCTCAAACTCTGTTCCGTCTTCTTATCCCTGCATATCACGTAGGCAGAACGAATTTTGGGTGAAATATTTTGTGGGTGGATTGGTGTCCTCTACCCTCAAATGGAAGTCCTGCTTGGCTACAGGAGGTGGCTACTTCAGTCTCTGTATCCCCAGCTGCTAGGAGTCCTAGCTAGGGTCACTCCATAGGTTCCTGGGAGCCTCCCCTGTCCCGGGTCTCCTGCTTGTCCCTGAGGCAATTGTCTCATTCTCTCACCCCGCCCTCTCTCTAGCCCCTTTTCCCTCCCCCTGTTCTCCTCCTTAACCCCTTTCCCACCTAATTCCCTCTCTCCCTCCCCATCTGATGTCTATCTTTTCCCCTTCTGAGTGAGATTCAAGCATCCTCGCTTAGGCCAACCTTGTCATTTAGCCTCTTTGTGTCTGTAGATTGTTGAATGGTTATCTGGTACTTTATGTTTAATATCTACTTATAAGTGAGTATATACCACATGTGTCTTCATCAAAATTGACTAGTTAGAGCAAGAAATTCTGTGGATAATTTTCATTTGTCTCCTTGGCCAAACTGCCAGTTCTCTTGGTATATCCTAAGCAGCATTGCACAGCATTGAAATAGAGTCTATTTTGGCAAATGAAAACATAAAAAGCTTATTTTAGAGAAATACACCCTCAAGAGTCAAGCTAACCAAAATATTTTTTGAAGTTTACAAATATTAATAATACTTCGGTAGTTTTTCTTCTGCCCTGTCCACCTAGGTCATACTGTCCTACCCAGGTTATAAATGAGCGTTGGACTCTCAGAGGCTTTAGGATTAAATATGATTCTACTATTGACCTGTAACACAACAGTGGTTTCTGATAGTTGTAGGAGCACACAGCTGAAGGAAGGCTCTGCAGAGTAGATGAACTAAGTATGAAATCTAGTTTTGTGTTGGCCAGTTTTTCCCTTCGCTTTCTTTCTTGAGCTTCTCCAATGGCCAGAGTGCTCTAACGTGCTTTCCCAAGTAACGGTCTTTGAGTTTTTCCTCCAATGCTTTCTTTAGGAAGTCCCTAGGGAATCTGTGGGGATGGATGAACTCTCCACATCTATAAGTAAGCTTTCCCTCACACATGTGGGGGACTCACTCAAGGAAGATTATGACCACAATTCTCTTTGCTTCCTGCTTTTCTGGTCAGAGCATGTCAGGGAAGGTTAAGCCTGTTCAATTTGAATAAACTTTCAAAAGTATCCAGTATGTCTCATGTATAGTTATTTTGGAATAAAAGACAAATGAAAGCTATATTTCAACATTTAAAAGATGTTGCTATATACTTAGAAATTTTTTTATTGCTGCCAAAAGAAATAGAACGTTCCTTCACATCAGTGTGTATTGAAATGAAATGAAACAAATGGTCTTTATTTATTTATGTAAGGGTAGACACAGGGCATATTGCATCATTTAAGCTTCATCCTTACACTTCATTACCTACTAAAAATGGACTCTGCTTGTAAGTATTTGTTCAATCAGTGATGAGCTGTGCTTTGAAATAGAATGGGACAGATGAGAGAGTAGGACAAGGAAAATGGACATTGTGATCGATCTTTTGAAACAGCGAGAGAATATATACTTTAAAATTAGAAATTTCCTTAATTTTAAGTTCAAAAACCTTAGCAATGCTCTATTTCCAAGACACATGGAACTACAAATAACATATTGAGAGCCTGGAGGCAATATTTTCAGGAGCTATAACGTTTAAAACATTTGGGGAATTTGCTTAGAATCCAGAGTCAAAACCAAGGCCCTATATCCTTGGATTTCATATTTTCCACATGAAATAAAATTCAAATTATGTTTAGCTAACACTAAACACCTGCTACAATTTGGCCAGGACTGATTACATTTCTTACAAGTTTCTGAAGGCTGTGGATGGGTAGAATAGAAGATGGGCAAACTTTCCTCTTGTGCCTTAATCTGAGTCTAAGACTTGTTCCTTCTATGAGCGGTCTTCTTCCATTCTTCTCTAAATAACCATCAGATTTGAGTTTCACTTCTACCTTTCCCAAAAAGTCTCCCTCTGTCCTCTTCCTCTTCACAATCTCTCCTTTAAGAGATCATTGAGGACTTACATATTTCCATATTGAAATGATTTCTTGAAAGTCTTCTAAATGTAAGTATGGTACTTTGACCTTTTTTCTGTTAGCCACTGGTATGCAGATTGTAGTGAGAGTGTGAATTTATACCTTGTGTCCCAATGTGTTCAGTGTGAATTATATGCAGAAACTTAGGCACAGAATGTTAGTCACCGAAGGAGAAGGAATTGATCTTTATTGATTATCCCACCTTTCTCATTTTTCCCCTTATTTGTGGTCCCGGGAATCAAACACAAAACCTGTTACATGCAAGACAAGAAGTTTATCACTGAGCTACATCTTCAGTTACATGTTTTATTTGTTAACATACAAAGACATGATATCTTTGAGAAGTGATATACTCATGAAATACTTGCCTAAGAAGTGCATACTGGTCTATGTTCACAAAAGGTTTAAGAATCTGAGGAGGTAGAGATATTAACTGAATAATGTTTTCTTGTATTTTTTGTCTCTCCTAACTGAGTCTCCAAAAATGGAAGATATACTAATATGATTAGACCATAGTCTAAGACAGTAACTATAATACATTATAGAAATCAGAACAGATTATTCTAAAACTCCAGGCACTGACATTAGGGAGTGGTGGTTCATGCTGTTAATTCAGAATTTGCTATGCAGAAGAAAGAGGAACTCCAATGGAGGGGGGTAGCCTAGGCTTCCTTTCTGCATCATAAAACAAAATAGATCCCTTCCTTCCCTCTTATCAAGACTGTTCTCCACTGTTCTTGTTTCCTGTTTTCATGAGATTTAAGCAAGATCATGGATGTATTGTTTTCGGCACTTTCCTCTATGTTACCTTTTATTCCTGCCATCATACATTCCAGATGTGAAAACCCAGCCCGTTTTAATGTTCCAGTGAGGAGCATGGCTGGATCTCATTTGCCACTCCCTACCCCTACAGGTGTAGGATCAGTACAGATATTGATCCTGTCACCCATGACCTGCAAGATGACAGTAGAACTTAATTATGCTGATGGTCTGGAGTTTGCTCAGGAGGCTCTTGCATGTCAGAGCTAGGTGCAAGTTCTAATGTAGAATTTAACATTCACCTCAAAAATATTAATCCAGAATTGTTCCTGTCAAAAGAAAGTGCGGGGATAAAGAGTGGAGCATAAACTGAAGGAAGGGCCATCCAGAGACTGCCCCACCTAGGGATCCACCTCATCTACAGACACCAAATCCAGATACTATTGCTGATGTCAAGAAGTGCTTACTGACAGGATTCCAATATAGCTGTCCCATGAGAGGCTCTGCCAGAGCCAGACCAATACAGATGACGATGTACATAGTCAAACATTGGACTGAGCGTGGGGACCCTAATGGATAAGTTAGGGCAAGGACTATAGGTACTGAAAGGGTTTGCAACCCCATTGAAAGAACAACATTATCAACCAAACAGACCCTCCAAAGCTCCCAGGGACTAAACCACCATCCAATGAGTACACATGGTGGGGAGGACCCATGGATATGTATCAGAGGATTGCCTTATCTGGCATCACAGGAAGGGGAGCCCCTTGGTCCTATGGAGGCTTGATGAGCCAGGATAGGGGAACATTAGGGTTCTGAGGCAGGAGTGGGTGGGTGGGGGAGCACCCTTAAAGAGAAAGCAGGGAGGGAGGAGAGGATAGGGAGAATGTAGAGGGGAAACTGGAAAGGGGGATAGCATTTGAAACGTAAATAAATAAAATAACCAATAAAAAATGAAAAAAAATTCAACAACTCGAACTGTGCATGGTGCACATGACTTTAATCCTAGCACCATAGGCAGCAGTTAGATCTCTGTGAGTTCTAGGCCAGTCAGTATTACATGGTAAGACTATGTCTCAAAACAAAACAACAGGACAGAACAGAACAGAACAGAATTAATGACAATGTAGAACTTAGCTTTCTTTACAGCATTGTATAAAGAAATAGTACTGATTTTTCAGTTACCCCAAAGTTTAAAACTGCAGAAAAGAAGGATTAAACTTATTTTTCCCATTGCTGAGCATCATATGGTACCCTAGCTTTCAGAAGTTTCTAACAGTGCAGCGCAGTCTGGTTTAGCTGCTTTGCAAGAAAATGGGGATCTGGGAATCAAACCTTGAAATGTGAATCCAAGCTGATTCTTTGGTATACCAATCTATAACTCTGCACCACCTATTTTTGTCTATGAGAATATTCTTAGGAAAGTACTTCTTGGACACTTAGATGAAAGACATTTTTGAACCACAAATACTTCAGGAGTATCTACTGTTAATTCATGCTCTGCTGCTGAGAGCACTCAAACCCCCAGGCTAAGAGTGGCTCGGATTTCCACTTACACTCATGCCTGTGGTTGGATAGTGCTGGGTAGAATAAATCCAGAAGTACTGCATGGTAACCTCTAGACTGAATATACACTACATATGAGCATATTGAGTCAATTTACTTGCCATTTTTAGAGGTATACTTCTTTATGAAAACTTGCATTGTGGAAAGTACAATTAAATGTAAACACTATACTTTCTAATCTTATAATAACTTCCCTATAAATATACCCCGTAAAGTAGTCTATAGCATTATATTACAGACTATTACAGTTGACTCTTTTGGCTTCTTATTTACTTACCACAAATATATTTAATCACACTTTTAGGATGGAAATAACCTGGTCTTAATCCTTTCAATAGCAAAAAAAAAAAAAAAAATTGTTGGCAACCTCCTTTATGAGTAAATGGAAAGGGTTTTGAAAGGTAATATGTATAAAACAGAAACACTAATCCTAACCCTTTACTCTCTTAAATGGGAATTAAGGTCAACATTCTTAAGGCAGCCAACTGAAATGGTGCTAAGTTCAAAAATTCTTCAGTAGAGAAACTAAACCGCCAGCTTTTTTTTATTTTGAGAAAAGAACAATTTAAGCCTTTGGGTACAGGTACTGGTGGAGGTGCTTTTTTTTTCTTTTTTTTTTATAGATCATTATGTTTAAGAGAATAATGAGAGCTTTTTAAAAAAATTAGTTTCATCAACTTAATTCTTAATTCTTAGTCGTGTTACTTCATTATAAGAAGCAATAACCAAATTCCCATGAAAGCCCAAGTTCATCTCAGAATGACAGTCATTTAGAAATACATATGTCTTTGATTCACCAGAAATTTCTCATATTCTGAGTAACATGTTTGAATAACAAGAACAAAAACCTTCTATCTATATGGGGAAGCAGGAACAGGAATATCTCTCAGTTTGAGGACAGCCTGGTTTACAGAACAAGTTCTAAGACAGCCAATGCTACTACACACAAAGAAACCATGTCAAAAAACAAACAAACAAACAACCTCAAAAACATACATACACACAAGCAAACAGACCCCTTCTGTCAAGCTAGAACTTCCCTGTTTGTTTTCTGTGTTCCAGCAGTACCTAATAACTTTTTGGAGTGGATGCTCAATGCTTCCATCTGCATCCCTCATTCTATCTTCCACAGGACAGAATGTACCATGGCCATGTTTGCTACGCCATGCTCAGAGTAGTCAATTAGCATGTCATGCTCTAACACATTTTAAAATGCAACTCTAGGATCTTGGATGTTATACTGTGACAATTTTCTTTAAAGCCTGTCTATTTTCTTCACATTTCTCCAAATACATTTTCTGATTCACAAAGATAAATCTATTTTGAACTTGACTAAAAATAGTGTCGAAGTTAATTCCCACTTGAGGGAGTCGGGGATTGAGATACTGAAAAGAACAGTTCGGAAATGGAAAAGGATTTACACATTGTCAGGGGACATTTTTAGTACCTTATCACAGGCACAACATAAATGCTTTGTAAATGTAGTTTGCACCACAGCAAGATGGTCACTGTTTTTCTATCTGAAATAACTATGACATGTCTTTCCCATCTGTGCCTTAGTTGCAAATGTTTTTCATATGACAATAAATTAAATTACAGTTTCACTGCACACGAGGGTTGAAAAAATATTTTATTATAAAATGTTAATGTTATTCTTAAAATAAGTATGAGCAAATTGAAACAAAGACATTATGTAGTGCCTAGAGGTCACTTAAATATGTGACGGAGTCCTCACTGAAGAGCTAGTCTTCTTGGTGCACCAAGGCAGATTTACAACACATAAATCCAGGGCATATCATGTCACCAACCCAGAAGATAAGTATCTTTTGTTGTCTAACCCTCATTGGGGAATCTATGAAGTTTAGAAATGTGGATTGTAGTGTTGGGTATAGTTTTTTGTTTGTTTGTTTTTTGTGAGATCTTCTTTCTCTGGGCCCCTAAGAAGGAAAAAATATTAAAAATGGAAGATGCCACCATGTCAAGCCTAAGCATTAAGTAAGTTTCCAACTCTGTCTTGTAAATATAGCCAACTTTCATTGTCTGTTAAGGAATTTAGCTATAAATGAGTAATTCCAATCTTTATTTTTTGTCAGAATTCCGAATACAAAGCAGATAAACATTTTGATTTTTTGATATGATTGTGGTTTCAAGGGATACGAGAGATCAAATGCTTGCATCCTAAATGACTACCCTCTGTCCCCATTTTCTGAAATTGTATTCTTTCACCTCTTACTAGATGGATGTACATGCAGACATTCTCAAAAAAAAAAAAAAACAGGAAGTAATTTGTAGCAGTGGCTTTCACCCTATGATGTAGGGAGCAATGTTTTCACCCTATGGATGTATGGTAGATGGCTGGAGATACTTTGGGTTGCCACAATCAGTACATCCAGTGACACCTATAAATAGAGACTCTGCTGAACATCTCATTATACATAAGATATCCATATAATCACAGGTACACATGACACAATGTTTTCCTATCCCAAAAATCAATAACTCTGAAATTGAGAAATCCTTTCATAAGTTCTTAAGTGATTGGACTCCTAATGCCACAAAACAACTACATTTGTCCTAAGGGTTTCGTATAATGGTTTTGTTTCATATAACAAGTAAAGTGTATGTATCTTCAACATAGAAATCTTCATGTACACTTGTAATGATCCTTGAGATACAAAGCAGCAGAATTTAACTGAATACACAGAACACTGTACAGCATTAAAATAATCAAAGCAGCAGTCTCCGTGCACTTGTATGAGTCAATATAGTGAGAGCCACTGTGGAAAAGGGTGGGTTTGGTTGAGGGCCATGCAAGAAGGATTGCAGCAGCTAGACCACAGGGTGAGAAATAGGAAGATCCAGGAGAGAAGGAAATCAAGAAGGAAGCTGTTACACACCATTGCCTAGGTTCGAATTTAGTTCAACTATTCTGCACCAATTTCCTTCAAAAGTAACAAAACTCATGTAAGTGGGTACTAATTCTTTTCCTTTGGTTCACTTTCAACTGAGATGTCATTTTTAAATTAGTCAAGAGGGAGAACCAGAGTAAAGACACACTGAAGGTTTAATATATTTGGTGACAAATAATTTTAGTGGCCACTTGGGTTTAAGAACTCCGTGATTCATAAATTGCCTCAATAGTTTGTAGCATGCACTGTGGATTTAATTCAAAGCCAGAAGTAAACTGTCAGACTGTGTCCATAATTCATGATTTAATTTTCTTTGTTGTTTTTTTCCCTGACCTATGTATTCTGTTACTTTGCAGTCTGATTTTATTTTTTAAATAATCTATGTAACACACTGGGACAAAGCCTTCCAGGGCTATCATCGTTCACGGATTGGTCTGTAACTGCTTGAACTTATGATCTATAGTTGTTTAAAAGAAAAAATGTTCAGCCAAAAATATATTGGCTTGGGATAATCAATTCATCATCTCATGTAGTTTGTGAGTTACAGGGATCCAGGGATGCCCGAACAACATGGGTCAATATTAGGAGCTGCAGCTTTGAGACTTTACTGAGTCTGGAAACATCTATTTCAAGCTCATTTACTCAGGGTAGGCAGAAATCTTAAGTTCTCTATAGCATTTTCTACTATTGTCACCCCTCAAAGTCAATGATTAGGAGTGGAGACTGACACACAGAGTGACAGACAAACAGACACCACAGAAAGACAGCAGACACACAAGCACGCACACACAGGCATGCGTGTGTGTATGTGTGTATGTGTGTGTGACTCACGCATGCACACACAGGGGCAATAGGTGGTGGTGAATTCAAAATAGAATACATATGCTACAAATATGCTACCATTACCAGCCAGAAATGACCTTTACCATAATAATACTCTCAGTACTGATTTATACAAGAGAATGGATGGCTCCTTTCCAATTTGGTGATCTATAAACCAATTATAAGGCCTTAAATATCAACCTGACCCTCTCCAAATGAACTATATTCGTTTATTTACTCATGCATGAACTATCAACTTGAAGACTGAGAAGATAGTGAGGTAGTTAGATGCTCTCATCTTGCCAGCAAGAAAATCTGAGTATGAGTCCCAAAACCCACCCACAAAAGCCAGATAGAATGCTCAAACTTATAATCGTAGAGCTGAAAGACAGAGGCAAATCACTTGGGCTAGCTGGGCAGTGAACCCTAATGAATCCCTACCAGTAAGAAAATGCATATCAAAATGAAATGGTGCACAGTACCAGAGGCATGACACGTGTGGTTGAATTGTAGCCTCATGCACATAGATGCATGTTCATCTGTCATCTGTCATCTGTCTGTCTGTCTGTCTGTCTGTCTACTTGTCTATCTATATGGCCTCATTCAGGTGGATATATGTTCATCTGGCATTTATTATCTATTATTTATTTCTTTGTATAGCAATAGCTTTGTGCTGCATTAGACAAGATGTATCTAGTCTTTTGTACTGTATACTTTCATTTTTTTGGTTCTATACGTACAATTTTGAATTAAAACTAGAAAGAACTCATCTGGAACAGATGAGCAGCTTTGTCCCTGCAATAGGAAAGGGGACTCTCCCTGATCTCTTGCCTGCTTGCTAGTGGAGCCCATTCTCTAATTGGACTGCCCTGTCTAGGTTCAGTGGGAAAGGATGTGCCTAGTCCTGCAGCAACTTGATGGCCTGGGAGGCATAGGGTACAGGGATTATAGTAGGAGCTGGGAGTGATAGCTCGAGGGGGCTTCCACTTCTCAAAGCAGAAAGAGAGGGAGGATCAGTGGGAGGTTCTGCATAAGGAGTACTAGGAGGAGATTGGGGAGCTAACATTGAGATGTAAAATGAACAAATAAACAAATTAAAAAAAAACTAGAGACAACTGACTTATAGTCTATAACCTCCAGTTATCTGGCTCTATAAAAGAGGTAATTTTCATCTCAAATGCCTTATCTATAAACTAGATACTTAAATACTAGTCTCTGTTGGTTGCATGAGGACTCAGTGACACGGTGAGCAAACTATGCAGCACATTACCGAACACATAGTGAGAAAGTGATAGATAGTAAACAAAGCACTGGCTTCCGGTCCAATGGTTTTGATCTAAACTAATTTAGTCAGCTGAGAAAAATTTAAAAGGCATTGAGTTTAGCTTTCTAGCATAAAGAAAGTAAAATGAACAGAAATCAGGAGAGCAGATTTGAGCTTCAGATGTCCCTATAGTATTATAATTCTGTATCTTTTTATAAAATATTTTATGTATGTGTGTGTGTGTGTGTGTGTGTAGCCAGTGTGTATGGTGCGTATATGGTCTCTGTGTGGTATGTATCTATGTGCGTATGCTTGATATTAGTTCCTCATTGCATTAAATGCCTTAAGTAAATTGCCTTAACTTACTGTGCTTCACATAAAGCATAAGAGAAAGCTGCCATAGCCCAAGACATCTTAGCACTTTTCACGTCATGACCTTTTCACACCAGAGACTTTTTGAGACCCTGGATATATAGATTGCACAATTACTATGCAAATAGAATACTTATTGTTTATAAACCTTACATGTCATTTGTGACAGTTCTTTAGTATATGTACAATTTTATCATATATTAAAGACTGAAACAAAAATTTCCATCATAATGAGATGAATGCCGCTTATTTATTTCTACAAAAACAAATAATCTTTACTGACTATTTTGTACTGAAGTATATAGAATATCTTTAATCCTTTTTGCAATTGATTAATATTTTGATTTTGTATTTTGTAGTGCGGAGAAGGCTGTTCCACATAAATATCTAGAACAAAATGTCAGAATTATGTTCAGGTCCACTTCAGAAATAATTGGAAATTCTGTTCTAATCTCAACTCTGAATTCACTTAACATTTTTAAAATAAAATAAAAATTTTTGGAAACACAAATATTTAAACTCCAAACCTTCAAAATATAATAT
The DNA here is from genome assembly GCF_004785775.1 of Grammomys surdaster. Classification (NCBI taxonomy): domain Eukaryota; kingdom Metazoa; phylum Chordata; class Mammalia; order Rodentia; family Muridae; genus Grammomys; species Grammomys surdaster. The sequence goes on along the minus strand of NW_021604565.1, from coordinate 19,037,759 downwards.
AATTCCAAAGTATATTAGCATGCTGATTTGTGAAGGTAGGAAAACATTAGAAGTCTGTTTTCTGTGATTAAATAATTAACTTTATTGTACAATATAAAGCAACGCAGGTCCTATTATGAAGTAGGTGAGGTGTTTCAGTCATGTTCCGTGGCATTTGTGGAGTTGTTAGAGCATGCATGATATAAAATATGCATGTGGTGTGCTTAGAAGGAAGGCTGCAGCGAGGGCCAATGTTTCCCAGAGGACTACTTCCAGAAACACCTCTGAATCACTGCATTCAAGATTGAATTAATACTTGATTGTTGCATACTCAAAAACCTTTCATTATTGGCAAATGTTTCCAGACCCTCACATTCAGTGGCCACAAGTGTCACCACCCACTGTTTAAGAAGGTGGCCTCCTAACTGAGACTTCATGATAATGTGTGCTTCCTGGTGAGATGAACCAGCCTACTTGGTCCAGTGACTAGATTTTTAGAAGTTGGAGTATCTTAATGTTTCTTTAGTCAAAGTTCCTTTTCTAATAAGAATCTGGTTTTAACATGAAATTTCAATGCTTACAGAATGAAGACATTCAGGTACATATACCACTAGCCATAACCATGTACAGACAGACAGGGCTCAGTATTTTCCTGCCCCCAACTGTCCAGTGGCAGCAGACACATTAATCACAAGAGAGACAGCAACATGAGCACCCTCAATTAGAATGGTTGATATATCAGGCAAGCATCCACAAGGATGCCCCTGAGGTTTAAGAAATTCTAGATATTAATCTATCTACACAGAGGCTTTGCTTCCTCAAAGGACAACACTTGTTTGGGCCTTTCAGTGTCATTCAAATTGCTGGTAGAAAACAACAAAAGCTACCACCATTTTTGTCATTTTAATGTCACATCTGTATTGTAATCACTTTTGTTTGACAGTTACCATCGATAACCAATGAGTTCATCAGAAAAGCTAACCAAACAAACAAAAATCAAGCTGTTGAAACACTCCTGCACAGAACTTCAGGATTCCATCCTCCCTCTTAGTCACACTGCCAGTCATGGACCACTTCTCACTTGGAGGTAGATATGGACTTGAAAAACTAAAGTAGTGATTATCATTAGCTGCCATTGCCTTCTCTTGATGATTCTCCAGAATTACACTAGGAGTTCATTTCCCTTCCATATTCTCAAAATGCTTCCCGTTTGCTAAGCCCAGGATAGTAGAAGTACCTGACATTTCCAAGTATCTTGTAACCTGACAAATATTTTGACATAGCTTACGTCATTTGAGCATGGCAGCAAATTTCTGAGAATATAGATTCTGAGGTTATGTATAATCAGCCTGGTGATCTCCTGATGAGAAATATTTATCTCAACGAAGTGAAAGACCATAAAGTTCACATGGAGGATAAGTAATAGCAAGTGCATCTCTCAGGTTCCCTGGTGACATGTTCTGGGACCTCTCCACACCTGGCTAAAGATATCTCTACTTGCTGTGAGATTCCACCTGGCAGAGGGATTTTAGGAAGACCTTTCCCCAGGGTGGAAGAGACTCAGAAGATTAAATATTCTTGACATTGATGTGAGACAGTTTTTAACAACGTTTTTTTTTTTTAATTACTTATGCATATGGACATCTACTTGCATTTGTCTGTGTGTGTTTGGTGTTCATGTAGGCCAGAATATCATGTTGAAGTCCTGGGAATGGGAGTTACAGATGGCTATAAGCTATCATGTGGGTGCTGGAAATTAAACCCAGGTCCTCTGCAAGACCAGCCAGTGTTCTTAATCACTGAGCCATGTCTTCAATCCCCTTACTCTAAATGTAACAAACCTTTACATTTAGCTGGGCATAGTGGCTTTTATACATATTATATAAGATTTTATAAATATATGTATTTAGCTTTCAATAAAAATTTATCCTTTGACAATTCAGAAGATTTTGAATAAATTCTCTTCATTTCAGTAGTTTCAGTTTAGAAACAGTATGTCTTTGCTAAGTAAAGCATTTTTAAGATTGTTGATTGGATTTTGTTGGCAAACTTTTAAACATCAAGTTACTGAAGTTTTTTTCTCTAAGAATAATTTTTCTGATCAAGTAAGTACCTATATGAGTGTTAGAGAAGTGTTTATTTGACATTCATGTTTATTTGAAGAGTGATGGTGTAATGAACTGGGGAAACAAGCATGATATTAAACCACATGCATACTCCTGATGGGATCTCTGTTCTAGATGAGTGGATGAGAGAAAGCACTGTTGCTTTTCAGCAAGCATAATTAATATAGCTAAAATAGCATACAGCTATGCTGGTGAGGAAAAAATAAGTCATCTTGACATGAAGTAGCATTATATATTTATGCTGTTTTTTGAAGGCCTCAAGTAGTCTACAATATCTTTATATCTTGACCTAATTATACTTTCAGTAGGATAGTAGTGAAGGGGAATTTTCATTGTTGCTGGGAAAGCAAAACAAGTATAATGACTTTCGTGTTTTCTTGTAGGATGCTGATTATCAGCTGTTGGGATTCTTTATCACTTTCCTTTGGGGACCAGGCAACATAACAAGGCTGTTAAATACAAAAATACACACACACATATACTCATGCATTCATACATATGAATATACATGTGTACTTCACTAACTAAGGGTCTGGGGGCTGAGACGAGGATGATCAATATGGGCTCTAGAGAGACTCGGGTTGGAACTCTGATTCTAACACAAATGCTATGACTGTTCATGACACTTGGCTTCTCCTGTTCAATCAGTCTGTGATCACCGCCATGCCTGTCCCACAGAGTGGTTGGGAAGAGAATTGAAGGAGATATCTAGGCACCAAAGAGGTGATTCAATAGTTTCAAGCACTGGCTGCTCTTCCAGAGGACTCAGGTTAAGCTCCCAGCATTAACATGGAAGTACATAACTGACTCTAAATCCAGAACCAGGCCACCTAACACTCTCTTTTAACATTTGTGGGCAACACCACACACAAACACACACATACACACTCTCACACAATGCACAGACAGATATACAATGAAACATCAATATACATAAGATAATAAACTTTTTTAATTAATTAATTTATTTTTTAAAATCAAATCGTAATTTTTACTTATTCACACAGGAGTTATAAACACAAAAAGGCAGGACGTGGGGAAAGGGATGACACTGGAGAGTAGGTTTCAGGAGGAGTACAGATATCTTTCAGGACAGGATATCAGCTGGGTGAAGGTTCAGGGGACAGGTCACTATGATTCTGCCTATGATTCACTTGTCCTTATCTAAGTGGCACTATCTGCCAAGGCTACCTATTTACAAGGTCTATGACTACTCAGGCTGGTAAATTTCCACAAAAGCTGCCTGTTTACAATAGCTTATAGCCATCTGTTTCAGTGTTTTTCCACAGAGACCCAAAAAAAAATGTTAGAATGCATATATGTCAGGCCTATTGCTGATTTTAGGCCTCTATCCCCAACTTCACAAGATTAGAATGGCCCTTCTATACTTAGAGAAAGTAGGAGATGTCAGGGACAGCCCTGCTTAAACACCGAAGGCCTAAAATAATAAATTTCTAAAAATAAAAGCCAATAATATCTAAAGAACTTAGCCATTGTCTGACCCTTGAAAATCATTCTCAGTGGAGATAATTTAAGTTGTTTCTGATATTTATATTTCGTATGTGTGTCTGTGTGTGTGTGTGTGTGTGTGTGTTCATCCCTGTGAAGCTAAAGAGTCAACATGATGAGAGTTGGAGGGCAATATTGTAGAAGAGCTCACTTAAGGGGAGGGGCTTGCCCATGGATGACAGCAGTGCTATACATGATTTTTCATCTCAGAAGCCACTCAAGGCAGACAGGTGGTTACCACTGCTAGCAAGGAAGTCCCTCTGAGCACATTTGATTCTTTCTCTTATTTTTCTGCTCTGACTGTAAAGTTAAACTCTAGCAATTCACTTATCCTTGCGCTAGCAAGAGATGGGTGCCATTCACAACTTTTCTTCTTCCAGTGCATACAAATGTTCTCTTAACTATGCTTACCATAACTTAGAACATGCTAAATATATCACAGTGTATACTGCTCATTATGTAGAGCAGAAATGGATTTTACTTTGAGTCACAAAGACCTAGTAGTTTTTAATCACTTTGTACCTTGAAATCTAGGCTTATTCTCAATAGAAATTTAAGATGTTGGGAACACAGTCTTTATAGTTGTGGTTGTGGTTATTTTAAACCCTTGATGTAGTAATTTATGTTTGAGAAGAACTATAGAATCAATTTTTAGTTCTGGTAACTTGTTTCTTTTTTCTTCTCAACCCTTAATTGCTCTCTCTGGGAAATAGTTATTTGCCAAAAATAAAAATATTCATTCAGATTCTTGAGATGTAGTTTTTAAATGGGGGAAGATTCATCACACAGCTCTTTTTCAGTTCTTCAGAGAAGAAATCCTGGGGGCTTTGTGAGAATCTGAGAAATAATGTATTCCTTCTTGCTTCTGAGATACAACTCAGCATACCATGAACCCGAAGGGCTTTGAGCTTCTCTCCAGAGGGGTCAGGCTACAATTATATTTTATTAACAGCCAGAACTTTTTAACCTAACTCAGTCATTTAATTCATTATAAAGCTGTATAAATAATATGCTTAGTATATCCAAAAAGCATAGTGTTGATCAAAAATAAAGCATTTGAAAGAACTTTACCATCAGTCATGCAAATAATACTTTTAAAATATTAAATACATATTACTCACTATGGTGTATTATTTTGGGTATGTACTTGCATAGTAAAAAGCCAACTTGAACTGTAAAATAAAAATTATTTCTAGCTGAGTGGCAGAAGACATTCTGGTCATCCATGCAATGTTTTATTTCCTATTAAAAGATAAAATATACAAAAAAGATATGTCAAAATGGAACATTTGTTAAATATATTGTAGCTCCATGTAATATATTATGAGTACTACATGATTTTAAAAATATCTCTAGGGAAGAAAGCCAATATAGAGGAAGAAGGAGGAGAGGGAATACATAATACTAAGGATTTTTGAAAACCCCATAAGAAAACATACAATTTTATGCTTATTTAAAAACACGTACACATAGTGAATGAAGTTAAGCCACATGGGGTGATAATGCTCTCTGTAAGAATTGTAGGCTACATAACCAAAGCTCCAGTACCAGACATGAAAACCTTCCTCTGAGTTGTTGATTAGGAGACTGAAAGAAACTCCCAACATAACACAAACTATTGCCATTGTCTGTGGTTGCTTTCTAGACCTTGATGGAAGACCTTGTTTCTGAAGTCAGCACAAATTTCCAACAGTAGATTCATAGTAACAATGCTACATCTCATATGCAAGCCTTCCTCCTTAGGCCAAGTTCATAGTGCTGGAAAGACATATGCAAGTTGCCAAGGGAGAAAGCAATTGATACTTCTATTCATCTGTAATGGCTACAAGCCTGCGTGAAAAATTCTTGAGGGCACAATAGTGGCATTTATATCTTGAGGCAACCAACAGCTTTCTAGTTAATCCTAAGGTCTACTCAATATAAACCTAGCCAGTTACCATGCCTGGTTAGGTCATGCTTCTAGTGGAGAACTAGTATAATTTCTAAATATATTCTAAATACACATCCTTATAGCCACAGGTAAATGTCACTCTCACTCATCTCCCATCAAAGAAGCTTCTTTTTAAGCAAAAGAGACCATTATAGAATTCCACATTTGTTGAAAATATAGACAACTGACCATGGGATGCCAAGTCCAAAGTGATACCTATATAACACAACCCAGATATACAAGACTCCAAGATCACAGAAGGAGTCAGAAAGATTGTAATAGCCAGAGGATCATAACATCTTCTGAGAAATAGTGTCTTCTGTATGTGACAGGTGAACAGCAACCATGAAATCTCAACAATAAGGATACTTCAACCAGACCTGCAATATGACAACACCAGCTGGCCATGCAACATGGGTGAGGGCATTTCACAAGTCTCTTCCTCTAGTGGAAAGGCTATAGAAGCAATTAATGGCTACTGAGAGAAGTATAATCAACCTTCTTGAGGGAAGAGCACTTGATAGGTTATCGAATCCAAACTGGTCACCCTATACCAGTGTACATATGAGGAACATTAAAAGTATTCATCTGGCTGTATTCATATAGATGAATGTATACATGTATGTTTGCATGCAAGCACACATGCTTTATTACAATGTTAACTTTAGCTCATCTCCAATAGTGCACTAGAAAACAAGCAGTCTCATAGCCTCAAATTGTCTGTGTGAATGAACAAATGATGCCTAGGGTCTGTAGTCTTTTGATCAAAGTGAGAAAAAAATCTGTATTTTTTATAGTATTTATAAGATGTCAGCAATCATTATCCTGTTTCTATTCTTTAGATGACTGGTTTCATCCTATATTCCCAAGGACAATTTAAATAAGAACTCCCCAAAAATATGATTGAAGAAGAAATAGTTGGACCTCACACATTTTGCCTTGGAATGTTTCTTATACAATGTCATTGATAGCTTTATGATTGTTCAGGCTTATTGCAAGTCCAGTTAAGTAATCCCATATTGTGAGAGAAAACACATAAAAACATGGGCACACACACACAATTGTGCCATTTCTTTTGCCTGTGTAAGCTGAAAAAAGAGTAATTTGAAGCTTCATATTTGAGATACTCTTGGATGATAAAACAACAAATGGAGAGATTTACTTTATGAAAAGAAACAGCATGAATAGAAAAGAAATGTTCAAGAGTCCAAAGGCTGAACAAAGACATTGTACTGGAATGAAGTTTGATTTTAGAACTAATATCATTTAAATTTCATACAAAATACCAGAGGTAAATGATGGCAATTTTCTACTTAACAGTGATTTTTTAAAAAATATCTACAAATCCCTAAATGAAAACTTACACAATTCTGATATAGAATATGCTATTATCTACTAAATGTTAAATTTCATAGTATGTCCTGAAATATTTCATTTAATGTAATTTCCCCTAAAAATTGCCATCTTAAACTATTATTTTCATTTCTGTTACTTGTCATCGGAAACAAAGTTCTTATGTAGAAGTTTTACTTTAGAAATAGAATTTCTCTTGTAGAGTTCATTTTATCTATCTATCCCCATAACTTATTTTCTACACAAGAGGTATGTTGTCCACAGGAGATAGTTTCCTTATTTGTTTAAGTCCTAGAATGCATTTTGTATAGTATGTGCAACTGCTAGAAAAGGAAGGCATGCTATGCTATTTTGTGGTTCTTCCACTTTCTATTCATTTAAATATAAACTAAGAGTTTAGAAATAGGATTGCTAGGTTTTTTATTTAGCATTCTGGGCCTGCCTCTAAAGGTTAACAAACATCATCTATAGTAATTAATTTTTTTATGTTCTAATATTTAAATATTTAATGGTTATATAAAATTGTACATATTTGTGTGTTACTATGTAGTATTTCAATAGTTCACATGTTTATAATGTTTAATTTTTGAGAATTTTATATATCTTAATCATATTTTTCTCCTCCACAACTTCTTCCAGACCCTTTTTCTCCCAACATACCCAACTTCATCTTTTTTCTCTCTCTTAAAAAAAGTAAATAAAAAAGACCAAAAAAAAAGATACACCATCAAACACTGAGTTGAATTTGTGTAATTTTTCAGAAATATTCCAAAGGAAAGTATGCATTTATTGCTTTCATTGGGTCTTTAAGAACAGCAAAAAACTACTTAGAAATGAGCCTAAGAAACATGAATATAGAGTCACACATATGTAGGTTAGAAATCTGACAAAATATGCAAAGGATAAAGGTGTGTATGTGTGTATGGGTATGCATTTATGCTTAGCATGTTTGAAAATATGAAAAATGCCTTTTTGAACCTTGAACATGAATCACATTGAAATTCCAGCATCAGGTTTTTATCCTCCCTGTGTGGCCTCAATGACATGTTCTGTTTTTTTTTTTTTTAAACTGATTTATCACTTGATTTCCAGAGAAGGAAATTCCAGGATGTGGTTAGGAAAGTGAGCTTGCTTTAGCAAGCACAGTTTCCTATGTATGGTCAGAGCCTCTTGGTGATCTTCCTTCCTTCCCATCTTCCTACCTCTCAGATTTTTCAGATATATATATATTATATTTATATATATATATATATATATAATATATATATATATACCTCTATCTCTATATATCTCTATCTCTCTCTCTCTCTCTCTCTCTCTCTCTCTCTCTCTATCTATCTATCTATCTATCTATCAATCTATCTATCTACCTATCCATATCTCTGTGTGTGTGTGTATATGTATATATGTATGCATACACACACACCACACACACACACACACATGCACATATGGAGACTTAATGTCTGTTGAAGAATGGGAGACATTTATAACACTCAGTCCTAATAGGATGTCTTCATCAAACTTTTTCTGTCAGGGATGAGGGAGCTCTGTGGAAGTGGAAGTAAAAAAATTGTAAGAGACCGTGGGATGGAAGACACCAAGGAAATAGTGTTTTTCAGACACAACAGGACTGACGCACATAAGAAATCCCAGAGACTGTGGCAACATGACCAGACTATGTTCAAACCAGACATGGTTGCAGTACTGAGAGAGGGAAGTGGACTCATCCTCTACCCCTAATCATGAAGCTCTCTCCAACTGACAATCACTTTGCACAAGAAACAAAGGAAATATTATTTATTTCCAAGTAGTCTTACTGGGTATATAAACCACACTTAAGGAAAGGCCACATGCTCAGAAGTAGATGGTCAACAACAAAATGGATTCAGTGGTATCTCTGAAGAATTTTTGACTCATTTTGTTTCATTTGTGCATTTTTATGATTTACTGGTCTTTTACTTGTATACTATTATAGGTCCAAAAGAGTTCTTAGAGGAGAAAGTTGAATTGTGTTTTAAACCAGACTTAGGTCAAGATAGCAGGAAGTATGGTAGACCAAAAAATTTTAGTCAAGTTTTTTACAAAACCACTTGTAGAACACAACAAATTAATATTTGGTGAACAATAAACAGCCTGGAGGTTTGATGAGCCATAGTGTAAGATTGAAATAAGAAGAAAAAACAAGTTCCAGAATTTCAATAATCTTCTATTATGGTGTTAGGGATGTACTTTAGTGGTTAAAATGCTTGCTGTGTAAGTAAGGAGACCCTAGTTTGAATCCTCAGCACCCATATAAAATTCCATGTGTGTTTGCATGTATATTTAGAACTCTAATGCTGTGAGGAGCAGACACAGAAGGATGATTGGAGAGTGTTAGCTGCTGCTTAGCACCAAACTCCTTGAGAGACCGTGTCTCCTGGGAACAAGGTAGAAAGCACTCCTGACAGCTAACTTTTGCTTCTGTACACACCATACAGCTCCGTGTGTGTACACTGCACACACAGACTACACATACACAAATTTAATTCCTAAAAGAAATGAAATAAAAAAGTTCTATACTGATTAAAGAGATGTGATTTGACTGACAGATAGCAGACACCATTAAAAGAGTTTAAGCCTGGGATGAAAAGGCCAAGTTTGTGCTTAGATAGACCCCTCTGGTTACACTGTGGATGATGGATTGAGGAGAGCAAATCTGGAGTCAAGAGACCAGTTATGTAGTCATTAACAGACCTAGAAGAAAAATGATGAGTCTGACCTCAGCTAGAGGCTGTGAGGATAAAGGGATAATGTAGGGAGTGAGCAAATGAGAGCACAGATCCAGGCTTCCTTCAAGAGATTGATTGGCGAAAATGAAGAATTGACAAGAGGATTGCCTGTGGCTCAGAGGTCGGATAGGTGTAGTAGTATTTTTCATTGAGAGAAAAAACACAGAAGGAAAAGCATATTGTATAGGAAAAGGACAATGAATGTCTTTTGGACAGACTGGTGCCTGGGGATTAAGAGATTCAGATGTTCTTACTCTTTATCTTAAAACAGATGTGCCTGCTCTGAAGAGTTGACCTGGGGCTTTTCTATTTTGTTTCTGGATTCTTGGCTTCTATACTGCCAATAAGGATATGGTAGGACACACTTTATAGATATTAATGGATACATCCCTGCTTCTTTCATCTATAATAAATTAAACTAATTGAAATGGTACAGATTCATACCTCACAACTGGAGTTCTAACTTTTGTGAGAACTCCAGGAAACATTGGAAGAAATTTAAGTAGTCTTTAATCTAGTAAATGATGGTCTTAGGCCCAACTACTTTGAATGCCCTGCTCAAGATTGTGGAGTATATCAATGATTGGACTTGGAATAAACTTCAGCTATCTGATTCCTTTTTGGCTTAAGATGCCTTTCACATATCAATGCCCTTTGAAAATATATAGAGGGAAAATTATGCAGACATTAATTTCTTAACTATGATATTTTCATGGTGTGAGAAGCTGAGTGTGAAAGAGGCTCTAGGGCAGTGCTTGGGCCCAGGTCATATCTCTTTTGTTTGTACTAATGGACAATGACTTTCTGTCAAAAACCCAAAAATACTGATTTAAAATATCGATTATCAAAATTCTTGTAAGAGCATCTATTCATCTGGATTTTGTGGTATTTTTTTTGACATCTTTTGCTAATGTTTCAGTAATTTACTGCTACTCCTTTGTGGGTGGTATAACAAATATCGACTCACATTTTCAGTATCCATAACTAGGAATATGTTATTGGTAGACAGATTTAAGTATGTTTATAGGAAGAAGTGTAGGTGTTCAAATGTAAGCTCTGGCACTATACTTCTACATGTTTGTTTCCCACTGGGCTGGATCCCGTCTTTGTGAAGTCAGGCACAGGCTTAATTCACAGTACACACTTATCACACATGTGCTTGAACTACACTGAACTAACGTGGGGTCTAATGAGCTGGAAGAATTACAGAGTTCAGTTTCTGTTCTGCTGCTCATGGAGTGATACATAAGAATCAATATATATATAGGTCAATCAATATATAGGTCAATGACTGAGAACTGTCTGGAAGGCTTTAATGCCAGTAAGCAAAGGTTGAGTCTAGAGCATGAATGTTGACATTCTGAAATGTGGGAGTCAAACCAGCAACCAGCAGACATAAAGCAAGCCAACAAGCCAGTCTTTATAGGGCATGTGAGGTGGGCCAACAATATGGGAGGCAATGTTGGGTCAACCTTCAAATATAAGACTGATTTTCCCAGTCATCAATTGTCTGCAATCTGGTATCTGACATTAATTATCTCTGTCACTTTGTTTTCTATAACTTCTTTGAACTTCTTTCACTGTGTCAAGAAAGTGAAGTTTCTTATCCTATGGGCCTCAGATACTCACAGGACTGATGTTAAGATACAGGCTAACACAGCAGCCAAGAAGAGAGAGACTATTTGGGGTATTGGCTAAATATATCTATGGTCTAGGAAGATAATTATCCTAAACATAGTAAAAATTAAGTTGTATATTAAAAAAAAAACTAAGAGCAGAAATTCCTTCAAATAATATAGTTGCCTTTAGTCATTTATTTTTGTAAGACCATAAACCTAGATATAGAATTTTCAATATTGCCACTGATTTATGAAATGATGGTATTAGATAAAACCATCAACATTTAAGACTTTTTTTGAAGTACTTTACCTTTTTATTGTTTTCCTATATTTACTCGTCTATTTTGTTCCATGGTTATTTGGCCATAACTGAGTAATACCATATGCACCCTGTTTCATCTAGGGTCCACTAAATCTATAACATATTTTAAGCCAACATGCCTTTGTAAGATTTTATAGGACTTAAAATAGTTTTTTAAAGACTTACATAGAGGAATTATATTCTTTGTGCAAGCCACTTGAAGAGACCCTTTGAATCCAGATATGTTAGAGAATGTATTGCACATACAAGAAATGTCATAATCTCACTGAGATTCTGCTTATCATGATCATGAATTTACAAAGATTTTGAGCCTATAAAGGAATTTTGCTCATGGCTGTAACAATAGAAAACAGCCTACCTCTCATCCTCTGCTAGCCATTGGGTACAAACAAGCAATTAATAAAGAAATTACAAATGACTGGTTACCTTGACTTTTAAAGAGGTTTTGTCTTTAACAATACTATTAATTAGTTTCCTGTTAATGAATTAGGCAAATAGCATAACTTGCACTATTGTGAGTGTTAAATGAGTTACAAGTTGATAAATCTTAGAATGTATTTAATGTCAGAAGAAGCTTCTTAAGCTATTTCTGTCTCTTGGTGTGGTTAACATAGTTTGTAAATAATACAATGGACAGAATAAACATGATATGCCAATTGTATCAATATAGCTGACAAATGAAGCTCTCCAGATACCTGGTCCTACTGCCTCTCAACCCACCTCAAATTTGGCTGCTTCTATAGGAAAACTGGGTGAAAACAATCACCTTCCAACACTATTTTTCCCAAACAGATCACAAATAAGTGAATCTTCATGAACTACCAGTGAAATTAATCATCCAGCAAATCAATTTAGCAGGAGACCAGCAAGTACAGCTCTGAGGGTAGAGGAACATCAGGAGGTAGAGGAGCTGACTCATGTTGATTTCTATCAAGTCACCTAAGGCCTCTGGTTCGCAAACAATCAAATGGAACCAGCTTTTCCTTTGTAGTGTTAGTAGAAGGATCAAGGAGGAGAATTTTTGTGAAAGTTCATTATAAATACTAAATCACTTTATAAAAGTAACACTATTTCTTTATGTTAAAGATATCATTGATTTTTATTTCAATATTTGATCCAGATACTCCTATCCTCCTTCTTCCTTTGTTGGACCATTTTTTTTTATAAAACTCTGGAGGCAGACACTGACAGTGGTAATAAACCAAATAACTTTATCATTCATATGTCCCCACATTATTCATCAGCTCTTGTGGTTAGTGACTTCCCAGCTTCAACTCAGCCCTCAGATGTTCTTAAAATACTAAGTCTTGATGTGATCATTATTTTTCTGTGAATATATATATTAGAGCCCTCAGAGGGTATACGAAGACAATCAAATTTGTTACAAATCCTTCCTGAACGTGGCTGATTGGGAGCTTTGGCATGGTTTTTACAGTTCTTTATCTAGAGGAATGTTTAGAGATAAGATGAAAGCAGACTTCATATTCATCACACATTGTATATTTGATTTCAGCCTCCCCCTCAGCCTTTAAATCAATGGCATCTGGTTCTTGCTACTTAAGAGTGCCATTACTTTCCGCACTAAAAAGCAGTTAGTGCTGGATATACTGGCCCAATTGATTAAAAAATAATTAACTAGTGTTATATGCATCCCAGCAGCTTAAATGAGGGTTTCTATTTTGATGGAGGATGTACTTTATTTCTACAGCAGAAATAGCTGAACTGGGAGGCACCCTGTGGTTGTGATAGACATTGTCATGACACAGTCATTTTGGTTTGATGATCTAAAGTTCTGCCTTTAATAGAGAAACTTAGTAGTGAAGAGTATCAACATTTGACCAGTCAATAGGATCACAAAGCAGCTGAACCTTGATGTTCCCAGTATGTCCTTCTCTACAGTGCCTGGGGCACCTCATTGCTTTCAACAATACAAACACTAGGGACTATTTTCTGTGAGACAATTGTATTACAAAAAAAGTGATATTTTTTATCTAGTATTTTATAATTATCAAGCAGTAATGTAATGGAGACTACTGATTGGTGAGTTCCTTCTCAGAAGTGGAAGAAAATTTACTTAGAAAGTCAAATTATTATTTGAATTTTTTGAAACCATGAAAACTGACATATTAATACAAGTTTGGTTGCCTAAGTGAGTAACTCTTTTGCCCCCTCACCACCATTTTGCGACCAATGTAATGTTGAAATAGCTTGTAAATCACATTTTTTAAATTAGAAAGTATTTTTCCTACTTACCAATCAGATGAATTAAAACAATGTGCTAGTGACACTAATCATCTCCATTCTGACTCTGGTTCCTTCTTTGATGACAAACTGTTTCCAAACAGTTTCCATACAGGAGCTTCTTCCCTGGACAATGTTTTAACAAGGACTTCTTCCTCTGCTGAATCAGGGAGCTATAAGACAGGTTTTAGAATATAGACTTTTTTGTTGGAGTATTCTAGAATGTTGTACCTCATCTGCATTTTGAAAATCTTCTCCTGTAGTTTTGACAAATAATCAGAGAATCTGTAATTACATGTAAAGTACATAAGGTCCCCAGATAGTTCTGGCTCCATCGATGAATGGTTAAGAGTGCTAACCCAAAGTGAAAAGAAAAAGTTGTCAAATTTTAATGATTACAGGTGAGTTTCTTAGGGTTCCTAAGCTTCCACTATTACACTTCTAAAACAACATAGCACAGGAAATTTTGTTGGGTTTAATACTATAAGATTTTATCCTATCAAAAAATAAATAAAAAAGAAAGCATAGTCCAGTGCTTGCCATGTAAGAGACAGATGATCAATGTTGGCTATAAATGGCTGTTGTCTTCACAATGGTAACTCACATGCCATTTTATAGAATTTCCATGAAAGCCCCAAATTTCCTGGACAACAAAGGATCATACTATTAATGTTTGCCTGTCAGAGGCTTCTGCTACACATCTATCAAATGTACAAGGCCAATAATCTTTTAATTATGCTAAGACATAAATCGATGTGGTTGAAGGAAAAAAAAAAGTACCTTGGCTGCTCAAGGGAAATTATTGGATCATGCAACTTACAAGTGGATGTCCAGAGGTCAATCTGATTAAAACCATGCTTGGATCTAGAGGCTGGGAACATTCCTTCTGTCTGTATCACCTGGCTCCCCCATCTCTCCGCTTTCTGTCTGTCTTTTTACTCCCTACTTTGCTTTTATTCCTAGACTGGCTTGGGTTTTGTCATGGATAAAATGAACATCTGCAGTGCCAGGCATCCATATTGTTTATTTAAGAATGTCAGAGGCGAACAAAGTTCTCTTGTAAAGAATTAAGAAACTGGGGCTTAATGGGATTGCTTCCTATACTTTTCCATCTTGGAGAAACTTATATGGCAAACTAAAAGCAAAACACTCTAGCTCTCCAGGTTCAAACATGAAAATACTCTAAGATCTATGATGGATTATCTCCACTCCAAACACTAATTCTTGAAAGAGGCAAAGATAATTTCCCAAATGACAGTGAAGGACTATTATTAGGAATATGGAACCCAACATGAGAGACTCCCACGGCTTTAACCTAGCCTTTGGTTGTTGAAATGAGGTAATTTAATGAGAATAAACACAAGATTTGGCTCAGAGGACATATATGTTTTTTTAAAGTAACTTTCAGATATTTTGGAATCTACTTTGCATTTGTAATAAAGGAGGGTTGACTTATATTGATAAAGTATAAATTCAGAATTCATCACCAATCATATAAGTGATTTTAGTCTTGTTCATCTGGACCAGAGTCAAGTTAGAGAAGTAGAAATAGCAATGGCTGGGGTTAGAAAGGAAACTGCCAAAATTTCTGAAGGGATTTTACACTTAAGACTGCATTTATTGCATGATAATGATACTATAGAACTTATAATATGCATGTATTATAGTTCACTGAATCAATAAAAAAATTCACATAGCTGTTAATGATTTTCAACTCGGCTTGCTAAGCAAGACTTGGCAGAGATACCAAGTGGTTAAAAGTGTTTGCATGAGAGTTAAGGAGTTTCATGCTCAAGTCCAAGTCTGACTGTGTGTGTGGTGTGTGGCCTTGGACCTCATGTCTCTGGGATGTAGTTTCCCTATTGAAAAATTAGGTAATAAAATGCAGTCACCACACAGCAGTGGGGAAGAGTTAAGCACACTAACAGGGAAGTGCTGGCTTCTGCATTCTTCAAGCAGTGTCTATGGTTTTTCATTCTCCCAGGTGCCTAACAAGCTCCCACTCCCAACCCTATAGTCAGTCACTTAATAATTCTTATCAGCTCCAATGGTACTATGATTTTAATGTTCATTGTGTTCTCTGAGATGGTATCATAAAGGAATAAATTTTACCCACAGCAAGAAGGGCAAATGATGTTTTGTGAACTTTAATTTCAGTGCCTTCTCTGAGCTTTCAAAGGAGCAATGAGAATGGTTAAAGCTAGCTCTTGGGCTCTGCAGCTCATACGGTACATCACTGCTGATGTTTCAGTGTTTCCAAAGGCTTGTTTTCATTGACACCTGCCCTCCTCCTACTTCCTGTATTTTTTCTCCCAATGTGACCTGTTTTTACTTATGATCCTTAAGCAGAGGTAGGATGCTGAATTCTTCTGTGGTGAGAAGTCAGCATGGTAGAATCAAAAGACCAAAGCAGTAAGATTTGCCTTTAGGTTATTTGCTAGGTCACCTGCATTCTTGCTAGGTCACCATGGGTTTATTGCCTTTCATGTTCTGTTTCTGAGAGAGAGAGAGAGAGAGAGAGAGAGAGAGAGAGAGAGAGAGAGAGAGAGAGAGAGAGAGAGAGAGAGAAACAGCTTCAGTCACATCTTTGCAGTGAGGGTTAAATGAGATCATGTCCACAACAAGAGAGTGGGAAACAAGTGAAAATTTCCATTATGATTTGTGATTACCATGTGTGTGTGTGTCTGTGTATCCAGAGTGTTAGCAGCTGAATTGGTGTGTGTTCTGCTTTCATTCCTCAACTCCCCAACATGCAGAGGCTCTCTGCCAGATGGCTTCTCTGCCAGCTGTGTCTTGTTTTGTCCTTGTAAATACTGCATGCCCCAACAGGGAGGCTTTACTTATAATCTAACATGCCTTGTCCTTTATCTCTTGCAGCTTGAGAATTACATTGTGGAAAATATGAAGTCGGAGATGGCCCAGATACAACAGAATGCGGTTCAAAACCACACGGCCACCATGCTTGAGATAGGAACCAGTCTCTTGTCTCAGACTGCAGAGCAGACCCGAAAGCTGACAGATGTTGAGACCCAGGTATGTCCTCAGGGCCAGAGTCACATACTCAACCAGAAGATTATTTTAGAATTAGTCTTTAGTTTACTCCATAAACACAGAGCACATGTCAGCATGAGATTTGGGGAAACATACATTTTTGTTTATTGGTAATAACAACAGTGAGTGCTTGACATGCTATGTATGCCTTAATGAGGGTGAGCGTATTTAGGTTTGTGTGTGTTTGCAAAAAGAGAGCAGCTAAAAAATCTAATCAGCTTTAAGTTCAAATAAACACTGCAGCTACCAACTGTGATAGGACTTGTGTAAACCAAAAGAGTCACATGGTGACTATTGATGAGCTTTTTGACTTGTCTTGCTTTATCTCTGGTAACGCATTAGTGATAGTGGCATTTGCAGTGGCCTTGTGAATTCAATGAATTGAAGACTGCAGGTCCCCTGAGCAGGAATTAGCGTGAGTCTGCATATACCTGCATATTTGAGTGGAAATCAGTACAATGTAAGGATGCTTTTAAACTATCACTGTCATAAATATACTAACAAGTGTCATATTACCACACTGGAAGATAGCCTGCTAGTGCAGTTAACTATGGATAGTGTGATTCCAGTGTAATAGCATTCTGAAACTTGGGGTGAGACATGGCTTGGTTCCAATGTAGCTGAATTCTATCAAGGTTAAGAATTTGCATGTGTACATATGCCAGTGTAGGCTATTTCAACTTTATTTAATAGTGGCAGTGATATTGTAGATCGTATGTTGATATTTAAAGAGAAGTAGCAAAGATGTTATGTATAGATAAATCATTTTGTATAAAATTGTTGCTAAGACAAAACAAAAACAAAGAAACAACAAAAAAAAAACCAAACAAACAAAATAAAAAATCCACACACAGATATTTATGAAAACCACTTAAAGGCTATAGAAAAGTAAGATGTTTTGACCTTTCTCATTAACACAGTTATTGAATTCTAAAGTCTCCATATCTCTTTCACTGATTAATGATACGAATAACCAATTAATTAAATCAGAACTTAAATGCCTATTACATCGGAGTAATAAATTATCTAGATTTGAAAAGACACCTTTTTCTGAAGACCACGATCAGATATAAAGGAAATACAGGAAGTAAGAACTAGATCTCATGACTGAACAACTTGAGATATATTGACTCACATAAAGCAATCATGCTGATTTATAAAATATTGATTTCCTATGTTACACACAATGAAACTCTAATTTTTCTCTTACTTTATTTAAAGCAGAAACCTTACCTCCTGCTACAAACATTTTCCTAAGTTCAAACCCTGAAACACTGGCAGGTGAGATGGTCCAATAGGTTAAGGTGTTTTGTACCAGCCTTAAGGAGATGTTTTTAACACTCAGAAGTCATGTGGTAGAATGAGAGGGCTCCAGAATACGCGCGCGCACACACACACACACACACACACACACACACAGACATTTATTTATTTTTATGTCACTCCAAAACTCTCTTTGGTATTCTTTTTATTCTTCTCTCATCAAGGAAGTGTTAGGGTGGTGGAGAAAAAAAGTCTCATCAATATTTTTTAAATATTTCAAAGTTTTTAAAAGTAGCAATTTATTCTACATTCTAAAGACTGGGAGACAATGTACTTTCTGAAAGATAATACAGAGAAGGCAATGAATAAAGAGAAAATAAAACTCCCTGTGTTGAACAATGAAAATTCATCAAAGAGGCCAATTAAAGTTTATTAGATATAATAAGAATATTTTTTAGGATAGACAAACTCAAAAATAATCACAAATCCTTCAGAACAATCAACAGGAGTCAATTAGACATGGGAATACTAAGGCAGGTCTTATTGTGTTTTACAAAGTGAAGCCCTTACATTCTTATCTTCCTTTGACCATGTTGTAATCATTGGTATTTACACGCCAAAGTTTTCTTTAGCAAGTGTGTATCTGCATGGTGCATATTTGAACTCTTGAGACAGGACATGTTTTGCTTCAATTTAACCACAAAAGTGCACCCTACTCCTGTGGCAGAATCAAGTTAACAAAATGAATACTGTACCCTCGGTGCCATTACACAATTTACTTATAAGAACTTAAAAGCTGTCGGAGCCTTCTGATCGGTCCAGGTTTGTTCTGGTATTTTGCTCTGATATTGACCTAACTTAGTTTCACACTTTTATGGTTTGCTTTCCTGAAAATTGACTTCAGGCTGTTCAGAATCTGAGGATCACGTAGCAAGAGCTTTGCCCCATTGTACTCCCTGGCTCTCACATGATGATCTTATAAAGATAAGCTACTTATTGCTTACAAGTCCTCTGTTGACCTTCTAGATTTGAACTTCCAATGGTGGTGTGAGGGTTGTGGTTTTGCTGCAGGGCATAAAGGATCCCCCACATCCAGTGAACATTATAATCAGAAAAAGGGTCCTGTGATGAGCACTTCTAGAAAAGATTGTTGGCCTTGGGGGTGATAATGAGAAATCGAAACCAGAGAAAGCCTTTTCTTCCAGCTCAGAGGAACACCATTCAGACTTATCAGTATCTGCAAGCATCCCTTCTCCTTCAAGTTCCTCTTTTGCAAAAAGGAGTTGGGATCATGAATTATTCATGTGTCCCTTCTGTTGAGCAATCTGGCTCTCACTTTGTCCTTGGGCAAATTTGGTTTAGAGAGAATTTATCAGATCAACAAACCAAATGAAGTTTACTTTTAACCATCCTCTTGGCTCAGTCTTAATCAATCTTACACACATATTAACTAGTATCACCAAATACCTCCAATAAAGTATGTAGTATTTTCATTCCTTGTTGGAAGATGAGGAAGCTGAAATAAAGAGCCATACAAAAAGTTGGTTCAGATCAAAGAATTAGTGACCATTAAAGTGAGAATTTAAAGTTAAGCAGTTAAAAATCGCACATATTTAATATCTCTCTACCTGTGCTGACCTCTCTCCTGTGGTTCTGCCTTTTCTCTGAGATTTTAGGACTGTATCAATAGGTGCAAAGAGAGAACAAGATTTAACTCAGAGCAAGAAAACAAATGCAATATTATTAGCTCTACTGACAGTCTCTTATATGTTATGAAGATGCCATAGCTTTGCTGCTTAGAGAATGGCAGTCCACCTCCTTTCGCCCTCCCCCCCACACACACACACAGTATTCTCTCAGGTGCCAGTGACTTCATCACATGCAGCCTTCAAGCTCTCCTTGCCAGCTGCCAGCTGTGTCAACTGTAGGGAAGGTCTTTAGATGGCTATCTCAAGTTTCCTTCAGTCTCCAATAAGTTCCAGCACTATGGAATTAGAAACAGAATTTAATCACATTTGAACAGATGTATTTTACATATTTCCATGATGCAAGATGTTCCAATAAGTGACTTGAGCCCTACACTAATACCTAAATCAGTCCTTATGTCCACTGACTTTGAGTTAACATAGTAAAAATTCTCTAGATCAATTCACTTTCTGTCCCATTTCAAACATACCTTTTGAGTAGGCTAGGGTGGGAAGTCTAACTGAACAGTGATCCCAGCTGCTAGACTCTCAAGCCCATCAGGTATTGGTACAGAGACCACAATTCTCAACAGCCATTTCTAAGCAATGACTCACTGTGGCAGGATACTTAGCATTGTTCCCAGGAGCTTTTGAACTCTGCTGACACATGACTTTGGCTAATGTTTTCCCATCGCCTGTTGCATATAATTACAGCCGTCTTGAGGACAAAGACTTCCATCTACTTCCTCACTGAGGTAAAGCCTGCACCTCAATCTGAAGGCTGTCTCTGGCTCCTCCCACTTAGTTTTCCCTCCATAGACATTTCCTCTAATAAATTCCCTGCACATTTAATCCCGCTTCTCTTCTGCTTCTCAGAGGTCACTAAGCATGCTGACTACTTGGACCACAACAGCACAATTAGAAATTTAAAGCAGTTCAGAAGTAGTCTGTTGAAAGAACACATCTCTCTAGGCAATAACCAGTTTCTTCTTATGTCTGCTGTCAAAGGCTGGCTCTAAAAATTGAACTGTTTTCCTTGATGAGGACATAGTTGAATAAACTTTAAACTTTGACTTAGCTAAAATGATGGTGAAATAAATTAGAGAGGGAGTCGTATAAGGAAAATACATTGGTAATTAATTTGCATAAGGTATCGGAATCGAAAAATTCTAGCTCAATTTGACTGGCCTACCTTTTTGAAGCTGCATTAACACAGCCACATTTACCCATGCATGTGTTGTATGTGACTGTGTTACTGTTCTCACAGTAGGGTGGTTAAAGTAGAGTTGTAGTAAAGACAATACGGCCTGTATATCAGGGTTTCTTTCCCCTCCTCATTGCTGTGACAAAATACGTAACAGACACAACTTAAGGGAGTGAGAATTTAGTTTGGCTCACAGTTTGAAAGTACAAAATTCATGATGTGGGGAAGGCCCCTTAATGGGTGTGTTGTTGGGAATGCTCATATTTCACCAGATCAGAAAGCAGAGGGATCTGAGGCTACAACAGGACAAGCTACAAACCTGAAGACTTACCTCTAGGGATCCATTTCTTCCACTGAGCCCCCAAGCCATAAAGATTCTATAATTTCCCAAAAACAGCATTTCCAGCTGGAGATCAAATGTTCAAACACATGAGCCTTTTGCAAACATTTTACATCCAGATAATGACAGTTCATCAAGCTAAGATAGTTATTACGTGGCTGTTGACTAAAAAATCTAACTAGTTCTTCAAAGACATGTTAATTGGAATGTAAGCATTTTCTTTCCCTTTTTTTGAAGCTCTATCAGTAGAATTTGGAGCAAGACATGATATATATCAAGCCCTCAGTAAGTTCTAATTAAGTAATCAACAACCCTAACTGTAATATACTTGGATTTTAACCCAAGGCTGTGTTGGTAGTAATATAAATGAAAACTTAGCTGATAGGCCTGAATATGACTTCAAAGAATAGTAACCTACTGAAAAAATTGTGCTGTAGAAGTAATGATCCCAATGTAGGTTTTTGTATCCTGAAGAACAAGATAAATTTGGCCGCTTCCTACCTTATTGTGATAATTTTATTTGTATAATAAGGAAAAATCAGATGTCATCAGCTGACACAAACTGAAGACCTAAAGATACCTGGATAGAAAACAGTGAGTAGCAGTAGTTATTGGTCAAAAGGGCACCTTTCTTAGGCAGAGAAGCTGTGCGTTCTTAGTTACTTAAGTCTAAAGGAAGAACTAAGACTCTAAATTCAGAGACACTATGTAGTTCACACTAATTAACAGGATAATTCAACCTACAATGTCTGCATGTGTTAAAAAGTACTATACTTATCAAATTCCATAGCCAAATGCAGTTATTGTATTTTAAATGTGGCACAAAGATACATTGTTAGGTTATTAATAGTATCTATGAGTATTCAGTATATAAATATTTAAATATAATGAGGTTACTACAAACATTATAAATACTGATATGGATGTTTAATATAAACATATATGGCATAAATATAATACTCTATAATTTTCATATAGTATTAAATATCTATTACTATAACCTATATTAGCAATATTTCTCCAAGTTTCCTTAATTTTAGAGTAATTTTGCAGATAATTTGTTTTCTAAGTTTGATGGGTTCACTGAACTTGAGTTTGTCTTTTGCTTTCTGCCCCCCTCTTCACTTATGAATAACATATTTAATCTACTTAGACAACCATTTGATCATTTCTCATATTCAGGGATTGCTTGAGTGTTTATTTGGCATGTCATTAGATTCACTTTTTTTTAACACTTGTAGCTTTTCAAACTGGAAGTCATTCTGTTTAAAGGATTTCTTGAGCTGAGTTAAGAAGCAGGGTTACTTTATGAAATTGTTGATCACTTCATGTGACATTTCATCAAGAGGCAGGAGGACAAACCATCATCTTGCTCTTAGTAACATAAGGTCTGTGGATGTGGGCAGGGTACTAGCTGCCACTTTCCCTCTACAAAGAGAAAAAATAACACTTAGGATGATTCTCCACACCTTTTCCCCCTATTGATCAAAACCTCATTTCACTGATAGTGCAAAGCACTGAATTTATAGCTCTTTCTTTCTTTATTAACCAGCTTTCATGCTCTCATAGTATCTAATTATATCATGTGTTGTTAACTTTTCTTTATTAAACAAACAAACACGTCAAGTGAAAGCAATGGCTCCAAGGTCAATGTGCTGCAAAAAAGAGATTTCCTTTTGTGGTTTCTGTGTTGTCTTTCAATAACTTCCTTTCAGTTAGTATGGATTTTAAATTAAATACTCTTAAAGCATTACAAGAGGCTGTCTGAAATTCCTTACCTCACTTTCTCTAGAAAGTGAATACTTTTTATTATTTTTTTTTAAAAGAAAGAGCTTTAAACTACATAAATCCTCCATTTCAGATCTTACTTTCCCAAGTCTATGGCAAACTCTGGGAAATTTAAGCTTTGACACTGGTCCTTGGGGACTTATTGCATTTATTCTTCACTCTTTCCTTTTTTCCTTTTCCCTCCTTTCCTCTTAAACATTTTTTTCCCAGAGATGTGCTTTTGGGATATGTTTAAGCTAAGAAGGAAATGTCTTTTGTCATTTTAATGGAATACTTCAGTTATTGCCAGCAGTAAGTTCCATAGACTCATGCAAGGCAGTGGTCAATTTATCATAGTTTTCTACAGTTTCCTTGCATGCCCAGATCTTAACTTCAAGCGTGTTTGAAAACATCAGTGGAGTGACTTGAAATAAAGCAGAAATAGAATCAAGATGATGGGAAGAGAGAAGAGCCTGGCATTTGTGCTTAAAACTAAGTTGACCAGTGCTTAGCATGAATCTCTAAGATTGGTTTGGTTTCTTCTTCCATGCCTGATAATTCTTTAAATTTGACCTGTAAAAGTATAACTATGCATGTGGGGATGTTACTTTCATGATCAGTATCTAACTTGCAAACAGCCCATTGCACACTACCAGCATGTCCTCCAACACATAGTTGAATATTTCGGTGGCCATGACTTTGTTCGGGAGGGCTCTGGACCCAGCAGTGCAGGCCCTGTGTAATTGAAGTATGGCAGAAAAACATAGGAGGGTTAAAGAAGAAAGATCATCTTCAATAGTGGAGATTCCAGAAAAAACAGCAGGATGAGTGGACTGCAGGAGAGCACAGAGGTAGATGTTTTCCTAGGCATGGCCAGAACATACTCCTGAGCATGTCTTGAATATGAAAGCAAACTAACTCATCAGATGAAATGTGATGGATATTTCAGCCAGACAGAAGTACAGATGCAAATATCTTGAGGTGAAAAGGATTTGGCAAATTGAATTGGCAGAAAGACAGTGGATGGAGCATAGTGTGCCAGATGGGGGACAGAAGTGACATCCAAGAACTAAGAGACTTCTAATCGTGCAGTAAAAATATGTTAAGACCAAACTAAGTTCTTACAAATGTAAACCAACTGCAAAGAGAGTCTCTTAACATATTCAGCATGGAAAATGTCATGATCTGACTTGTTTTCACGAAACATTTTTGCTCAGTTATAGTGTAGACTAGAGGCAAAGGAGAATAAGAAGACAGGTTGGTTAATATTGGCAGTAGTTGCAAGTGTTAGATACAGGCAGCCTTGATGTCAATTCCAGATAGTGATTTCACTCTGTTTCTAGAGAAAACGGATAAAAATTTTGGATTATTCTTTGAAAGCCAAAATATTGGTCTTTGAATATATCGGGAGATGTGTCTCACAGTTTCTATGTGATGAAACACCATGACAAAAGTAACTTGGGGAAGAGATTATTTCAGTTGACAAACTCTCAGGTCACACTTCATCATAAAGGAAAGTTAGTACAGGAATAAAGAGGCAGGAACTGAAGCAGGGGCCATGGAGGAGTGCTATGTATGGGCTTACTTTCCATGAACTTCTCATCTTGCTTTCGTATACCATCTGGTACAGTCTGCCAAGGAGTGACACAGCACACCATGGTCTGTACCCAGTTACATCAACCACGAGTCAAGGTAATACTTCACTGACTTTCTCTGTAGGCCAATCTTGAAAAGACATTTTGTTGACTAAGAGTCATTCTTCCAGGTGTGTTAAGAGCAGATGAGCTGGACCAGAGATTGTGAGAGCAGGAGAGCTGGCCGTGTTCCTTTCCATCTATAGCATTAGGTGAGCTAGCGGTGCAGTGCTAGAGAACTTGTCCTGTGGTGTGGGTGCAGGAGAACTGGCCAGCTGACAAACTCAGGTTCTTGCCATGCCCAAATCCAGTGCTTTAAGTTGGCACACCACATCTGTGAACTGCTAGATCATGTGAAGGGTCAGGTCCTACAGATCCAAAGCTGCAGAATCTCCAAGACACAGGGCAACAACAGAACATTTAGGAGGAGTCCCTGTGAGGATCTAGTAGAATACAGTGTAGCAGAAGCCAGAGTCCTTTAACCAGACCAATGGCTCATTGCAACGAACATTCGCGAGTAAAGATGTATGTGGAGAAAAGTGTGTACTGTGTGACACACAGTGACACAGTGCAGCTTCCATTATGAGATATGTGTGTCTTTGTTACAGCTTTTAAAATTTTTTTTACATAACTTTATTTTTTAAATTTTCTTTTATGCAGGAGGTTGCAGGGGCAGAGGGCAGATATGAAGGGGTAGGGAGATGAGTGTGATCAGGGTACAGGATGTGAAATTCACAATGAATCAGTAAAAAAAGTAAAAAGAAAGCAATCGTTCTTCTCAAATGTGTCTAGCTTTGTGTCAAGTTAACAAAAACCAACCAACACAATGTGCGCTCAAGAGAGTATGACAAACCAAAGCAAATACAGGTTTGGATGTAGCTGTGAACAATGTATTTCATTCCATGAGATGACGTGCTTACCTTTTATTCATACATAAGTGTTCAGTGTCTTCTCACTCCAAGTACTGATTGTCACACAGAAATACAAAGTGATTCACTCCTCATTTCAAATATTTATAAGTGATTATTAAGTAAACAAAGAAACCAGAAGCTGATCTGTGTAAAATATTTGCAAATGTAGCCACAGTTTTAACATTTACTACCATGCTTTTTAAATTCCATTTTTCCTCGAATAAAGTGATAAAGAATATAATTTAAAAATAATACTTGTGCCATCTTGCAGTCCCACCAACAATGGAGGAGTGTTCCTCTTTCTCCACACCCTCGCCAGCATCTACTATCACCTGAGTCTGCAAGATGGTGCAACCACTTTGGAAATCAGTCTGGCGGTTCCTCAGAAAATTGGACATAGCATTACCCGAGGATCCAGCTATACCACTCCTAGGCATATACCCAGAAGATGCTCGAACATATAACAAGGACATATGCTCAACTATGTTCATAGCAGCCTTATTTATAATAGCCAGGAGCTGGAAAGAACCCAGATGTCCTTCAACTGAGGAATGGATTAAAAAAATGTGGTATATTTACACAATGGAGTATTACTCAGCTATTAAAAACAATGAATTCGAGAGGTTCCTAGGTAAATGGATGGAACTAGAAATTATCATCCTGAGTGAGGTAAGCCAATCACAAAAGAAGACACATGGTATTCACTCACTGATTATTGGATATTAGCCTAGAACCTTGAAATGCCCAAGATGCAACTCACAGGCCACATGAAGCCCATAAAGAAGGAAGACCAAGTGAGGGTGATTCGGTCCTTCTTAGAAGGAGCAACAAAATACTCAAGGGAGCAAATATGGAGACAAAGTGAGGGACAGAAACTGAAGGAGGGGCCGTCTCAAGACCACCCCACCTGAGTATCTATCCCATGTGCAATCACCAAAGGTAGATGCTGATGTGGAAGACAGGAAGTGCATGCTGATAAGAACCTGATATGGATATCTCCTCAGAGGCCTTCAAGAGTCAGACATATTCAGAGGCAGATGCTCACAACTAGGCATTGAACTGATCATGGGGTTCTCAATAGAGGAGTTAGAGTGAAGACTGAAGGAGCTGAAAGGGTTTGTGGCACCATGAGGAGAGCAACAATACCAACCAACCACAGCTCCCAGGGTCTAAACCACCAGCCTGGGAGCACTTAGGGGGGGATCCAGGGCTTCAGCTGAATATGTAAAAGTGGAGGGCCCTGCTGGGCATAGGTGGAAGAAGTGAACCTTGACCTCATGAAGGCTGGATGCCCCAGGGGGTGGGAATTTTGAGGGTGGGGAGGTGGGAGTGGGGGGGGTGTAGATAGAGGTTACATCCACAGAGAAGAAGGAGGAGGGGCGAGGGGATTGGGGGTTCCGAGGGGGTGGTGGGGGATGGGGTAAGGGGACAACATAGGAAATGTAAATAAATCATCCAATAAAAAAAAAGAAAAAAAATAATACTTGTGTTAATTCTCTGAGAATTTCATACAATATATTCTGATCATATCCACCTGTCTCCAAACACCCCTTTCTGCTCTCTCCTGATCAGTTACCATCTTTCAGGGGTTTCAATTTTCCCCCATTGGGTGTCCTTTTGTGTTGTACAGGTACTCAACCCTTGAGTGTGTTCAATCTACCAAGGTCACATTGTTAAAGAAAACTTACTCAACCAACAGTCATCAAATGCTAGTAACTAGCATGTGGTTTCACACATACTTTTTACCTTCTGTGCTGGGAATTTGTATGTTTTGAGCTTGAGTTCATATGTGTTTAAGAAAAATGCATTATTGACAAAGTCTTAAAGTCACATAGAACAGACAAGTAATTGTAAAGTAAATATAGTCCTTGAAAGTGTTTACTCCACTCCTATGTAGTCTTATTTACTTTACACTGTTCATAGCCTAGAAAGTAGTGGGGCGCTAGAGAAGGGATGGAAAATGGCAAGATGAGACATTTATACATTGAAATACTTAACTTGTTATGATTCATTTATATATTATGTTTCCATGGATATGGATTTGAAACCACTCCAAAGACTAATAATAATGATATCATCTAATATTTATGGAATATGTTAGAATTTTAAAAATTCTGCTCTGAAATTACATACGTATATGTGTGTGTGTGTGTGTGTGTGTGTGTGTGTGTGTGTGTGTATAAACATGTATTTTAGCTTGATTCCATAGGTGAGAATGAGCCCTTCTTTAAATTTTGCATCTGAAGCAGTTGTCTCTCACCTCCAACCTAGTTTCTTCTCTGTCTTACTAGAAATACAGAGCCCAACTGCCTTGCAGTCCCCTGCAGACATAGCTCAATCAAGTAGTTGAGTGCATGATGCAAAGGTTCCAATCCAATTCCAGCTTTAATCCTTCTCCAGTGGAGGAGGAACACACCAACACTTCCACATTTAGAGCAGGACACTGCGCTTGATAGTGATACTGCAAAACATCTTCTCAGATCCCCTTTAATAAATAGATCTAAGTAAAACTATGTGGCCAAAAAGATTTTAAGTAATTGAAGGAGAATTTAAAAACAATATAACCTTTCCCTTCCCCTTTTAAAATCTCCCTTAGTGCAAAGATAGGGAGGATCTAGAAAGAGAGGGACAAATGTTGACTCCATTTGAAGACATCTTCCAAGGCTGCTGTCTTTGCCTAGAGAATGGTAGAGTTGGGTGTAAAAGTACAGACTTTTATCCTTATTAGCCTCTGAGTAGCAGTGTAGATCTTTTGTGACACTTTTGAGGACTCCAGCTAGTACAGATGAAAAAAAAATAATAGCAATCTCTCTTCTTAACAATTTCAGGTCTAAATATGGAGGTTTTCAATAGTTACTTGAATACAGCCTCTCAGTTTACTGTGCAAATCTGTAGACTCAAAAAAAGTTTCTGGTTAGAAACTTAGATCTTAAAAAAAAGAAAGAAAGAAACTCAGATCTTGAATCTGGATTACACTGGATTCCAGTGTCCTTGTCAATAAAGTGAGACTGTCAAGTAAGTGAGATAGTATATGAAAGTTCTCTTGGGTGAATTCACTGCCATGGTAGCCATCCAATAAATGTATGGTCAGAATTCTCCCCAGACTATTGCAAGAGTTGTTTGAGTTTCTAATCTAATATAGTAAGGTGATAGGCTTGAGTAGTATTATATATCTCTTAATTCTAAATAACCCGTAATATCAAGACATTATATTAACAATATAACTTGCACTTATAAATATTGGACAGAATATATAGGAAACTTGGAAAATATAATATACTAGGATGTAAGGGTATAAAAATTGGAGTATGCAAATAAATTTAGTCCATCTCTGCCTTGTACCTTTACTTACAAAGCAGTATTTGATAGACTGCATCATATGCACAAGTCATTCTGAAAAATAGTAAGAAAAAAATTTTAAATGCTCAGGGGTTTTTTTTTACTGCTTGTTTAGTGACTGAAATTTTATTTTCCCAAAATGTTTCAAGGTACTAAATCAAACATCCCGACTTGAAATACAACTGCTGGAGAATTCATTATCAACATACAAGCTCGAGAAGCAACTTCTCCAACAGACAAATGAAATTCTGAAGATTCATGAAAAAAACAGGTAAGGACTATTATATTATAAAAATACTTTTATGTATACTTATTGATATCCTTTAGCTCAGTGACAACTGAAAGTTTCATTTGAGGTAACTGAAAAACTAAATCCACAAGAGAGAAGGAAGACTCAGGCATAGCCAATGTGTCAACCAGTGGGCCTGTATTGTGCTTTCATCTTGAAGTGCCTGGCCCTCAGTCTTAATTCTGCCATAAGCCATTTTTCAAATAACACGATATATACAAAAATTGTTTGACATTTTGGCTAAATCTATTGACTTTTCTTCAGTAGCACCAACTTTATAACCTTAGAGAAAAAAATTGACAGGTGCTCTTGGATTGTTCCTCAGCCAGTCACTTATTCCACTCTTAAGATCACAGTAAAATATAAGATTATTCAACACAGAGCTTGTATTACAGGGAAGCAGATTTATACTTTTTCTAAGAAAAAAAAACTTGCCTATAAAATAACTAAACATAGTTTTTTCATTTAAAGAAATTTAAGTTGGACATATTTTTTGGTTGATTGATAGATATCCTCATATGGTAGTGTTTTCTTAGGTTCAAGGCAGATCAGGTCAGTGGAGCATAACTAAGATTTTGGAAGGTGGGAAAGTGAAATGAGCTCATTTTGAAGTCATTAATACTGACAATCGGTACTTGAGCAAAGAACCATCTTCTATAGAATAAATGTCATTCACTTCATTGGATTTTCTTGGGAATATTGGTTGTCTAGAAGATGGTTTAACTCTTACCCTGCATTCAGTAAAGACAATCGTCCTGATAGGAAGTCGCTAAATACCACTAACTGCTGGGGCTAGACTTTGCTGTCTAGACTCTCTTCACATGCCAGGGAAGCATATGACAGGACTGTGGTCATTCCTACTTTCCAGAAGGACCAGGGAATCAGACCAAATGGGTAGCCTGCCCAGGGTCACACAGCTTGCTAATGATGGAAGCAGGAATAGAATCCATTCACTTTGCTGGTAGCTGTCTTGTTTCACCCTCACAGAAGACATCTCATGATCTATGACCTAAAGGCTTTTCCAGCATCTAGCAAAGAGTAGACATCAATGCCAAGGATTACAATCAAACTTCTGCATGAATAAAATAAACCTGACTGTTGATTTAGCATCTGCAAGGGGTCACAAGTCTTAAATGTATTTATTCTTGCAGGGTGATATGGGATAAACTATTTAAGTATAAATAAACTTGACAGCACTTGACCCTCAACTGGCTGTTTGATGAAATGTTCTGAAATGGAAAATCCTCTTGGAAATTACTGTTTATCCCAACACAGTCCCATGATAACCAGAAATATGCATGTGTGTAACAGGTATACTTTACTTCAGTCACCCTCAATTTAGGGTTACCACTAAATGCCTTAATTTTCTTGCTGAAGGGAATCCCACTTACAATAATATATTTCAAGATTTCTGTCCAGGAATTTTGAATATGTAGAGCAATTGCATGTAACTTTGTTTTTCTGAGTCATTATTTATATTTAGCATTTTTAGAAAGAGGATAGATAGATACACAAATATATGTATATATGAATATATATGTATATATATATGTATACAATAATACACATATATCATATATATACATATCATATAACGATGATAAAGGGATGGTCAAAGCTAAGGAAAGAACAAAGATCTTTATCTGAAAACCTACTACAATTGTAAAAATGAAAAATCTGTTATAGAAACAAATGAAAGAAAGTAATGGAAAAAGGTCACATGAGTTACTGAGCTAGTTAAAACTTTATGTTCTGTTGACTTAAACCTAGTTCATTCCACCAACAACCAAAGAGTACTTATAACCGACTTGTTACAACCAGCAAAGAAGTAGAGCTGGGTTGTCATTCTAGGGGCAAGCTGGTCAGGAAAAGCAGGCTTAGCCTGGGGGTTGGGGAAATGGCTAATTTTCATTCTCAGCTTGATAGATTTATAATCGCCTAGGGGAAAATATCTCTGAGCTGTCTGTGAGGAAACTTCCAGAGAAGTTTAAAGCAGGAGGGAAGGTCCGCCCTGAATATAAGCAGCACCATGGCAGGTACTACAGTCCCAGTCTGAGTAAAAAGGAGGAATCCAGCTAATCCTGGTGTTCATCTCTCTCTGACTCTAGACTGGTGACACAATGCGACTGGTTGTCTCTCACTACTACTACTGTGAGACCCTATCACAATGGCCTGTTCCCCTGAAATCATGAGCCAGAATAAACCCTTCCTCAAACAGCTTTAGTCAGGTCTGCCATCACAGCAGTAAGAGAAGTGACTAAAATAAAGGTAAAGGAAACACACAGATGACATCTGCAACAGCAGGTCACTTCCGGCCCCTGCTTCGTTAAGCCTGAGTATTTTCCTCTCACCCGTGTATTCTCCCAAGCACAATTCGTCAGGCTCCTGCCCACCTAAATGTGCGTGCCACAGGTCAAACTTGATTGTGCAGCTATATTTTATTGATATTTAAAATTTATTAAAATTTAATTGTAATAAGAACGCCCTTGAGAAGTCAGGAAAATCCCAGTAGCAAGTCAATTTCAATAAAGTAGTGCTCTGAAAGCCGCGGTTGACATTAGCATAGTGAAGATGACTTCAGACCCTCAAAACTGACCATCTTGTTTCTGGAGTCATAACTCCAGTAGTTTTAAAGAAACACATTGAGAATATAAACTCAAACTCTCTGTTCCTAAATTCAGGTAAGTGTATAGACAGATGTTTTTCTACCATAGTATGCTATGTAGAGAATCTTTTATAAAACTAAGCAATGTGTCCTTCACTTTTAGGTTAGACCTCATTGTCTAATCAATAGATTTGAGTCATCAGATTGCCAGCATGTCTGAGGCAGCCTCAGAGTTAACACTAATGCTTTACTTTGTGAATTTAATCACCCAGCATGTCACTATGGTGAGCTGCATTGGAAGAACACTTACAATTTCTATTTTATAATGAAGAGCTAGGTATGTAGCCAGGTGGTATATGAGCTGCCTAGTAAGCATGGAACCTAAGTTCAATCTGTAACCCCAATAAATATATAGACAAGCAAATAAATAAATGCTTAAAATTAAATAGAGTATTACATGAGAGTTGTTTTGAAATTTACTTACAATCTTGACATAGAAATCTAAGGAACTAGAAAGTAGTATTATTTTCAGGTTAGTTTATATTTGCATATTTCACCATAAAGCAAAAAAAAAAAAAGATTCAGGAATTGATTCAGGAGATATCTATACATAAAGAACTTTATCAACTCAATCAAGAGGAATTCACTTTCTTCTTCTTTTTAACTTGCAACTCTGGAAACAGCACAAAGATAAACTTTAATGTCGATAAAATGTTCCTGCAATGCAAGTCATTATTGCATTGCATTTTGTTGAATAGAACCACCACGGAGGGGCTTCAGCCCATCTCTCAGCAGATGTGTCACTGCCTGTGACTAATATCTTAAAAAGTTACTACCATACATTCTTCACTGTTTTTCCTACTGACTTGGCTTTTCCTACTGACTTAGCTTGATCACTCACTCCTGGGATACCATGGGTTTCAAATGGAAAACCTGGAAGGCTCTATGACTAACTAGAAAATGAATGGATGCCCTGAACTTCAGTTGTGTTTAAAAAACAAAACAAAAAAGAAACCACTTATGCTCTTCACTGTCAAGTGTATTCATATGTCTCCCCTCTTTCTTACTTCTTTCCTTCCTCCACTTAATTTTATTTATTCTTGTTCTTCCATAACAAATATATATGTTATATCTATATCTATATCATCTATATCTATATCTATATCTATATCTATATCTATATCTATATCTA
>NW_021604565.1:18985915-19004619 GCF_004785775.1 Grammomys surdaster | reverse complement strand
ATCTATATCTATATCTATATCTATATCTATATCTATATCTATATCTATATCTATATCTCTCTGTATCTATCTATAATTATATCTAATATATCTATATACAGATCTATCTATCTATCTATCTATCTATCTATCTATCTATCTATCTATCTTGCATTCTTCTTTTCAAAATCTGTCAAATTTACCCCAGAAAACCTTTAGACTGGGGTCTCAATTCCACAGTATAAAATCAGTGGCATAGCTGTGGTAACAGGAATGCTAAAGGCTTACCTTAGGATGAGTGAACCAACATGATTTTGATACAGCACCTACTATTATTTTCTATTCATGTATTGACACTGGCTAATGTTGTTATATTTCATACACTCAACTAAGAAAGAATAGTATAAACTAAGCTCTGTTTCCTCCCTCAGGATGTTTCAGGTTGTATCTGCCTTTGAGTATGCTAGGGGCTTTCACTAACAAGTCTGGTATTTGGCCCTCAAGAGTGTTGCACACCTTTGTCAGAATAAGATGACATCTTTTATGGTTTAGGTTATACTCCACAGACAAATTGATGAAAAACTGTCTCTGTCTTTATCAGCAAAATGGAATCAGGCTGTTCTTTCACATGAACTCTATTTCTGATATTACCTCATATGTGGTCCCTGAGGGCATTTTGCTAGTAGATTCAGCTTCCAGTATTACTGAATTCTTATAGCTATCTCTCTGTCTTCCTGTTGAAGAGTCCAGTTCATGCAATGGAGTGTAGGCCAAACAGCTGCTTTTAAGTCACATGTATCCTTGCTTGCACCATTTTTAAGAAGTGATTTTCTTCAAACAAACCAAAAATATCCCCTTTGTGACACATAGCCTATCTCCCTATTCTATTTATTGTTATTGTTTATTTTCATATGATCAGTGGAATGAGAGGCATTCCGCCAAACCCTGTCTAAAGCAGCAACACCAGTGTCCTCCCAAGTAAGCAGAGAGGAGGTCCAAGTCAAATGTCTATATTTTTAAAAATAGTTAATTGATCACATCTACCTATTCTTCATGTGAATCTTTAATGCCACAAATACAACAAATGGTATTTCTACATGGAGACATCTCTGAAATGTAAGAAGAGCGTGCCCAAGTCAGCCAGGTCTGGTTTGAATCAGCCAATCTACTTTCCAGAGGGGATTATCTAAATTAAGCTCTGCTTCCTCCCCCAGGAATGTCAGGAGCCAGTGTCTGGGTGTGTGACTTAGCAGCTTTGAGAAAGATCCATGCCTGTGCAGCCAAGCCAGTGAGCTGGCCTTAGGAGTATCTCCCACCTCTTTGGCAGAAAAAAAGAGAGAATGTTTTATACTTAGGATTATAGTACACACACATGCTGAGAGGTCTTGCTGACTTACATCCTGAAAAATTAAGCAGAGCATTTGCAGAATTGAGTGTGGATTTTTTACCTCATTGGATTCAGTTTTTCATCCCCTAAATGCACAGATGCACAAAGCAGGGTAGGATAGCATTACTGTTTGTTTTCCCAGAAGTCTAACAGAGGTGACTATAGATAATCCTAGTCTGCTTTCTTTAGCAAATTTTATTTTTGTTGGTTGACTGCTGCCCTAATTTCCAAGCACAGTTTAAAAAAATCACTTAGAGATGTTGCATTCCAACTCTGTGTTTAAAATAAACAATTAAGAATCCAAGAAAAGGCAAAATCATTAGACCTTGGCTATGATAGGGTTGGCATGAGCACATAGGGCAGCAGCTTATATACCAAATTTTATAATATTCTTCTGATCAAAGCAAATGAATAAGAAGCTGAGTGTGGTGGCACCCTCCTCTAGTCCCAGCACTTGAGAAGCAGACGACAGTGATCTCTAAGATATTGAGGGCAGGGCTGGTCTACACAAGGAGTTCTGGAACAGCAAGGCAGCAGTGATACATAGGGAGACTCTGTCTTAAGGAAACAATGAGAAAGGAAAAAAAAAGAAAGAGAGAAAAAAAAGAAAAGGACCTTGTGGTGGTGATACATGACTCTAACCCCATCACTCAGGAGCCAGAGCATGATGTAGCCTGGGGTAAAACAGGAGTGGTCATCAAGCGATTATCTTAAAACAAACAAATATAATATTGAAAGGATAGATTGGGTGCTTTGGGTCTATCAAGGTAAAGACAATTACACAGTCCTTCGAATGTGTTGAACCAGGAGATAGGAACTATTTATTTTACGCTGGGAATTCATTGAACTCGGTAGACAAGCCTCATCTTGCTTCCAGATGGAGTTAACTTAATTATTTTTAAGTGATTGAATCTTATACAATTGCAAGATACTAAACTCTGTCTCGCAGACAAGTTATTATAATAGTATAAGGAAATACTGATTTTAATAGTATTCCTAAGAAAATGAAAACTTTCTAATTGAAGCTTACTCACCTTCACCCCACCCCCATTTGATAAGGCCTTTAAGAAGTGTTAAAGAGAAGACTTGGTAAATCCTAGCCTTATATTTTAGGTTGGATTTAATTATATTAGCTGTGTATGGTATTGACCAAGGAGAAGTGTCTTAAAATGTAAGGTACTCAGGGTTGAACAAGTAGCTTAATAGAAGCATACTTGTCTAACAGGTTCAAATCCATCATTTCTGTTTGCAAAAGCAGAAAAAGAAGAAAAACCCAATGTTTACTATGGTAGTCTCTTTTTTATCACTAGAATTGGATGGAGAATTTTATTCTCCATTTTAGTTTTTTTGCATAATGAACTGAATGGCAGAGAACGTGTTCCTTCTCAATTTCTTTAGCCTTAGGAGCTGAGAGTAACCAAGAGTCCTGAACTAACTGGGAATCTTAATACTTCCCGTCCCCTGGACTTTCTACATCTCGCCGACCTCTAGTGATCATGATCATTTCCACACCTGAACTAGTTTTTCCCACACGTCCAGTTCTTTCTAATTTCATTGATTACTGTATTTAGGTCAAACTCTCATCAACTCTCATCTCTTCCACTTCAGTAACCTTGCTTTCTTTAGCTTTCTGCAAGCATAACCTACTCAGGTCTTAGAGAACATCATTTTTTGAAATGCCAAGCTTTTTCCTTGTCAGGTTCTTCTGCCGATTGAACGTTACAACAGAAGAAAAAAAAAGCTTGAGTTCTCTTATTTATGTATTGATTTTATTTTTTTAATTAAGTTTACATCCTGATCGCAGTTACCTTCCTCCTCTCCTCAGTCTCACCTTTACAAACTCCTCCCCCCTACACACTGCCCCTTTCTCTTCTCCTCAGAGGAGAGGCCTTCTTGGGTACCACCTTATCCTGAGGGATGTAGTCCTAGCAGGACTAGGCACATCCTCTCTCACCAAAGTCAAACAAGGCCATCTAGAGAAGGGATGCAATAGCAGCACACTGCACAGTGTCTGGATAGTCTTAACAATCATACAGCTCTTTCTCCACTACAAGTTTTAGTTTTAGAAGGAGTAGACCTACAGCTCTCAGCAGAGAAACCAGACTGACTGGGCTTCATTTTCTTCTATTCGTGCTATACTGAACTCTATCCTATATTATCTGGGTGACTCTGGGCCAGTTAATGAGATTCTCTGTGGCTTGATGGCTAATGGTTAACATAGAGATGATGAGAATAACCATTTTGTTTGTAGTTGATGTGCAGAGCAATGAGTGAATGTATGAGAAACACAAAGGACAGTGCCTGGAAGGCATAGCTGTGTTTAATTATGTTGAATTTATCCTGCTTTACCACGTTATGGTATCCTATACTAATCTGATGCTTGAATTATCTACCATGGCTGACATTCCTTATTTAGCTGGCAAGCTCCTATTCATCCTTAAAAACTCAGCACACATACTACTTTCTCCAAGGTGTGCTCTGACTTGTCGAGTTAAGCTTTCTCATTATAACCTACACTACACCTGTCTCTCCACCATTACTCCACTTATTCCACGACATATGTGGTTATGTATGTGTAAATGTGTGATTATTCCTCTGTATGGACAGTATTAGGAAGTCATCTTATGGGATAGGCTCTGAATTGATGTATTATTCTGTTCATACTAGCAGGCCCATGTCCCTTCACAAAATTATATGTCACATAGTACATATAATTTTAAATAGTTTTCAAATCTTGAATTAATTGAATGGCCAATATCGCACTAGTAGTTCTAGCCCCAAAATGTCATTTACAAATACACACACAACATAAACTGACATATACATAAAAATGCTTTCAGTAGAAAACACAAATTATATGATTTTCACCAAGTACTGAAGTCTATTAGTTGTTTTTGACATTGTTAAAACATAATGCTCACATCACAGTTGTGCCCTCCTGAAGTCTTACTACATAGCACCCAATTTTACTAATTTATTCCCTGAGGTGAACCAATTCAGTCCAACTTTTAAACATCTTAATTGTGTTCTTTTTTTTTAAGTCCATTATAGGCTTCTAGATTTCATTCCTTGAAATATTTTAAAAAGTAAACAGATTACAAATTCCATTTCTGTGTGTACAATTGAAAATCAAAGTTTTCCCTGCCCGTCCTCCACACCGATTGGTAAAATGATTGGTGCTATTCTTAATTCTTTTCTTCTAGTACACTCTCAACATAATTGCATCCTGTGAATGTTTACATGAACACATTCTAACATGCAATTACACATGTGTATGAGTTTATACTCTATGCACATATATTTTAATAATTATTTCAAATGTGAGGCCTATTCCTAGTATTTATTTGATAAAATATGTCATGAACATCTTATATTAATATATGTAATTATATCCAGTTATACCTCAGTTATTCTAAAGAATGAACACCAGCACATAAAATACTATAATTTAGAGTCTGCTTTATTCATTTTTATTATATTTTGTTTCGTTTAATTTTACATTTTTGATTCAGAAACTCTGTAAGAAGCCCAGGTTATCTGGGAAATCACTACATGGCAAAGACTACATTTGAACTTGACATAATGCTCCTGCTTTAGCTCCCAAATGTAAGGATTAGAGGTGTTGCAATTATACACAACATATATCAATTTCATGCTAGTAAAATATCATTCATTAAAAATAAGGTGATTATTTAAAATTTTTGTAATGTGTAGTCAATTATATTGATTACTGTGTTCTCCCTTTATGGGTGAGTGTGTGTGTGTACATGTATGTGTGTGTGTATGGGCATGTGCATGCCTGCTTGTACAAGTGTTCTAATTTTCAAAACCTTCCTGCTCTTTGCTCATCTTTTGTGACTGAGTTGTCCACGTGTTTTTATTTCATTGATTTACTTGTATTTATTTTACTGCCTCATATACACTCTTTCTGGCATCTATATTCTGTCACATATATCGGAAATACCTTATCTAAATAAGCACTTATTTTCAACCTATTTTTAAATAATCGTATTATAATTCATGATATGTATCAGTCATTTTTCTTTCTTATTTCTGGCTTCTACAGTACATTTAGCTTATTCTTATTTTCTCAAGGTTTGAAAAGTTTACTGGCTAAAGTTTGTATAAAATATTTATAATTCTGCACCAAATTTGAATCACAAATCAAGTGGAGCAATATTTTTGAATGAAAGTTTAACATTTAGTTTAATGGGAAATAATAAATTTAATCTAGAAATAAAACTCGTCCGCTGTTTGCTCATATTTGCGCCATATGGTGACACCATGTACGGCACAAACAAGGAAAAAATGAAAGCATTTATAAATAAGTTCAGACAGACAAAAATGAGGTTTTTATATTTTCAACATCTATTCCCTGTGTCAAGAGCTATATTTACACAGCACAGGCTGCTCTCACCACTAGGCATTCATTGGTTGCTATGTTAAGAATTCTGTTGTGGGAAACAATTTGAAAGGGAGAGCTTTATGTGAAAGTTTCAAGATGTATTCAATGGTCTTAAGTATTTCCAATAAGATACAATATAGGAAAGGACAGTGTGTGCAGAGCAAGCAAATCAAGCCCAATGTCCAAATTACACACACTCTTTCATGAAATTTCAGTGAGGTTCAAGACCTAGATTATTTTGTTTATTTTATTCTTCATTAAAGTGCACCTCTGCCTCAAACTGGAAGTTAAGTGCCAAAATCCTATGCATGTCTCTTCTCAAAGTCCTCCTAGGAAGATGGGAAACAGGAAGCATGGAAAGTCCTGTGAGAAAGTCTGTTTTGGAATTTGCAGCTCAATTTGTATAGATTGAATGCACAGTCGGTAAACTATTGCTACTGTGTAATAGTAACCTCTAAGGACACATCCCAAGAAAAACGGTTTATCCAATCTAAATCTTCCAAAAACTTGACAGTAGGGCT
The DNA here is from genome assembly GCF_004785775.1 of Grammomys surdaster. Classification (NCBI taxonomy): domain Eukaryota; kingdom Metazoa; phylum Chordata; class Mammalia; order Rodentia; family Muridae; genus Grammomys; species Grammomys surdaster. The sequence goes on along the minus strand of NW_021604565.1, from coordinate 18,998,327 downwards.
CTCTTTCTGTTTAACAAACTCTGAAAGAAAAGTCCATGCACTGATGTCTGGAGTCTGCTACCCATGTTTTGTTTCTTGCTTAAACTTCTGCTAAAACTTTTGAATGTGATCATCAGGGAAAATAAGAACCTGCCTGTACAATTTTAGGAACTAACGTACTATGACTGGACTTTCCTATCTACTAATCTCTTGCCAAATGCAGAAAGGTTTTTCAGACTTTTCTGATTAAGGGAAATGATAGAGAACCTATAGAAAGATTCAGGGATCAAATAGAATATGATCAGTCTATTGAGTCAGAAAATTAAATTTGATGGCAGACATTTTAAGGTAGAGCTATAATTGAGAAAATCTTTGCACTGGGAATGTGGGTCATTCATTCAAACCACACACTGCTTATACAAACAACTTCAGGTCAGCTCCTAGTATCCACGTTCGGCAGCTGATATCTCCCTGTAATTGCAGCAGGGGTCTGATGTCTCTGGCCTTCCTTTCTGGGCACATGCAAATTAAGAATAAAAAATCCTATCAAAACAAAATCTAAATTTGTATTTTTAAGACATTTCTTATAGATGGGGAAAATGAGTAAGTTCAAATACTGACACTCCCAAGTTCCTCAAATGATCAGATAGACAAGAAAAAATGTTAAGGACATGTTGCAGGTAACACTTTGATTGAAGGTGTGATGTAAATACTCCAATAGGTTGTACTCGTCACTTTTCTATTGCATAATAAATGTATGACCAAGATAACTTACAGAAGAAAGTACTTGAGCTTATGGTTCCAGAGGTTGGAGGTGATAATCATAGGTCAAAGCATGACACCAGGAATAGTACTTTGAAGGCTCAGCACTTCAACTGTAAGCATGAAGCAGACAGGAGGAAAACTGGGAACGAATTGTGTCTTTGAAAACAAAAGTCCCACTTCCAGTGACATACTACCTCAAACAAGGCCACATCTCCTGAATCTACCCACACAAGAGCACGCACTGGGGATCAAGCAAATGCCCAAGTCTGTGGGGCACATCTCTTATTCAAGCCTTCATATGGTAAAGACTGCATTACACTGAGTTAAAGTGATGGTTATGGATGTGGGCCACTTTCATAACAGTGGGTCCTCTGTATAGATTTTTAATATAACACAGTTGAAAACATGTTTTGTAAACCCAGGTTCCAAAGTTTAATATATTTGTTAAGGTTTTAGATAAAAGAAAAATTTAGATTTTTACTTATATTCTAGAGGTTGAAAGATCAATTCAGTAGACATCAACTACAATGCCTTAAAGGTCAAAGGACAGACTGAAGAGGTGATTCAGTTGTTGTGCTAGCTGAAGACATAGGATCTGATCCCAGCACCCACATGGTAGCTAAAAATTATAATTCCAGTTTCAGAGAATCCAATTTTCTCTCTTGGTCTCTGTGGGCACTGCATGTATATAGTGCACAAACATAAATAAGACAAAGCACCAACATACATAAAAATAAATCTTAAAAAAGAAATCAAAAGAAGTTATGATTTTTTTGTTAAGTGCTATACAACTACAGTATTATAGTACTTGTGTGTTAATAGCTACAAATTGTAGACAACTTTTTGGAAAATGAATCTTGGATTCAAACCACTTTGCAATTAACAGGGAAGAAAGGTTCACTCCCAAAGTGTGCAACAGCCAATAGATAGGAAGAAACAAAGAGACGAGTCTTTCTGGAAACCACATATTGAGAGTATATGGAAAAGAGGATGTGTGCTTTCAGAAAAGACCAAAAGGTCCTGAAGAGAAGATCATCAAGAAGGAGTCTAAAGGGTTCTCACTCATATAAAGATGATCTATAACAATACTACGAAGATAACTGCATGGCAGGGGCTACTAAGAGAGACCTGAGTCAAGAAATGATTTGGGGGGAATGCCTTGGAGATAGTGTCTTGGTAGGAAATGCTTCCTGGGAAACTATAAATTCCATGTAACAAAATTCCAGTATTTTTGTAGCCAGAGTGATGCTGCTTTTGCTAGAGATCTGTGACCACAATCTTCTTACATCCTGATGACCAATGCTTCTTCATCTTCATGAACATCTTTTCTAAGGTGACATGGTGGCTTGATGCCACTTGATACCTGAAAGTATTGGTACATTAAAACCTGTTTAGTAAGTCATAAAAAGCCATGTTCTTTTCCAATGCTAATGCATATACTCCTTTTGCAAAGGAAAAGACGTCTTTTCCACAAGCCAGCATTCATGACTGTATTTAGAATGGGAATTTCTTTCATCAATGTTTTCATATCTTTTCAAATTGAACAGAAAAACAAAGCAAAACAAACCAACCAGTGTCTTTTACTGACAGCTCCTGTAGCAGCAACCCCAGTGTATATTCTGTTCTTGTGCAGACACATCAAAAGCAGAAGTGGAAAAATATTAATGCAAAATATGAAAAATATATTATGTTGAAAACAGAGGTTTCTTGTTGCTCATGATTTTTCTCTGAGGATTACTGTCTAAATAAATCCTTTCTGAAGAAATACTACTGTCTTATATTCTGCATAAATATTGGCACTTAGCAACTAATAAATATGACTTATAACTAGAACCTGATATTGCCTGCTAATTAGAAAACCTGGAAAGCCAGTTCTGAGTTTGCTTGTGGGACAAACCTGTTTATTTAGAACTTTTATCCAGCATCATATGATGCTTTAGCTTCCAAGTCATGAGCTATATATACACAATCCTCACTTTAGCACTTAATGCTAATGGCTTCCCGGCGGTATACCATAACTCATGTGAATCTAAGACACGGTTTTCTAGTAAGTTAATGACTATAAATTGTGGGAGTCATGGATTTGATCACTACTCCAGAAATAGGAGCAAACATAACTAAAAGGTAGGCTAGAAATGAGCTGAAGTATTAGTTGTGGTTAATTCTCAGATCAAAAGCCAAAAATCTCCCAACAGAGAGAAAGGCTCCTCTGTACCCACGGCAGTAGACTTGCAGTTAACTACTAAGTAGATGGCATTTTTAACCATGGTGGACAATAGAAAAGTTGATTGCCATTTTCCCTTCCCCCTCTCTACCTTTTTAAAAAAAACAAAAAAACAAAAAAACAAAACAAAAAACCAATGAGTTTCTCTAGCAGCAACAAGCTTTGGCACAGAAGAAAAGACATCTTATCATTCTTAGCCCCTAGAAATATTTTCTTTCATTTTCCTCGGCTTCCTTGTCGAACCTTTTCACCACTCCTAAACAGGGATTTAAACAAATATAAATAACCCTCAGGATTTCACCTGCTTACTTTCCGAATTGAGGTCCCTGTATGCTCAGCAGAAGTTAGGAATTCTTTCTGTACTGGCACGGAGTAAAATAAGGGAAACTCAAGAGAGAAACATGGCTTCCCTTCTTGGGTATCAATGTAAAACTTTCATTTGTCAATCTTGGCACACTCCCAAAAGTTCTGTAAATTAGGCAAGACTCACACATAGACCCAGCTTTCCAGCAGCTGTGCTGCCATATACTGGGCCACGCTCTTCTTAGGAAAGCAGATTTGTTAGCAGAGACCTGGAATCTCCTTGAGCATTCCTTGCTGCACTTCTTCATCTGTGCAAAAGCTGATCAGATGTTGCATCTTGCCGCTTAGCACAAACAGTTGGAAAGTTTGACTCTTCAAACACACTAGATTGTATAATTTAAGTATTAAATTTAAAACACTCCCTAGTGTCTTCTTTTTGAAGACTTATAGGAGTGATTCAGCTCTATATTTCTCCAAGGTAAATTAAGTACCCATTCTGGGTGTGCTGCATTGGAATAGCACCTTGTAAACTAAGATCTGCTAGAACCATCTGAAAACAGAACTGAGAAAACTGAGTAAGCCTTTTCCCTGAAGAATACTAGTATATTAGACACTCTATAAAGTGAAAAATGGCTTTTCTTTTAAGTCAGTTCCTCTGATCCAAAAGTGCTTCTGCGGTTTTTGTATGTTTTCCTGCACACTATACAAGGAGAGTATCATTTAGAGATTGTTGAGAGAAGCTTCATAAGATTGTGTCATTATGAGCAAAGAACTCCATGCTTCTCTGTAAGACTATGATATCCACCTAGTTCGTTCTTCTTTTTCCAAGATACCTGCATAGTGATTTCAGAACCTGTGATGCTCTTACATCTCATCCAGAAGCTTGGTTACACAAGTAAAGTGAGGCGCTGTGAGCAAGGATGCAAGCTAGATTTATTAAGGATTGGTTAATAAATCCTGTAGAACCTGCCTCAGTAGATTCTTATTTATATAAACATTTCTTTTGGTCCTTATCTTTTTCAGCATTTGATGCTATTTTTTGTAATTAATTAATTAATGAATTAATTATGTGTACATATGTACCACGTGCATGCATGGGCCCATAGAAGTTAGGAGAGGCATTCAGTCTTCTGGAAATGAAATTGCAGGTGTCTGTGAGCTACCATCTGAGTACTGAGCACAGAACCTGGGTCCTCCAGAAGAGCAGTAAACACTCATATCCACTGGACCTCTGTTGCTATTCTCTCAATTAGGACATTATGCGGAGGGTGAAATAAAATCTCAGGGGAGTTTTGACTTGTGTTTTTCACATGGCTAACATGACCTAGATTTTTGTCTCTTAAAAGAAATTCTTCCATGAGACAGCAAGACTGATCAATGCTTAAGGTCCCTTAATGGCAAGTCTGACGATTTGAGTTCAATCTCCAGATAGAGAAAGGAAGAGACTGAATCCTGTATGTCATTGTCTGAACTCTGCATGCACCATGGCATGTCTGAGCACATGCGCATGTGCATGCATGCACATGCATACAGACATATATACTTAATAATTTAAACTTCTAATCTTACTCTTGGGAACACAGAATTGTAGTAATGTCTGTCTAGCACTGTATGAATTATGCCTTATTTTCATTTCCTTGTAGTTTATTAGAGCATAAAATCTTAGAAATGGAGGGAAAGCACAAAGAGGAGTTGGACACCTTGAAGGAGGAGAAAGAAAACCTTCAAGGCTTGGTTACTCGCCAGACATTCATCATCCAGGAGTTGGAGAAGCAACTTAGCAGAGCTACCAACAACAACAGTGTCCTGCAGAAGCAACAACTGGAACTCATGGACACGGTCCATAACCTTGTCAGCCTTTGCACTAAAGAAGGTGGTAAGATTTCTTTCTCTCTAGGTTTGAAAATATTTTCTTTCATGCAGGCGAGTCAAGGTTTGCTACTATGTTCTCTGCTGCTTCAATGTCAGTGCAAATGCTGTGGCCAGACATTATTATGAAGAGCACTTATGAGATTTAGTTGAGAGTTCTCAGAGCTCTCTAAATTCAGAACATTTGCTTTTAAGTTTTTGGATCTGCAATTATCATTCTAAAAGAAATTTTAAAATTCGTCTTTCATTCTTGATATTTTGTAACTTGATAAAATCTCTTATACTGTGATTATTATATATTTGACATTATGATGTTAAATACGTATATCTAGGGTACAAATTTAGGGGACACTTTGAACTAGTTCAGAATTCTTGGGTAAGCTTGGGAAATTCCTGTTTCATAATTAATTTTAATTGCTTCCATTTTCAGGAGACAAGAGAAGGGACTTTATTACATATAGAGAAAAGGCAAAGAGATAGCCCTCAATAATTATTACTGTAAGGAAAGACAGTTCTAAAGTATCCATTAAGAAACCGTGTCTTGATCATATGTAGAGACATAACAGAGATATCTAAGCACTTTTGGGATGTCTTTGTGATGATGGAACTTACAATTTTATATGACTTGAATACCTGGAACCATATACCCACACAGCTGATCAATACGTTTTAAGATATACATCCATGTATTCTTTTTCATCATTGTGGGTTGTGGGATAAAGCCACGATGATGTCCCAGAGACTTTCCATGCCAGCGGGTCCCATATGCACAGAAAAGTCTAAGGTTCCAGTCTAAGGTTCATGGCGAATAGTTGATGGATCTGGATGCACCCCACTGAAACTCAGGGCAGACCTGAGTTAAATAGGGAGGGAGGAAAGGGGGGTCTGGGGAAGAATGCTTAATCCGCTGCTCCGCCCTCTGGCCTTCATTAGTATGTAAATCTCTCTAGGGCCTGAGGCCTGTAGTCACACCCTCTACCTGTGCACTTTGGGAGGGGCTGTAATGGCCTATGTGACTGAACAATGTAGGTCTATGGAGACTAGACTGCGTGTCAGGACCCTGGGTTCTGGGGGTGTGGCCGAACACCTGCCATTTCTCCCTTGGAATCTCAAGGTTCTAGGCCCATGTCCAGCCAAGAATCAAGATACCCTTATGCAGTCCCACAGTGGGTGGGTCTGTTGTATGTGTAAATATGTGCATATGTGTGCTATAGTGCACATGTGTAGGTCAGGGGCCAACTTCATGGAGTTGCTTCTCCGCTTGCACAATTATATGGGTTCTCCAAAGCAAATGTATGTCACCAGGCTCATGCACCAAACTCCCTTTCCTTCTGAACATCTCTCCTGAACATCTTACTGTCACCTAGTCATTGTTTAAGCAATGTCATTTTGCATATGTGCAGTTTAAGCAGACCCATGACCTGCAATATGAGGCTTTAACATTCAGAGCATCGGGTCATCTTGTGCAGTCTTACGCTGCAATCAGCCTTTCTGAGCAGAGATGGACCTGTAAGTGGGGAGGACTGAGAGGGCTGCTTACATCTGAAACTGATTGCAGTCACTGAGCTGTGGCTTATGTGACCACTCACATCACGGTTCAGTGTGAGTGTGCAATGCACACATTGGTGGATCCTTGACTCATAGTGCTACATAAGGAAAAAAAAAGCTTTGTTCCTTCCTTTCATGTATAGATAGGAGTATATAAGATAACTCTACGTGAAATGTTCTTGTTTTAGAGACATTTCACATTTCTCTGTTACACTCCATTTCCTTACATTGTATCTCATTTAGATAGTCTAAACAAGCCAAAGAGATATTTTGTAAAGAGCTCGTTTTAAACAGTGAGTCCCAAGAGCTGTATCTGGGTGTGCTCAGTAATGTGATTGAGAAGGAAAAAACCTGCTAATCAGACAGAGCCTGCCAAACTCTGAACTAGAGTCCACTGGAAAGAAAGCATGGTAGGATTTTGCCAGAGAATTTTAATAGAGCTCATGAGTATTTATAAATTAAGTACTAATATGAGACATATCTATTCTCATATTGAGATGAATACATTTGGAGAAAGATTGAAACCACATTTTCTTATCATCCAGAGACTTAAGTCCACAGACATGGATAGTGTTTTGTGCATGATTTTAAGAATGTCCAGCGTTGGAGATTCTCACAGAGCTCATATGTCTGCCTACTACTTATCACAACTGTGTGTCATCCCCCAGTATTTGTCTAATAAACATGTCTTTAAGCTGTTAGAAGCCGGGAGTGTGAATTTATCATTTCTGCTTTGATTGGAAACTTAACTCCAGTAACCAAATGTCTTGTTTATTAATTGAAACATTTTGACAGTAGACATGACAGATGCCGTGTGAGCATCCACTCAAGGTGTGAAAAAGGTATCTATGTCTGCTCTATGAAGAAACTGTCCAAAGAAAAGTGACAATAATAACACCCATTGACTTGTCCAACAATCTAACACTTCCAATATATTTCTTCCTTTTAATGATGCAACATGATATACAACTTGTCTTAGCTGCGAAATTTAGGACTTTGTAGAGTATTGGCTGATTCTCCACTGGGTTTTGTATGCTCATAGCTGCAGGCTTTGTTTCTTGTTAGTTTGTATTGTGTTTAATCTCATTAAGTATCCTAAAATTTTTAATTCTCTTAAGAGACAGATACTAAGTTTCTCTCAAAATGTTAATCTTCTTCATATTTATAATTTTATTTGATTATAGTCTTTAGTTACTGTACATTTAAATTCTAAAATCTAAATACTACAGTATTGACCTAAATATAAGTTTCTGAGGTTAACTTTGATTTAATTTCAGCTATGAAACACACTTCCAAACTTTATATTATAGTCAAAAATTAGTTATTATTCTGTTTTATTATTTATCATATGAGTACATGAAAAACTTTACTCTTAAATTTACAAACACAAAGATATTATCAAATTAACAAACTACCATATGACATTAAATTTCTTAAAATAAATATTACAATTCAAACAGCGTCATAATGCACAAGATACATGAAATTCATAAAAAAAAACCCAAAAATTTAATTTTGGGTTGAATTTAATTTGGTCATTTGGCTCATGACCTCAAATATAATGCTGTACAATGATGTATCCTTCTGTCAGATGTTCAGGTGGAAAACATCTGTCAGGATAATTTGCTCACTTTGACATGACAGGAAAAGAATTAGATGAGATGTTTGAGATAAAGCAAAACATGCAGTCCCAATGACGCAGATCAGGCACTATGTTTTAATCACTTTATCTCTCCTAAGAAACAAAGTTCAGTTGAACAAACATTAAATACGTGTTGTCTACAGCAACAGTTCTTCAGAGCGTATCAAAATAGTGATCAAGACTCACTAAGAAGAGTATTCTAAGATGCTTTTCCAGCCTACGTGTCCTAATTTCAAAAATGAGAACACAGATTTACCTGATAAGATCATGGTAACATTATAAACACTTGAATTTACCTTTGTGTGTTGTATATTTCAAGTGTGGGTGTGAATCAAGCTGGTATGTTTTACCACCAAGAGGAAATGGTAACCATGTGATAATGCATTTCCATTCCATGGCAAAGGTATGTCCAGAACACAATGAGCAGATATGCATCCTTCCCTAAATATCTTTTGATAGAAAAACTGTAAAGCCACCTTTCCAAAGAGTAAGCACTTCCATTTCATACTGCTTTCAAACAAGAACATATAATTCCATTAGCAACATTCATGCAGAATATTGCTAAGAAACATACTTTCAGGGATGATCCAGCAAACTTTCCTCTTGCACTGGGCAAAAGGATATCTTGGGCCAGTAGTCATCTCAAAGTACATTATATCCACTTTTGCAGCTTCCAGATACCACATTTATTTTTGTGTAATCTTTGCAAACATTTGGTCACATTTATTCTTGGGAGCATTATGCACTTGAGAAGTACAGCCTTCAGTGTTGTTGCAGGGTCAGAGTTTAGCTGACTACATCACGCCATTCATTTTGTCAGAGCATAGTCATTCCTAGGATTAAACAGAACATGCTGCATGGAAACAATGTTAAAAATGTGGTAGAGAGGATGACTGAGCACGATGATTGTCACCAGTCCTCACCAGTCATTGTCATCCCTTTACACAGGCAATTTAGATACCATGATATACATTGGAAGTCCTAGAAGCTGCATAATATGAAATAGAGAATTATATTCATGGTAAAGAATACAAAAAGAAAAAGAGAAGGAAAGAAAAGAAAAACTGCAAAAGGAATCACTATTTAGTCTAGTCATGTGGTGACATATTCATTGTTCAAATCAGCTTAGAGGGCACTCCTGCTGTACTAAAATAGGAATCATGAATTTATCTATTCATTCAAACAAAGTTTTATAACACTTACTCTTCAGTATATTTTCTTATGGAGAATAATGATATTATTTGGGTTTTGTTTTGTTGTAAACACTAAATTCTTTTTGTTTTTTTTTTCAAGATATATTTATGTATAATGTAAACAGCATTCTGCCTGCATGTGTGCCTGCCTGCAGGTCAAAAGGGGGAACCAGACCTCACTATACATAGTCATGAGCCACCATGTGGTTGCTGGGAACTGAACTCAGGATCACTGGAAGAGCAACCAGTGGTCTTCACTGAATCCTTCACTAGTGGTGAGCCCAGATTTGCAGGCACCAGACAAATAAACCTATTAAAATTATGGAAACGAGACTGGGGTGCTAACATAGTCAGTAAAGTATTTGCTATGCACACATGAAGACCTGAGTTGATCCCCTGGATCCAGGGGAAAAGCTGGGCATGGTGAAAGCTCCTGTAACTCCAACGTTAGGAAAGTAGAGAGAGGTGAATCCCCTGGCCTCTACTAGCCAAACCACCTAGCTAACTTGGCAAGATCTAGCCAGTGAGAGATTCTATCTCATTACACAAGGTGGACGACATTTGAAGAAGAAAACCTGAGATTGACCTCTGGTTTCCACAGTATGTACATACCCAAGTGTACCCATACATACAGGAACACACACACACACACACACACCACAACACTACATAAAATATTATCACCAAGACAGAATGAGGGTATCATCCAGTATCTATAGACTTCTCGTTATTGAATGTGTATTATGGTTCTAATATTGTGTAAATTTTATCTGTATTAAACTTGTTCTTGCTACAACAATATAAAGGAGTTCCTACTAAGTCTACCATATTTTGCAAGTTCTATGATGAACTTAAGGATTTGAGTAATTCATCTTCGTAGCTAGAAAAAGTGGACCCAGTAGTAAAGCACAGGTAGACTGATTCTAATAAAGTCATGATGGTTTAGTCTTTGAAAGCAAGACAGTAGAGGACCCACCCACCACAGAAGAGTACAAACAAGATATGTTTCCAGAAGTCATGGGAACAAGGATAATACTAATGTATGTAGATCAACAGGCTAAATCTTAGAATCAAGGGGATAGACTATAGAAGAGGAAGTGAAGAGGTAAACCAAGATAAAGGAAGCTGCATGATTTGTCCCTCTAAATCAATGACAGTCCATTGTCAGTATAAAGGGATGGAATGACCTCTGCAGTTTAGAAAAACAATTATCTAATGGCACAATTATCGAAAGCACTAGACAGACAGTACATGCAATAACAATTAAAGAGGCTATGAATTTGAGGGAGAGTAGGAAGTGGTATATGGGATGATTTGGAAGAAAGAGAAGGATGAGATGGTGCAATTATAATCTCAAAAAAATTTCTATTTGCAACGTACAAGGAAATTATTTGAGAGCTAGCGATTCTGGAAACAGAAGCCTACATGTGAGCTTTCAGTTTTATTACTATGTTAGTCAGTCCCTCAAGGATGCCATTCTTCTGAGATCTTTGCATACATTCTTAAATCATTTCATTCTCATAACAGTATTGCATGATATATGTAATTACTAACTTCATGTGAAAGATCAAGGAACTAAATCCAGAGAGGTATATGATTCAGCAGCAGTTACACTGTGATTCAGGCAACAAACTGGGTTCTGAACCCTTGGAAACAAACCCTAGGGTCTGTGATTTACTTACTTTGCTGTGCTGAGAAAACCAAGTAAAGGTGATGGACTTTCCTGCAAATCTCCAAGGCAACTCCTAGGAGAGAAATGAGGTCAGAGTCTAGCAAGGGCAAAAGGAAAGGCCAGGGATAGCAAGAGACTCATAAAATTATAATCAACCAGAAATAGCTAATTATAAAAGGAGAATCAAAATCTAGGTTGCAGACTTCTGGGGTAAATAACTACAATTGTACAATTTTTGTGAAAGAAAAAAAAACAAGTCTAGTTTTGAACCACTTACTAAGGTACTCATAACACAAGGTCTTGCTGACAGAGGAATAGTAACATTGAGTTTAAGAAATAACTCTGAATAGTCCCATAGATTACTGTGTTCTCAGAGGAGACAGACTATATGGTTCAAATAAAATGCTTTTTTTTTAACCATTTGGTGGGCCACAGATCCAAATGAAAAACAAGACATTAACAGATTACTCAAATTATTCTCACAGGAAAATTATATGGACACACATTTGTTTAAAATTCCAGATCATTTATTCAGATAATGTATTTCCTAAGGTTATGAGCCCATTTTATAAAATAGCAAGTGTAAAATTAAGGCAGGGAATTTGGAATTCTTTATAGAACAGACTGAAAATGAATATTAACACCAGCCAATTAAGGGGCAACATCTGTGGGTAGCGTGATGAGAAGAGACGCTAGGAATGGTGTCCCCTCCCCAGCAGAAGGTAAATGTAAAGCTATCTATTTTTAATAAAAGTACAGGGAGATTTGGGGGCTGGGATGTGACTGTGGTAGGGAAAGTCAACTGCATGGCTCACTTGCATACATGGAATACTATCTGCATTTAAAAACTTGAAGTACTGAGGACATGAGGATGAGTATATATTCTGTACAGAGGACATGAGGGATAGGAATATGCTCAGTGTGCAGAAGACATGGGGATAGGAATATACTCAGTATACAGAGGACACAGGGAAAGGAATTTACTCAGTGTACAGAGGATACAGGGGTAAGAATATAATCAGTTTGCAGAGGACGGGGATAGGAATATACTCAATAAACAGAAAACAGAGGGATAAGAATATACTCAGTGTACAGAGGACACAAGGATAAGAATATACTCAGTGTGCAGTGGACACAGGGGTAAGAATATCCTCAGTGTGCAGAGAACATGAGGGATAAGAATATACTCAGTGTGCAGAGGACATGGGGATAGGAAT
>NW_021604565.1:18976013-18985905 GCF_004785775.1 Grammomys surdaster | reverse complement strand
AGAGGACATGGGGATAGGAATATACTCAGTGTGCAGAGGACATGGGGATAGGAATATACTCAGTGTTCAGAAGACATGGGTTTAGGAATATACTCAGTTCCTTACTTAGAGGTTCACATTAAAAGTTATAAGAACTTCCCACAAGAGTCTCTTTAAAAGAATTCCTTCACATCATCTAAGAGCCATAATGACTGATAAGATAATTTTTTCACTGCTCTGCATGATTTGGGCTAAAGTGCCTTTCCCAGAGGCTGATTACAATGGTATGAACATGTGATCATTATTTTCCGTCTCTGGCCTTCTTTAAGAAGGTGAACCAAAAGCATCTGCTTCCTTCCTCGTACTGCAGAGTCCTTTGTCTCTATTCTCAGAATAATTCTACCATCTGAAAGGAATTTACCTCCTGTGCAGTCTCTATTAGGTTTGTGAAGTAAATCATCCAGTCGAGAGATGGGATAGTTTGAACTGCATGGCTCTTGAGTTCAGAATGGCTCTAAAAACATGGCAAGAGGTGGGAGGAAATTAAAAGTTTTGAAAGCCACTCAGAAAAATATTAGGAAAATAGGAAATATCAGTTTCATTGACTGAGTGAAATACTTGATGCTGTTGCTGACCACTTTTAATGTACAATTTAATGTTAGGTAGAAAGAGAAGGGAAAATAAACACAGACATCAGACACACTACAGTGAGGGCTTGTTCCCATTTAGCAGGGAAAATGCTTTATCTTGACAGAAAATTATATGTCAAACATTTACAGTTTCCGTAAAATGAGCCACACTATCTAGCACTTCCTTTCATAAAACAGAGTGGCTTTAGGGGAAAGTGGCTGTTTACAGTTAGACATGGCGTGTTCCCCCTTGTACATGGAGCATGTTATCTGCCTTTTGAAAAGTTGTAATTTCTGTAAAAGGAATAAAAGAGGATGAATAGTGGATAGCTGAACTAGTGATAACAAAATTAAAAACTCCAGTTGCTGACCTCATGTGTGAACTATTTGTAAACCACATCTTTTGAGGGATATTTGAAAATTTGTGGTTCTCTTTTGGAATTAGAGTTTCAACTTCAGAGACTAGATGAGCTATCTACAAAGAACTCTCTCCTGGTTCCAGCTAGGCCTGAACATTCCCACGAGGAAAGACCCCCGTATAAAGAGTTCCCTTGATGTTCCAACATAACGATGAACAAACTGACTTGCAGGTTCTCTTGAGCTCCCATAGCTTGCTCAGTTCAGGCAACAGAGCACAAATAGTTTGAATAAGTAAACTATTCTACCACACACAAGTAAAATTCTGTAACTATTTTATGAAACCAGGTTCCACTGTGACAGCAGGCATTAGTTAGGCATAAGATAGGAGACCTTTAATTTCTCTGATAGAAAAAAAACCACTTTGTTAGCATTCTTCAAAAATTTAAAATATATACATCTTATCAACTGTAAAATAAAAATACCCAGGAAATTTTTATGCTTTCAGAACGAAGGATAAAGAATAAACTCTGAGACCTATTACTCTATACACTTAGCTTTAAATACACAAGAAAGTATTTAGCATAATATTTTTCTAAAGTTAATTGCCAAACATCTCTAGATCTCTTGGAGTACATAGAAATTTTAAGGTCTGGCAGAATGGATCAATGGGTAAAGTAATTTAGTGTATCAGCCATATGACCTGAGTTCAATCGCCATAGAGGACAGCGATGACCAATGCCTGAGGATTATTCTATGAGCTGGACACACATGCTCTGACACATAAATACACATACACACACACACGCACATGCACACGCACATGTGCACGTGCACGCACATGCACACGCACACACACACACACAAAATAATAATACTGATGATGATGACAACAATGAGGAGGAGGAGGAGAAAGAGGAGAAGAAGAAAACATTCTAGCTCCTTATTAAAATTCTTAAATAACTATAGGTTAAAGAATTTTAATGACTTTGGGTTTCTATCATATCTTATCGTAGAGCTGGCTATGGCATTCACATTCTTCACCATACCACCTATGTTGAGTTGTATTAATATGAGTCCTACCAAAGATGACCCACATTTATAAAATCAAACTTGTTAAGGTAATAGCAATGTCAGGGCTCTTTTAACTTGTATATTTTGTATATTTTACATGAATTTATAATTATGCTTGAATATGAACATTCTGATTGCATATTAGAATGAGCTCTTTAATAACAATGAATTTGAACTTAAGGTTCAGTTTTAAGTAGAGATGCAGTTGTGAAGAGAGGTATGGCCAGTTATTTAAACTTATAGACACACACACAGAGATTCACACAGCTAATCTTAACCAAAATAAGTCCTCAAGCCCCATACATGGGTTTTGGATGTTTCTTTCAGAGTTTCTGTATCTATTGGGTACATAATATATGTACAGTAGACAGTACAGATGGACATAGATAGAAAAAGACAGAAATACGAATATCAGCTGTGGGCCCATCTCTGCTGCTAAGTAGCTTAATATAAACTATCACACACTCAAGAGCTTCCCTGGTGTTCTAGACTGTCCCACCCTCCTCATGGTTTGAAGCAACCGTTTCCTGTCTTCTAATGCCTTAGGAAGCTCTGTGATCATGTGAACCATATGTAGTCCCTGAATAAACAGTCAAGAATTCAAGTGTACTATATCACAAGTGTCAGAGGAGAAGTGACAGTCACATGATGACTGGCAGCCGTTGTTTTCTTTTGAACCTCTAAGACTTCTTGGTCCACCAGTATTCAGGGGCATCTGATACTGACTCTGTGTTTCTAGCATTATCCAGAAACATTCATTCATTCCACATTAATAGATTTGGTTGAAATCAATTATGTTCACAACAGAGCATAAAAGCGTCCCTTTTAAGCTTTCCCACAGGAAAAAGCGGAAGTCTTTTGCGTAAAATCAATACAGTTCTGCCAGGCTGAAAACATTACATGGGAAATTAACACACTTGAAACCTGAAGTATCTTTGTTAATAAAGTGACCTCATGAACAAATGGCAGAGGTCACACAGCACTCATAACTATCTGTCTCTTTGGGGCCTCAAATACAGAAAAAGAATTTCTGTAAAATGAATGGCTACATCACTAAACAAAGTCAAAACTCCATTTAAAAATTTTTGCCAAATATTTTTGTTCTATTCTTATTTTAATACTGGGGATGTGAAGATATATTAAGTTTTACATATGAGTTCATTATTAGAGGGACATATAAAAATAACACTGATATACCAATCAAACTACACTAGAACTATGTGTCATTATTCTTCTATATTAAAAGAAAAAAACACCATGTATCATGAGACTCGAGGTTCTTCTGTAGTGCTGATTTCAACACAGAGCCTCATGGACACAAGACTTCTGCGTTGCCACTGAACTATATCTCCCAGTCCTAGGCCAAGCTCTAGGGACCTCTTAACTCCTGTCAATCCCATTAGCTTTTACAGTTGTGGATGATCACAGATGCACATTTCTGACATGGATCCCCATCTCATAGCCAATTCTCCTGCTTGTGTCTCCTTTTATCCTCATGTCACATCTGCCTCTTATCACTTCCTTGTGCAGCCTACTTTGGTGAGAAAACCCTGTACCGATTCAAAATTAAGGCCTACATCAAGCTACTGAAGAAACTGGGTATGACTTTCCAGTTAAATAGCATTTTGGAGGCATCTAGATCAGATGATCTACTGGAGGTTTCTTTGGGCTCAGTTTTACTGTGGCTAGCAAAACACAGCCACACCTCTCATCATTGTCTTCACTGAGCTTTGCCACAAGTTTTAATGAGATCAAACGGTATCACTGAGCCTCAGTCTATATAAGCAATATATTTCAAAACTTCTCGTTAAGATGTTTATATGAATGGAATGAAACACTTAAAACAAATGGCATGTACAAAATTCAGAATGTAGCACTGGGTAATTTTCAATGAACACTAATTGATTTGATCATGATTATTATTGAACCACTGTGAAGTTAAGAATTTATAGGTTATGTGATATGTAAGTAAATATTTTAGATGGAGATTAAATACTTAATTGTTTCAAAATATGCTAATTGAAATGATAATGTAGTAACTCAGAGCGAGGATGTGGCACATTCATTGGCAGCTTTGAAAAGAAGAGGAACATCAGCTAACTTAATTCAGATTAAGAGTAGAACAGAATGTATGTATTATATGACATATATGTTAGGTGATACATATTATGTGAATATATATATATATATATGATATTTAGCCAAAAATATTTGGCTCAAATTATTCACAAAGTTATCAATCCACTGATATTTATCTTTAAATGTGTATTTTAGATGGAACAAAAATACCATACACTTCTAAGCATAAAATTTTATTGTGTTCTTGGAGTTATAAACATTTGCACATGAGCTGCACCATCACTGGGAAATACCTTTCATTTTCATATTTATGTCTACAAATACTGAATGGCGGGTTACCTTTAAATAACTCATTTTTCACACCCTTGTAATGCAAAGAAATGCTTTCTTCTTCTTCTGAAAGTCACTTTAAATGATTTAGATTTCTGGGGAAGGTCTTCAGAGTGAAGAAGTTTGTCTTTGTTTGCTTGTTTATTTTATTGTTTATTTGATTTTGTGTTTGTTAATGTCCACTCACATACACCTTGGTAGTACAGAATTAAATCTTTCAACTGTGAGACTATTCGTCTCTAGTCAAGTTCGCCATTTTTGCTTATTCCTACTCTCCCAGAACTTCAGTGACCTATTGAAACCATCAATTTATGTCATTTCCAAATGTTCGAATGTCCCTAATGATTCAGGGTCATAAAATTCCACTACGTTTTTTCCTTCAACAGATAATTTTATCCATGTGTATTCTAATATTGGTGAAACTTGAAAAGCTTTGACTCACTCACCACATCTCAGTTCTAAAAGAATGTCTCAGTAATTGATTTCTTACACCATGATATTGAGAAGTAGCTAGATAGAAGAGGCAGTGCTTTGCCTTGCCTCTTCAAGCAAGGCTAATGGTTCTGTGTTCTCTAGGATGGCTAAGATTAAGAATTAATAAGTCCACATTCCAGGAAGTTTTCTCTCAAAGGTTCATCTGAATTCAAATGACCCTCTGCCTCAGCTTTCCCAGACCTTCCCCGAAGTGAATTGGGTGATCGGTACGCCATCTGGGTTGAGATTGGTTCATCAAATGAAGGAAAAAGCAAAGAACAGTCAACAGCTGCTGGTCTCAGTTTCCAGTTGCTTACTGAGTGAATGTTGCCTGGTGACAGATAGACATGCACCTGCTCATGTTCTTTTTCTTCGCTTTAGATGACAAAGATTTTGTTGTACAGATAAGGCTAAATGAATAGAATGAATAATGACCTTTTCCCAAGCCTTTCTAGATTTATTGCTGATATGTGCATGAGTGAAGTCTTTGAACTGACATACCAGGCTCTTAAACTTTACCTCTGTTGGGCTGTTCTGCAGGTTTTATTATTTTAAGTGTTATCTCTTTGAGGCAGCTCTCCTGAGTCTGCTTGGCAGATGGAGCTCATTCTCCTTGAAAGTTCCCAATGCACTTGACATATGTCTTTAAGATAACAATTATCTGCATTCTTTCTTTTTGATACTCTGTTTACACTGGTAATACAATATCCCTAGAAGCTGTTGCCAGCCATCCTGTGGCCAGGTAGAGAACCAACAAAGTGACTCATGAGGAAGATTAAAAAAAAAACACACACACATTTTCTGGTCACATGTTTGGAAACCTGATCATGTCTTACCTAAAGTTATCTTTTTGCTAATGCCAGTAAAGAGCTGAATTTTCTGCTATAATGAAAAATTATTTATCATAGGTGCAACTACCATGAAAGATCTACTGCTACACTAGACAACCCCCAATTCTGACTGTGATCTCACTGAGAACATGTTTGATCATCCTTTTGTCTGCATCTTTATTGCCTAAGCAAAATTATACACTTAGGAGGTGTTCCAATTAATATGTGTTGAATTAACTAATAAGAAATGACAAGAAGTAAAGAGAACAATCATAGAGCCATAAAGTAATTGTATTTTTATTTATAATTGCATTCATTTTTCATTGATGAGAACTGGGAGACAAAAAAGGATCAGTAAAGGGAAGAGAGAAAAATGTAGTTAGGCAGATTGGCTAGCTTAAATTGAATGAAAATTGGGGTAGCAGGAGAGACTGACAGATAAATGGAAATAAAATGTGAAATCAAGAGGCATCTAAATATTCAGTTAAGGCTTCTTTTATATTATAATTATCTCTGTAGTACTTTGAAGCCGCAATAGATACTGTATAAAGGATTCTTAATACACATCCAAAGTTATTCAATGTTTAGGTAAAACAATAAAGAAGGGGCTGGTGACCTTAGAAGAAGAGAAGTGGGATTGTAAGCGTTCGGCGTATAAAGTGAAAGAGAAGCAATGATTAGTTCTGAAGTACAAAGAGATGTCAAGAAGGATACAGAAGGAACAATGCATTCCGGAGTACAAGGAATTGGATCCTCATAGGAAAACAAGCAGTAACGTAGATTGAATACAAAGAATGACAGAAGAGTAGAGTGAGCTGCAATATTGAAAAACAAAGTGTAACACTTGAGATACTCACTATAGGAAATGAGATTTAAGCCTCCATAGTATTGTAATGAATAAGTTGTGTTGAGAATGCCTAGTGAGTAAGGAGACAGTGGATAGAGATCACCACAAATGCTAAATGCAACCTTAGCCCTTCTTCAGTGCCTGACTCATGATCAAGGGTAGGATGGAAGAAATGGAATGTTAGGAAAAGGCAGGTTAGAACGGTGACATCAAAGACTCTCAGTTAGACGGAAGGTATATCCATGGGGAACGATAGAATAGGAGTGGAAAAATATCACACCATCAAAGAGAAAACTTTAGGTATGAGGGTCATGGGTTAAATTCATGTTTTCATGTATGTCTAGTTTTACAAGAAGTTTAAAATCTCTGAAAGATAGCAAAAGACATTGAGCCAGTTTCTAGATCATTCCACTGCTCTGGCTAGCCAACGCTTCTCATAGCCTCTTCCATTAATTTTGTGTGCTGTGTATTATTTACCATGCAATTCTCCAGGCTACACTGATCAAATGAATCTTAAAACTTCTGTAAAAAGTTTATCACTGCTTCTGACACTTGTGAAGTGCAACAAATTGTCTTTTTATTGTCTTTCTTTGCTTCTTCCCATTTTCACAATATCTAAGCATGACACCAAATTTTAGAACACACTAATATTTAACAGTGAAATTATTCAATGACAACAACCAAAATATGGTCTATGTAGCTCAATGCTGTCATTTAATATTAAAGATCTTTGAATCTTTACTATTAGTTAAAGATTACAGAATACTCTGAAATTACTTCCTGCTTTTTGACTTAAAGCAACTATTAAACCCCATCTGAGTCAATGAACAAAATAAGCCAATTAAGTTTTATAAGAAGAGACCAATTCAACAAAATCTACAAATGACCAGATGATTTTACCTTTCCTGGATTTGAGAAGCTACAAGGTTTGAACTTGAGGAGAGAAAAAACCATACCAGCTACTACTTTCTATGGACTTCCATGGTATGGTTGTATTTATTTCAGAAAAGTGAGGGAAATGTACGGTTTCTGTTACCATCATTTTCTACAGTCAGTATATCGGTGATAGTAATAACTTTCTCCTGCATTACCATTGTAGACTCTGCATTGTTTGTGATTTACGTGCCTGCCTCTGAAATATTTATGATTACTTCATAAATTGATTAATTTTAATGAACATCCTGGAAGTCAATCTACCCATTTAGATGGAATTTTCTTTAAACCACAATAAAAACAATATCAAAAATATACAGTAGATGAATCTTTTCAATTAAGTTCATGTTTTCAATATTTTAACACTTGAAAATGTAGCCCAAATCAAAGTTTTCAAGATAAAATTTTAATGATCTAGAAGAAGCACCCTAGCTTTGGAGAAAGAAAGTTTTGGGGAAATGGGGACAGGGGACGACATCTGAAATGCAAATAAATACAATATTCAATTTAAAAAGAAAAGGAAGTTTCTTATGGAGAGAGTATCTGTCGGATTTTCATAAATGCTGATTCAAACATAGATCAAACTAAAGATCTATGTCACACATATTACTATAACAACAAAAAATTTACCCATAGTATATTTTCCTAGGTAGAGAATTTACGATACTAATTTAAATACCACTTACGTAAATTCCACAAAGTAATATAATAGACAATCTTTCCCTTCTTCTTGTTTGTGAAAGAGCTTCTCTAGCACACCACAGCCCTTTCACCCACATCTTCCTGAAGTGGAAAAGCAAAGGGCACTGGAGGTGAAGAAAGGAGGGAGAGGATTGTGTTCCCTTTAAACAACCACATACAGGAGAACAGGAAGTGGTATATTCATTGGGAGAAACATTTTCTTGCTAGATAAACGACTTTTTTCTTTTCTCATCCTAAAAAGGAAACCATGTTTTCCCCCATGAGTCTCTGTTCACCACATTTTCCTGTGTTTTTCATCCTGATACACCATCATAAATTTCGGGTAGTCTTCCTACACAGTACTGTTCCGGGCATTTGATGAGGATATTTTTCACTTTTACACTAAGAAAGGATCAAGTGTGAAGTGTGTAGGGACAATTTACTTTGAAAACTAAAGGCCCAACATACAAATTTCTAAGCAAATTCTACCAAATTGTTTGTTTTTAGATATGCCATTGAGATGCTCAATGTTATTAAAAGTAGTCTTTTTAGTAAACATTTACCTATATGTTTTAAATGGTTCTTTTCATACATTTAGAAAAAGCAAAAACAAACAAACAAACAAACCAAAAACCATGCTTTACTGTCACACCTTCCAGTGTGTGTTCTTATTCTGTGTTGAAGCTACAGCTTTTGTAATGTTGCTTAAATATTGCTTTGGATATAACTATGCAAAAACCATTAGCACAGGTGTTAGTTGCATATAAAATGATAAATTTTTAAGCATTTTATTTTGTATATAATAGCAACATACATCACACAAATACTTTGCTTTCTTGGAACATAATCTAGCAGTTTTAAAAGGTTAAAATATTTACATGAACATAACTCATTCTATAAAGATTAGATTGCTTATTCTTTATAAAAAGAAAATGTTATTAAGTTACATTTAAATCAAGCCATTATTTTAGAGTCTTTTCACGTCATACAATTCCATTAAATAACAGTTACTTTGATTTTCTTTTACATAGGAACATTGTGAATTAAAATGATTGAAAACATATTCATTAAACACAGAGTACTACTACACAAATTTTTAATTAAATGAAACCAATTTTTAAAATATTATATATTTGTTAGAAAATACTGTCATTAATGTTTTATACAGCATCTATACCTCTAGCCAAAAATTACAATTAATTAAGTGGTCTATTTGTTATTTTATTTCACTAATGAGAACTTAAGAATGGAAGAAGCTTATCAAATGGGATAGGGCTTTTCTCATTTAAAAAAAACTCATTATTAGCTTTGATATAATGGAATGATGAGTAAGATGACCAACGTACTTCCTTAAAAAGAATTTAAACATCAATGTAATGTGGATGCTTAAAGCATCAAACATAGGCAATAGTGTCATGTGGGCTTAGATGGAAGAGTTTTAGAAAGTAAAAACAAAACAAACAAACAAACAAAAAAACCCCTAAAGCCAAAGTTATTAAAACAACTTGATTTTACAAGTATAAAACAATAACCAGGTGTGGTGGCACATGTAGAGACAGACAAGTCTCTAAATTAAAAGTCAACCAGGTCTACATTGTGAGTTTCAGGACAGCCAGAGTTATACAAAGAAACTCTATCTATCTATCTATCTATCTATCTATCTATCTATCTATCTATCT
>NW_021604565.1:18956997-18976003 GCF_004785775.1 Grammomys surdaster | reverse complement strand
TCTATCTATCTATCTATCTATCTATCTATCTATCTATCTATCTATCTATCTATGTGTGTTTATGTGTGTGTATAAAATATATTTAAAAGGAAGAAAGATAAAAAGTTTACGAATTTATAAGCCAATTTTAAAACCTAGAAAGAAAGTTTAACTGTGTTTTGTGTGTTAACTAATAACCTGAAGTAAAATCATCACACAGATGATACAAAATAGGCAAATTAATAACATTTAGAAATTAAGCTTAGGAATAAGTTTAGAAATCTATCACCTTAAATTCTAGAAATCATAAAAGCCTATAAATTAATTATAGCTATTCTCTATATAGTTCCACAAGTGTGATAATGGTACAAGTGTCATGAGGTACAAGTGTACAATTTGTTCTGATTATGTCTACAAGAGGAAAAGAATGGCTGGTACTGTAAATGTACCCAACAGCCCATGGTTACAGAGGCCACAAGCCTTAGGGATAAGTACACTCTTAGGTCACAAACTGGACATAGTGTCACACTACCCTCTGAATTCATTTCTCTAAAGCCACTCTCAAACATCACTGGAGAAATGTCTTTGTCCAGCGGCTAGTGGTAAATGTAGAAACTCACAACTGGTCATAGACCTGGAAATAAGCATCTGTGGAGGGTTCAGCTGGAAATGAGACATATATAATCAACTCTTTCACCAAGACTTGGGAACCATTGCAAAAGACAGGAAGAAATGTTCTTAAGAGGCAGAGGTCAGGGAAGACTGGAACAAGCAGTGTTGTCCTGGCATGACAGAACCACTGTACTCATGGCAGATATGATTGCCTCCATAGACCTTTATGACGAAAAGCCAGTCAACATTCTAGCATAGAGGAAGCAGGGATTCACAACCTTATACCTGTAACTGAAGAACTAGGAATAGTTGGCCAACTCTAAAGGAAGGAGGGTTAGTTTTATTTAAGGGTACAGTTCCTGGCAGGTCAACTATGTTCCCCTGGGTGACCCCACACTGAACAGTATATGGACATAAAATATAGAACTGCCTGAGTCATTTAAAAAAAGTCAAGAGGGATGGGGGTGCGAGGCACTGGAAAAAGGACGAGGTGGATCAATCAATAAGCACTACATGAATGTAGGACGCTCTCAAAGAACTAATTAGAATTTGTACTTTTTAAATGTTTTGGCATCTTTTTAACCCTGGGGTTTGAGCTATATAACTCATTGGTAGAGTATATACCTAATATGTGAGATTCCCAACAATGCAATAAATAAATCAAACATCTCTTTGAAATTTAAATAAGACTGTTTCATAAGTTTGATAGGAAAGATTGACATAAATTGCTACCAATAGAAAGCATTACATAATCACGTCATTTGTCCAACAGGATGAGATTTTGAGGATATAGAATACCCAAAATAACGAAACTGATATAAGAGTAGTATATAATTAGAAATTGATCCACAGGTTTTTCTCTCAATTTTTTAAACTTACCAGTTATTTGACTGGAAGTATGTTTTATTTTTTCAGGATATGCAGTATAGATATTGTGTGAAGGTAGCAAAGACATGCTGTTTGTAGTCCGTTGGGTAGTAATAATACTGATATTCTTATTTATATATTAAAATCTCTCTCTTTTAATTTGCAGTTTTGCTAAAAGGAGGAAAAAGAGAAGAAGAGAAACCATTTCGAGACTGTGCAGATGTATATCAAGCTGGTTTTAATAAGAGTGGAATCTACACTATTTATTTTAATAATATGCCAGAACCCAAAAAGGTAAGATCAGAAGTGCTTGTTTATGAGATGTAAAGCAGATCCTGGTTGAATTGCTATATAATCAAACAAATTTGTGAGTTGTTGAACAAGATGCACATCGGATACACTTTCACACACACGCACACACACATGCACATGCACATGCACGTGTGTATATCAGCTGCTCTTTTTCTGTTACCAGAATGATTCTGTTTCAACGCTCCATAGAGGATGAACCCATATTCTGCAGACAGTCTCTTACCTCTGTACCTCTGATTTGTCTATGGCATAAACTTTTGTCTTCTTCTGTTTCTTGGATGTGCTCAGATATGTTTCGTTGTTGTTGTTTGTTTTTGTTTGTTTGTTTTTTGTTTTGTAAAAACTACATGCTGGTGTCACATTTCCTCTCTGTACATAAGAACATATTAGAGTGATCTTTCAAAGTCCCAAGATCTCAGGAAGCATGTAACTTCCAGCAAGAGAGCAGGTCAACTCCAGGGATTTACAGAATTATTGCTCCTGTTAATGTGGGAGAAATGTGGCCTATCTTAGCACACAATTGTGAAAGGCTGTTCTCTCATAGATACATGAGTGCATGTGAGAAGAACATACTATTCTTCATGTTGACCAGTGCCCAAAGTAAACTTGGAAGCAGTTAAGCAACATCTTGCTATCCTATCTGTTTTAGAGGCCCGCCCCCTCTGCATTCATCCATTAAATCATTCATCTATGTACAATTAATTAGATGTCATTCATTTACCAGTCACTGTCAAAGGATATAAATGCAAAACTAACAATTCTCAGTGTATTAGAACAGATGGTCATTTAGAGTTCCCAAATACTTCAGAGGTGCTAGAGGTGCCTTTAATGGAGGTTATATAGGGACCTTAAGATAAGGCAGTCAAAGACAGTGTGATCAGACCTTCCTGCGCTTTATCATGCAAAAGTTCTGCTGCATTTAGAAGGTTCAAAGACAGATGCCTGTTCTTGGATAAAACACTTTCTTCCATCCTTTGCCGCACCTGTTTATGCATCTTCATTTTCTTTGAATCCTGTGAAAAGGGCACATTATTTGACCTTCCTGGATATCCCCAGAGAATTTTGTATAATATTTCAGTAATTATAGTTCTACAAAATAGGCACTGTGGCTTTTTTTAAACATGCCAGGCATGCTTTCTGCACACAGTAGGCCCTTAATAAATCAGAACTAGAATGAGCAAATGAAGAAAACCATGACCTGGCCGTGACATCATCAGCATGTCTACCTGATATCACTAAGTCCAACAGTTTTCTTGACTTTGGGACCTTCTGATAAGCAAGGGAGGTGAATCTAGGATACCAGTGTGCCACATATCACACAAGGCCTGGTGTCTGGTTTAGAGTCCTAGTTCAGTCAAAGGCTGGATCTCTTTATACCCCTGTCTCTTCATCCTGATTTTAATAAGTACTACTGGTTATGGCTGTCTCAGTGTTTTTCTCTTTCCTTGAAACAATATTTTCTTTTTGACAGAAACCTTCAGTTTTGCTCTACAGGTGAGAGTGGGGAAGATGAAGTAAAAGGCACAAGATGAGGCAAAGATAACATGGGCAACCCTCTGTGCTCCCACCTCAGCCACTCACAAAAGATCTTTGATTTCACCTGCCTGTTCTGTGTGCATTCTGGGCAACATTCTTTGGATCATGTAATGTGTTACTTAAAATAAAATAAAACACAGAAACATGTAAAAATATGAATATACTAGAGATGAGAAGTACACACACACACACACACACACGCGCACACACACACACACAATGCCAGTAGCATGTAAGTATGACAATTTGTTCTTGGGGACATAAGGTAGCTAAAGGTGTATGCATTTAATCTATCTGCACTGCAGAAAACCAGAGTCCTAAATATCTTGGCAGTTGCCCTGTACAAGTTAACTTAAAAAATTAAGTGAATATCCTGTGGATTCCTAAGATCCTGTTATTTCCATGAATTTAAACATATATAAGCCCAGGAAGGCGATGGATGAGAGAAAATCTTTAGACTTGTTCATTCCACCACTGATACTATTGTGAAGTTCTTGAAGAACAGTAGAACAAAACATCACTCATTCTGTGAATCTCCGTTCCCATAATTTAGTTTATATAGAAGCTCATTTCAGCTCTCTTTCAAACTGTTTGAGAATCAATGGATATCCAGGCTCCATGCTAAACATTGCTCCCGTTAGAGTGGAAAGAGTGACTTTGTCCTATCTCATAAAGTGTACATTTCACGTTTACTTAACTTTCATCCAAATGATACTTGACCTTATTGATTTAATAATTTAGATTTTATGTGTTAAAGTACATCTTTGAAGCTCTATTTGGTGCAAATTCTATTATTTGTGGAAGTGTATTTTTAAACCAGTCTCTTGAGGAACTCAATATAAGAGCTAGTCACCACATTAGAAAAGGGTCTTTCAGCCTTTTCATTGTGTAAATTAAAAGTATTCTCATTAGGAATTTAAAGATTTTTTTCTTTCCCTTAACAGAATTCCTTTTGTTTTCCATTATGATTTTTACACACTTTATTTTTATTTATTTATTTACATCACAACTGTTGTCCCACCTCCTGGCACGACACATATGTAGTAAAAGACAGCTGCGCCTAACAGAATTCTTTCACAAGTAGCAATATTGTTCTTTGATTCAGACTGATGTTCCTATACTTTTTAAGACTGGTAACACAATTTTGTTTGAAATCTCTTATTATAATCATTTACCATGGCCAGAGAAAGAACACATATTTATGAGTTCTATACAATTTCAGAAGCTGATTATTGAATTTAGAAGCTAATATGAATGGAGAAAATTCATTATTTGCCCCTCTTAATTAGAGTGGGGTATGGTCAACAAAACAGTTGCTACTACTCTTAAGTGTGCTTAGCAGAAGCTCCTCTCTTTTCTTCTATTCTTTATGTAATGTTCTCACAAGTTCATCACAGGTTAAGTATACTCATCTATAAAAACCTAGCAATACTAAAATTAAGTGTGTATGATATGGAATATGAAGCAATCAATAAAATTGGACTAGTTAAGAAAACACACAAAAGTGAATAACAGAAAATGCTCATTTATTAGGAGATGTTGGGACCGCAATATAGCAGAACTATTTATTTATTTATTTAACTTAGTAGCATTCTTTTCATATCCTATCTTCTAACCACTGTTCCCTTCCCTTACTCTTTCCAAATCCTCCCCTTGCCATCCACTCAACTCCATGTCTTTTGCCTTTCTTTAAAAAACAAACTATAATAAAAAAGAATAAGAGAAAACACAAGATACACACACACTCACACACACATGATGACAAAACAAAAACAGAAACAAATTCCGAAGCCATAATATACAAGCAAAAATCCAGTAATACAAAAAAATGTCCAGACACAGTACTGTGAAACTAAAAATCTACAAATGATCATTGAGTTCCTTTTGTGTTAGACTTCTACTGGTGGGAATGGGGTGTACACTTAAGTGTGGTTAATCCACTCAGTGAGACTGTATTGAAGAATTTTTTTCCTTTGTAAGTAGATGTCAGTTGGAGATGGCTTCTTGGTTAGGGATGGGAGTTTCTGTCTACTTCCTCCTCTGACCACTGGGACCTCATCAGTCTTGAACCTTTAAAGGTCCTGAGCATGCTGCCACAGTCTATTTTGACTGGCATTGTTTTATGTCAAATAAGGAAACAATTGCCAAAGTTTGAAAGCATTGTTTTAAATGTCATGTGGAAGGCAAATGCAGTGGTTTAGGATGATTTGTTGTTTTCCAAACAGATAGAAAATGAGAATTCTATCTTTTATATCTTTCCTTTGTTTCATAGTATTCATGGTTTGTGGTTATTTCCCTCTGCATTCCCTTCGAGGCACAGTAGTGGGAAACAGAATTTCTCTTTTCATTTCACAAGTGTTTAAAGCCAAATGCCCTGTAGTCAACTTAGCTTCATCCAAAAACAAACCATTAAATCATAAGTCTTATTGTAAAATATTAAAAATTTGTTTCTGAACGCATAATTCCTCTAAATTCTTGAGAAAGTACTGTAACAAATGTGTTAAGCCTTTTCCATTTAAGGTTATGGAAAAATAATTAGCATCCAGAAGGTTAATCATTCCAATTTGTATAAAGCATAGAAGCGTAAAAACTATGTGAATCAAATTCTCCCCTTTTGTTTGGATTTAAATCTTTGTATTAAGTTAAAAGGTGTTTAATGCTTGAGAGCTTTGACCTCGCCTGGGGACGAAGCCAGTTCAGCCTTTTCTTGGACAGAGCTAAGCCCCAGTCATAGAATGAATAGATGCAACAGATGTAGCAAATACAGCAGGCCCCTGTCCACAGGAACAACATGCCAGATAGCACAGACCACACAAGACCAACAAACGAACTCTTCAGGTCTCTCATGTCTCAGATCCTTCTGAAATTGATTATTTATTCCAGGGAATGTCCTTAATATGTTAGGAAGGGACATTTTACTTTTCTTCTGAATATAGATTTAAAAAATGGGTTTTCTTTCCTTTTATTTTTTCAAGACTGAATCCAACTTAAGTAGATATATTAGCATGATCAGTCATACGATATCAATAGTAGTAAACAGAACCCAGAAATCATATTCATAAGACAAATTTGTTGAACATTTGCATAATTTGATTTTGAATAGTTCATTCTATTCATAATAAATTATAACAACTAAAATAAAATTCAATGTCATATATAACAATACTTCAATGCACTAAATATTATACTAAATGCAAACAATAGGTAATAAATAATAAAAGCCTGTATTATATTGTCTGTAAAGTATATTTAAGATCTAAGAGTCCTTATTCCAAATACTGCTGAAGAATTCTGTGTTCCCTTAATCTTCACATACACACACATACACACACACATACACACACACACACACACACACACACACACACACACACACAAATGAGAGAACGCAGAGTTGAAGCTTTATCTAACTCTCAAGTCAGTTTAGTTCTTTTGTCCCTGTATTCCTGAAATGGCATCTGGTATCATTATTACTGTTGCATGTTCACAGGAATCAGACCCACTTCAAACCCCTTAACATCTTTTCCTCTGTTTTTCTCTGGGTCTTCTCAAAATGTATTCACAACACTTAATATTACAAGTTGTTGGTAGATGCCTCCTTTTAAAAGGACAGCTGTGTTTCAGGAAGAAAACTGTGAGTGATTTAGAACAAAGTATGTAGAATTACATTAAGTAACAGTCCTTAAAAACTCATACTAAAGTTTTCTCTATACTTTGTAAATGTAGAAATGTAGTGATGACTTTTATGAGTATCTAGGTAGAATTTATAGCTTTAGACACTAACTTTTGTTGGTGGCTAAAGTTCCATCAAGATATAAATGCACATGGGGGCAAAGGAAAGAATGAGGATAGATAGAAAGGGAGATAGATAGAAAGGGAGATAGATAGATAGATAGATAGATAGATAGATGATTGATAGATAGATTGATAGATTGATAGATAGATAGGTAGGTGGGTGGGTAGATAGATTAATAGATGGGTAGGTAGATAGAGAGATTCATGCAGATACATACATACATACATACATACATACATACATATAAATACATGACAGAGATTTTTTTGGATTAATCAATTAATACAGTTTGAAATTTCATTAAGAAACAAGTGACATTACTTTCTCATAGCAGAATGTTTCCTTGGTATTCTAACTTCCATTACTTTCAAATCTTAGTTGCCTTGGGTGTTCCTTTGGAATCTCTATATATGTTCCACTTAAACTCTTCTACCTGAGTTTAGTCATGTAAGGATCCTGAAATCTCTTGGGCCAAGATCATTAACGCCTCCTTCATTTCAAGTTTGTAGATATTTTAAAATACTTCATTTAACGCAACTGGTCTGAAATGGTTTATTAATTTTATCTCCTTCCCATCCCCACATATAACTCTATTTCTTGGGATTCTGTTAGTTACATTTTCTCATCTGTGACTGTAATGAATATTAATTTAATATCTACAATAGGTTACTATGTAAGAAACTAGAGATAACAAATAAAATCAAATATGTGCCCATTTACAAGTTATTGATGTATATTGTTTGTCTGTATAGCAATTATTTACTAAAACTTATTTATAACTGCCCCCACTCACTCCTAAGCAATTTTTCTTTATTTAAAATTGGTTTTAGTTACATTATTACCAATAAACTTGAATTAGGCATACAGAGGGTTCAAATCCTAAATCTTTGTTATAATCCAGCTCAACTTCTGGATTCACCATAAATGCTAATTGTAACCATTGGTAGGCTACGCTAATATTTTAAATCTCAGTGTGGTATCTGTAGAGTGGATATAATAAGCATATCTTCATATTCTGTTCTGGATCAAGTTAGAAAATGCACATTAAATGTTCAAATTACCTGACATAAGTAGTCTTGTCACTATCCTCCCATGTTCTTGCTGATATACCCTTGGTCTGCCTCCAGTAGATCACCTCATCTCTGACTACCCTTTGATACTCCTTTTACTGGGTGGCCATGCTACATGCAACATGATGTCCTAAGTGACAATCATTTCTTTTCTTAAGTGTTAGCTCTTTGTATTAAGTCTATTTATATCACTACTGCTATTATTCATAATGTCACTGAAGTTGGAAAATTATGGACTCTGCTGCCTTCTTACCTCCATGAGAACAATCGGTATTGAAATGTCAAGGTGTTTTGAGGGCATAATCCATTTTCTATTTATCTTAATCTCCTCTACTGTAATATAGAGTCAATGCCAAAGAATGCATGTTGAATGAAAGAACAAGTAGATGAATATATTAACATTAAGGGGGGATTAGTGAATATTCTATAGTTAAGAGAAGACTTGTTAGGAGTCATAGCAAGGACACACAGCAGATGCAGAAAGTTAGAAGAGCAGAGGAGTGATCTTGGAAAAGGAATTTAAATGTATGAATTTGGAGATGACTCAATTCCTAGAATAATAAAGACATAAGGGTAAGTGTCAAACTAGAGGTAGAGCCCTCAGGAGACCAGGTGTCCTAATTCATATGCACACACAGGCACGCATGTCTTAGTTCCTTCACTCCAAGAAGTAGAGGAAATTATTCTGCTGTGAATGAGTGTTCTTGCCTTTGTTTTCATACCCTTTGGCCATCTGTGCTCTATCACAGTGCCTCAGGGGAAAGATCCTGCTACAGTGCCAGCTTGGTGCAGGTGCCTTGTTTCCACACATTTCACCATTCAAAATGCTTCACCATTCAATTGATGTACGAATGGTGTTCTTCATATTCTAGCTCTTGAAGAATCAAACTGCCAGATGCATATGTCATGAGTCACAGTGACTGCTTTCCAGAGTAATCACTTTACAATGTATTTCTGTAAATGTGATTACAGATAGGTGGGGGAAATGAATCCATTTTAAAATAAATGTTCTTCTATGTAGAATAATTGAAATAATCATTGAATCTTTGAATGACTATTCTACATAGAAAAAAAAAAACTTGTCACAGGCAAGAGGCAAAGAGGCATACACTCAGCCATATTGTTCATGACTAAAATTTAAACAGTGCATTTTTTAACAATTTATTCACCTAATTTTGTCCCTTGTGTAATATTCAACAATAAAGAGTAATTATTAATGTAATATAGTATAGAAGGCATAAGTCCTGAAATAAGATA
This sequence comes from Grammomys surdaster, assembly GCF_004785775.1. Taxonomy (NCBI): domain Eukaryota; kingdom Metazoa; phylum Chordata; class Mammalia; order Rodentia; family Muridae; genus Grammomys; species Grammomys surdaster. Next base: position 18,966,574 of record NW_021604565.1, on the reverse strand, counting down.
CACAAAATTGAATCCTTTATTCTTAATTACATTAATATTCCAATAAAACATAAAATAATATTGAACCTTATATATTGGCCAAAAAATAACATGTAGCATTGGGACCATTTATAATTTTTTTAAATATAAACTTCCACAAGTGCCTATTTCAATTTGATATTTTTAAGTTTTTCAGTGAGTACTAGTATGGGTTGACCCTGGCCAGGGCTTTGCACATACAAGACAAGCATGCTACCACTGACCTACATCTCAACCTCTAAAACTGTTATGTGACCTGAACTAAGGTTATTACTTTTCAGCTGGAAAATTTATATTTTTAGAAATAATTAAACATTTCCAATGGAACTTTATCAGGAGCAGTAAAAATATGAACTGAGGGAGAAGTAACCAATAAATGTATGTGAAATGTAGTTGTTTTCCTCTTCTTACAGGAGAAGCCTGCCTGTCCTAGGTATATTTTGAAATATATCAGATCTACATTTTTCAACGATGTATGTAATTTCCACTTTCCATTATTTCCCTGTTGCTTCCCAGGTATTTTGCAATATGGATGTGAATGGGGGAGGTTGGACAGTAATACAACACCGTGAAGATGGAAGCCTGGATTTCCAGAGGGGCTGGAAGGAGTATAAAATGGTAAGGCAGAAGAGTTTACAATGGCTCTTGATGTTTTATCATTGGGTTATCTTCATGCACAATATATGATAAACCCTTGCACTTCTATATATTTTTGAGTTATTTAAAATAACAATTCTCACATTAAAGACATTATTTCCATTATACACAAAATATTCATAAATCATATTCAGTAAATTATTTCCATATGTGTAATAGAAAGGAAAATGTATTACTATAATTATTTGGTGATCTGTTATGCCCTCTTGAGTTTGTTCCTAGTGGGAGAAACTAGAACTTCGACTCAGGCTGGGTATCAGGACAGGAAGCTGTGCAGGGCCACAGGTCATGGAGCAAGATGGATACTAGCTGTGACCTCTCTCACACCTTTTCAACTTGTTGAGCTCCGAATGGGAGTGGCTCTGTATAACCTTTGCATGTGACCATCCAGGACTTCTCTTGGTGCAATGACAGTCACAGTTCTCATGTTAAAGTTAACATTTCCCAAGTACAGAGGTAAACTTTTAGAGCTGTTTTAAGGGTAGAAGCTTTTCATGATTTTTACATTAAAATTTATGTAAAGTCCTTGATTTGACCTTCTAACATTTTTCTCACCAAAAGTGAAAAGAAAAAAAAGAAAAGACTATAAACAAAACTATCGTGGTAATCCCTTCCATCATGAAATAGACTTCTATTAAGACATAACCCCTGTTCTTTGTTCAACTGAAACCCTTCAGTAACACATAGAACCTTGTCTTTCAGGATTGTTATGAGGAACTAGAATGATAGGTTAGCTTGTAAGATATCTTTTCTGTTTATGTGATTCTACTCAAATGTGAGTGTGGGATTTCTCAGTTTGAAAACAAGGTCCTGAAATGAGTCTGTAACAATACATTGCTTTTATTCTGCCATTCACTGGTAGATCAGTTCTGGGGAAATCACTTGATTCACTGTGTTTTCCTCTTGGCTCCGAATAACTTCGGTATAACTCACTCCTTACCTTCTGCATCTGCCTCCAGGCATGGCACAGAAACTCAACACAGCATAAGAAAAGCTTACTGAACTTCCTATAAACTGTAATTATTACTATTATCAAGGACTCAAACTTCAAGAACTATAAAAGTTTACTCCCAGAGTATTATTTTTCTCATACCACTTTAACTCATAACTCATACTATTTTGACCCTAAGAATATAGGATTAATATGAGAGAAAGGATATATATATATATATATATATATATATATATATATATATATGTGTGTGTGTGTGTGTGTGTGTGTGTGTGTGTGTATACAGATTCGACTCAATTGGACATACATTATAATTTAAATTAATGGTAACAGATAAATGAATTGTAAAGTCATCATACAGTTTTCAAAATGGTGAATTATTGCCTTTGAATATCTGCTTCCTTAGCACACGAAGAATGTTAAGATGTACTGAGTTGTTAGCTATGTATTTGATTCATGTCTTTTAAATATTTACCAAATGCATCCATTTTTTGACAACTGGGTTTTCATTATTGGAAACAGACTAGAATTATTTGTTAACCATTGGAATTTATCCTTTCCCCTCATTGTTAAATAAGAAAAGCTATCATGCTTTATTCAACCTTGAAAAATGTATCACCTCAGTGTCAATTATTTATGGTCTGAGAGTGAAATTAGTTCTGAAGTTTTTAGACATTTTGGCAAAATTGAGTATGAAGATTTTCTAAATTAAAGGAATCCTTTGGCTAATGTCCATCAAAGTACAGGGTCAAAAGTGCTACAGCTTTCTCACAACTCCCTTTCCCTTTTATTTACACCTAAAAACAAAAAAGCAGTATTTCCCCAAGCAAGGTGGAGGTGAGTCTTTATCAGTCGTACCTACACCTACTCCCTTCCTGCAGGATGCTGGGTTCAAGCTTCCTTGACTGAGGGTGAATATACTCGGGAAAACCACACTAGTAAGCATGAAGCTCTTCCTCCTTTGTCTTTTCTAGTCTCCACTCTGGGGACGTTGAATGTAGTCATGACCTTTGACTCTCCCCTACACCTGTCTTGCTGCCTGGCCCTCTGTCATTACTCCTACTGACTGATATATGTGGCCTGACCCTTTCCCAATAAGTTTTCCAGAATTTTGTGTCAATGTCGTCAACCCCCAAAATTACAAAATATCTTTTTTTCCTTTTTAAGCTCCTCATAACATGGAAGTTGCAAAGGACTTGATTCTCAATATTGGCTTTTGCCCATGGAAGCCTTTTGAACTTTGTTGTCCCTTAGGTCTTCCTTAGTAGGATATCCAGCAAAATCTGAGTTACAGACTTGTAAAAGCATTTAACGCTTATAGAAAAGTCTGTGGTTGTTCTTCTAATGGGGTATTTATGGACTATAGTATTCCTTCAGGCCATAGAGACACCACACTCACCAATAGTCTTTCTGCAAATAAAGCAAATGAACCAGAGAGTCCCAAAACCTTGTCTAAGCGGCGGCTTTATGACAGGCAGTCACTAATGCCCTGGGGACAGACTTGGTTTGTTTTAAAGACAATTATCCCTATAAACAAAGCTTCCTATTGAAAATAACATTTCCTTTTGAGAAGCTAGGTACTTTCTGAGAGTTGTTGTTTCTGAAAAGAAATTAGATACATCTTTTAAATTATATTTCTATTATGTCTATAATGAAAAATATAAGAAAAATGTCTTTACATCAAAATTCCTTCCTGACTTTCTTGGGCTAAGTGTCTCAGCAGTGGGAGGAGATACTTCTAACATGGACTTTAATTGTGGAGTAAAAAGAACCTTTGGAAAACCAGGCTTATCTGCTTTCTTTAATAATTTGTATGAAAGAAAAATGAAGCCCATAGAGTACAAGGACTGTGTCTGGTTTCAATTTTGTTTCTTCTATAAAAAGTCAACACTTCCTGCGAGCATTATCAGGCAAAACAAACAAAGTATCAGAGACAATTATTTTATTAACCTAGAAAAATTGCAAACTGAAATTGAACATTTTTTCAGGTTTTGGCAAAATTAATGAATATTGGTCCTTTCCTCTCCCTGTATTTTAAAAGTATAATGTGACTCTTGAGGCCAATTTCAAGTCAGTACTGTTGTTCTTTAAATTCCACTGTTTCCCCTTTTATTAAACTACTGCAAGACAAATGAAATTAGTGAGCATCTGTTTCATGGCATCTAAGTTCTTTGTGCAAATATGATTGACAGAACAGAACATACTCAAACATGTATGGATGCCCATTTTATTCATAACAGAAGAATCTATACCTTTTGCTAAAGTTTGTTTATCTCTTCCTCCTTACCATCAGAACGAAATTCTTATCATTTTAAAAAGTTTTAAAATTAATTATTTTATTTATTTATATCCCAAATGTTACTTCCTTCTGGTTCCCCCTCCTAGGATTCTTCCCTCATCTCACTTCCTTTCAGCTCTAACAGTGTACCCATCCCAGGCATTCCCCTTCTCCAGGGCATCAAGATTTTACAGAAATTTTAAGATAAAAGAATGACTTGTGATAAGCATATATATATATATATATATGTATATATATATATATGTATATTAAGCTATGCACCACTGTAATTTATGGACAAATTTGATTTCTATCAGTTCCATCATCAAAATTGACTATTGGTATATAGACCATTATGAATTTGTGGCTTCCTGCCTCCTTCATTCAGATAATTTTATCTGGTTGCTATATTCTTCATATTTTGTACATAGTTATTTAATGTCATATTTGTATGATTCTCTACCTTGATTGCATAGAGAACTTACCTATGGAACTTTTTGAAAATACTGATCTTCAGGCACACTGCAGACATTCTCAATTTTATATGTGTGGGGGAATGTAACTCACCTCTCTTTATAAATAACACCCAGCTCGGTCTGATACTCACTTCCTAGTAAAAGGAGCCATCAGAATTATTAATGGTTGGCTATTAACGTTTAAGAACTTAAAATTTTCTTTTCTAGATCCTAAAGCATTTAAACTATATAGAAAGAGAAAGAAAGAAATTGGATCAAAGGAGAGGAAAAAGAGACAGGTATTTTCCCATTAAGATGTGTTGACTCAGAAACATAACACAGACCTCAAAGGGTATAAGGTTTGGTATATTTTGCTTGGGATGCATGGCTTGAGTACACAGACTTAGGTTACCCCAATTCTATGTTCCATCTCGGAAGCAGTGTCACGAAGTTTTCTATAATAACAGATGAAGGAAGTTCATAAGTCAAGACTTATTAAACACAGGGTAGTGGGAACATCGGTGAGGAGAGTTAGAGCAAGACAGGAGAAGTCTGCTGTAGGCCTGAGAGGCTATCTTTGTATCATTAGCCCTTTGCTTGGTGGAAAGTAGAATTTTGTCTGTTTATTGATTCTAAGATGTTTTTACCTGTTAGTTACAGGACATTAGCTGACACAGAAATGGGCAAGGAAAAGGCTATTTGGGGAGATAAAGATGATTCAAGAAAAATCGTAATTAGGCTCTGGACCACCAACATTGCAATCTCCATTATCACCAAATCAGCTAATCAGCTTTGCAGAAGGTTCCGTTTAAAGGGTTAACTTCAAACTGTGAACATTCCGGGAACTCTCCTTCACAGGCAAGCAGCAAAGACTGAGGAGGGATTGGTCAGCCTCTTCATTTGTACAAACAGTTGGCTTTAAGTTTTCATTTCTTAATTACGTTTTTGGGTTAAAATAGCATTTGTTCCTCTAAGCAATGCTCACGTTATCATAACACATTCATGCCTAGAAGCCTGTTGAAGAATGCTATTGATATATACACATCACATTTCAGCCATGAAAGTCCCTGAGATACTTAGAAGGTACAGAGTAGGAGGATACCTGTGCCCTTCACATAGCTTGCCGTCTTACAGAAGAAAGGCAAGAAGCAGAGAATGACTGTGTACTGTGACAGATCCTCTCAGTAGGTTTTTCTTACGTGCTGCACACTCAAGCAAGCATCTGGGGTATTTGTCCTTCTTATAACACTGCACACTTAACCGCTGTTTTGCAGATGAAGAAACCGTCTCTCTTTTTTTATTGGATATTTTATTTACATTTCAGATGTTATCCCCTTTCCCTATTTTCCCCCCCACACCCAGAAGCCCCCTATCCCATCCTCCTTCTCCTGATTCTATGAGGTTGTGCCCCCACCCACCTACCCACTCCTACTTCTCTGCCCTCGAATTCCCCCACATAAATGAAGCAGAAAGTCCCACTGAAAATGTATGTCAAAGGGAGTCTTCAACTGTAGCAGAGATAAGAGGACCGGTTACTTAATCCAAGCCAAGCCGTTGTTCCCCACATCAGATACATGGTGGTGTCTGATAAACTACCCAGCAGTTTACTAATGTGGGAACCCACTTCCATTTCCCCTTTCAGGCCTATCTGTCATCTTCATGCTGAGACAGTTGTTTCTGCTTCATCACACTTGGCCATTAGACTGTTTTCTCCCTCCACTACCTCTGCAACAGCCATATTGCTTCATTGTAGTAAAACTGTTTGCCCAGTTAGAAAGTTTTCTAGGTGAGGTGCATGAAATTAAAATTTTGTTTCTAAAAGGCAAGTTACAAGGTTTTCTCTTCAGTTGCTTCCTCCTGAAAGGAAAAAAAAGTATCTGCAAAACCAACTGTTGAGCAAGAAATATTTTACTTTATGTGTATTCTTTCAAAACTACCCTCTGAGAGCAGGAGCAGAGGCTTTTAGTTTTTGTAGGAATGACTCTCAGGTTTGCTCATTTTTTTTTTTTGAGGCTCACCCAGGATCAGTGTTCTTTCCCTTGGGGAAGCTGGGGAGTTTTATCCACACAACACTTTCAACAGCATGGAAATATGCGACCTAAGACTTAACACTTCATCATTCCCAGCCTCTCTGCTCACATTGAATATGACTGCTGATTCTTTGTTTCAATGCTTCATAGCAAAGGGACTTGTCGAGTGGCTGCAGTGACAGCTCTGGCTTGTCTGAACTGAAAGCTGCAAGGGAAATCCCAGTGGTCCTCCTTGTCTTTCAAACAATTGCTGAAGTTGAAGACTGCTAACTCCGAGTTTCGGTGTCCTATAATTTTCTGTTATGTGTATGCCTTGAAGAAGGAAAACTTTGGATTTCTTAGCATGTAGCACTTGCTCCTCTGAGATGCTGTAAAATCTTTGCCACATCCTAAAAATTACTGATATTTTCTGCTACTGCATAGCTTTCAGCAAGTGAGGCCTGAGTGGCCTAGGGGTAGGGAAGCAAAAATGAGGACCTGGATTAAAATCCCAGAACCCACATAAAAAAAAAACCTCTATGTTATAGCAAACATTTCTACTCCCAGTACTGGAAGACTGAGGCAAGACTCCAGACATTCTATCCAACGATGAGATAGGATTCAGTAAGAGATCCTGTCTCAAAAAGTAAGGTGAGAAGAGACAAAGGGGACACAATAAAGGAAGACGCCCAAATCTCCAACTTCAGCCTCCACATGCACTTGCGTGTGTATATGTGTGTGTGTGTGTGTGTGTGTGTCAAACTTTAGACACTAGGTATTTGCTCTAACTACTAAGATGAAACAAAATGGACTGCGATTTGCTGATATTTCAACAACTAACCTGGCAAACAGAGATCTGATACCAACACTACTAGTTTTTCAGAAGCAATTCTATTGTCAGAGGTAATGGAAAAAAGTTAGAGCATTATTAGTAGCCACTGAGGACCAGCATATTTTTAAAAAGAAATAGGGAACATCGATTCATTTTCTTAGGTTGATTAATGGGGAAAAAGTTCAGTAAACTTCTGTTCGATGTTAAAACTGATTTTAAGTTGGACAAGAAAAATATTTTCCATATTTTATCACCTTTGAGACAATCAGGACTATTGTAATTATTATAATACTTCCTTTACACTTTTAAATACAGATTAAGTCTTCATTATAAATGCTCCCAACTAACCATGGTCCATTTCTTTGTAAAACAACCATGTATTATATATATCCTGTGCTTACAAGACCTAGTCTTTTAAACATTTGTATGTATAAGCATGATTAAGGAGTTTCTTCAGATGAGAATTTGTATGGAATGTTCTCAAGGACAAGACTCCATTTGGAAGCTGATTCTTGTTTATGCCAGCTCTCGGTTTTATGGCTGAGAAGCAACCAAATGCCCCATTTCAATGACCAATTTAGGTGTCTCTTTTCTGAAGTCCTGTAACATTTGCTTCTTTTGCCTTCCCGTCTTTCCTTTCAATGTCTGTAAACTCTAGTGTCTGTTGCTCACTGTCACCACTGCTTCATTTGTTTTTGAGAATTCTCAAAGACAGTGCAGTTTTTATTGCTAGGCAGCTCAAGACTGCTTCAATAATACCAATGGATAAACAAGGAACTCATTCGATCATCAGGTATTACCAAGGAAGTGCTTTCTGAGCAACTGTCAAAGGCCCCATATCTATATCAGGAATTTCTCAGTTTCTTTCTTATTGATACCTTCCGTGTTAGGAATCAGTTTGGGCGGAGCAGTTTTTCTCCTCCCCCCAAATATTGACATTTTGACAGTACTTACCTCAATAATTCCAAAGAAAACATAAGGTTTCGGTGAGCTTTAGATACAATGATGTCAGTTCATGCACTCACTAGCCCTTCCTTGTCAGCCTTCTGCCTCCAAGCCTAAATCTTTGCCAGTGAAAAATCTAAGCGACAATGTCTACTGTCTTCTAAACTCGATTATTAAAATTAATTTTGAACTCACTGAAAGAATTGGATCATCTCAAAAAAGTATAGTATAAAAACATAGGATAATGAAAAATATAGCTGAATAATGGTAACAATGGATATATTACTATTAAAGAAGATATAGGATCCTGATGCTGTTCATTTGGAAATAGTCAAATTATGTTTAAAATGTCAACTAATGTTTGGAAAACTTTGTCAAGAGAAAACTTTGAATTGAGAATTGTTTCCTGATTAATCCTACTACCTAGATTAATTTAACCCAAGAATGTCACAATCAACATGTTTTACTATGTCAGGAATTAGATGTAAATTTCAGTGGAGAAAAACACAGCAGAATAGGTTAGAATTAAAATAATTATCCAAAAAAAAGCACTGTAAAAATGTCATTTTTTTTGGGGGGGGGGAGAAGAAAGTGCTCTCCTCAAACTGATTCCTAACATTGAAATTATCGACAAGAAAGTACTAGAATAAGTTTGTAATTAAAACAAAATGTAAAAAGCAAGCAAAACTACCTTTGTTACTGTGATTGTTATTTAGAAAACAGACATGGAACATGTAAAAGTTCCCTCTGGAGTAACGAGTATGTCTCTATTCTTTCCCAGGGTTTTGGGAATCCCTCTGGTGAATATTGGCTTGGGAACGAGTTCATTTTTGCAATAACCAGTCAGAGGCAGTACATGCTGAGGATCGAGCTGATGGACTGGGAAGGGAACCGAGCCTACTCACAGTACGACAGATTCCACATAGGAAATGAGAAGCAGAACTATAGGTAAGCTGTGTTTAGTCCTTTACGCAGCAGTCTTTGACCTTGCTACCAAAGGATAGCATGAAGTGGAAAGCAAGCATGGTGCAGATGATCCTCTTCACAGAACGAGGTTTCCGTCCAGGCCTATGATACTGAGATGCTGAAAACGCTGCAAGGATATCTCACGGGCTTCAGTGTCAAGTCATAGTCTGACACTGAGATATCGGCTCAATCTTAGAGGATAGTGAGCTAAGTGAGGTATATACATGGCTCTATTGTGAATGCTGAGAAGGCATAGGGCTTCATTCCTGTAAGACTGCGACCAGAAACTATGTGACTCAAAGGCTTCTAATAATCTGCTTTCTCTAACAAAAGCCTTTTTAAAGTTTATCTCTTTCTTTCTTCCTTTCTTCCTTCCTTCCTTCCTTCCTTCCTTCCTTCCTTCCTTCCTTCCTTTCTTTCTTTCTTTCTTTCTTTCTTTCTTTCTTTCTTTCTTTCTTTCTTTCT
>NW_021604565.1:18940459-18956987 GCF_004785775.1 Grammomys surdaster | reverse complement strand
TCTTTCTTTCTTTCTTTCTTTCTTTCTTTCTTTCTTTCTTTCTTTCTCTTATCTTAAATTTTATTTTTTTCAAATTACATCCAATATGATTAGAGGAAACTTTTTAATTATTTGACTGATTTGTATAAGAGGAGACAAGGCATTGTCAGGAAGATTGTTTTTAAATAATAAAAATAAATTGAAACAAGGAAGTCAGAACAAACAATAGGTCCCGGCTAGCCAGGAGCACCGCCGGGACCCACAAAAAGCTAGCGTGACCGCTGCCCTTGATGGCCGGATCTGAAGATTGTATGGCTCCAAGCATGGCCTTTGGGTCAACTCTGCCACCCTCACAGTTCTCAGCTCAGAGCAAACAATGCCTGCCAACCTTGTGGTACCCAGTAGAAAGAAGACTCTTTTTGCTTAAAGATTATTCAATGGATTTATATATCAGCAAATACTCAATTCACAAGATGCCCACACAATTAGAATTGTTATCCAATATCTAACATTTTGACATGAATAATTACTTGAGACTACTACAGATCCATATGTCTGCCTCCATTTTCTTCTCCCTCCTCCTCTTCCCTCTCCTTCTCTCCTCTCCTTCCTGTTTCCTTCTCCCAGCTCCACCTCCTCTTCTATTGCCCAATCATCGAGCTCCACTGTAAATACAACGTGACTGGAAAATTCCTGCAACAGTTTCTGATTAATATTTAATGAGCAGTTCATAGCTTAGGAAAACTAAAAACTATAGCTAAAGAGATAATGTAAATTTGCTCCACAAACACTTATTTTGTCACTTCCGTGTTTTAAGAACTTGATTAGGCACTGGCCAGTCTCAGCCAGTCTCACAAACCTTGTGGTTAAGCTTTGTGACTAAGAACCCCCTAAAAATCTGGTTGGCATTCCTTGAAACAAGGAGAATATCTTAGTTGGTGCCATTTCATGACATAGCAATACAATACCCATCATATAACAGATCTTTAATTGCATGTACCTTAATTTTATGACCAGTAAATAGGAATTGCAATGGCTTTTCATTATCAATATTCTCCATCTGTCTTGAAAATATAATAGTGCACATTAAAGGGGTGGCATACAACAGCATGTAACTTATAATGTTAACAAACAAAGCCTGTAGTTCTTCATCCAGAGAGCCTGGCTGTGTCCTTAGAGATAAACTATTTCTGATTATCATTTGTCTTTTTAGTCATAACAATCTTTGGGAACTGAAATCCACATCTTTTTAATGGCACAACTAATTTTTAATATGTTATGTATATGATTGGAACTTTGGGAGATTTAATAACCATTTTCTTAACAAATAGCGATGATGTCACATGACAGAGGATGAGATAGAGTTCTAAGAAGTAGATAGTCTCATGGTGGAAGCAAGGGTATACTTTATGGCAGCTCCAGAAACCAAAGAAGAGACATTTACAAAATACAATGAAGTGTAAGAAGAAATGTTTCTAAGGAGGTCAATATTTTGAGAGTTTTGTAACAAGAAAAACCACTGTAAAACATCAGGGGTACTCTTATGTAAATGTTTTTTTCTGAAACTTGAAACTATATGAAACTTGGCTGGTGTCAGGCAGCTTGACAATAGAGCTAGCAAGTAATTAGTCTCGTCTTTTTCTAGGCTCCTGAAGAATTTACCCCGGTTCCTTTCCAAAATGTCACTCAGATTCTTATAGGCAGTTGTTGTGGAAGGTCGTGTGTGTGTGTGTGTGTGTGTGTGTGTGTGTGTGTTCACATGTGTGGTGGGGTGGTGTTTGGAGGATAAAGTTAGGACAAGCGTAAGATAGCCAGCATCTGCAAGGCTTCTGGTGTCAGATATGCAAGGTGTCTATCACTCTTGCATATTAGAAGGGGTGCTGGCTTCCTGTTAGAGCCCACCCCCAATCCCTTTATTAAATATTCCTTAAACCTTTGATATCTATGATTCTTTTGCCCATATGTCTTTCACACATATGCTAGAGAGGTATGGTTACAAAGAAGTTTTTCCAGCTTTGGAATGGTATATATTACAGAATTTCTTTCATGAAATGATTGATGAAACTTCAGAATCAGAATTTCAAAATTAGGACTATGATTTAATGTAAAACTCCTGGATTTAAAAGAAAGAGTGATGGGGCTAAAAAGCATATTATTTTTCTCGAGGATAGAGATGTAATTTTTCCTATTATTTTGTTCATGGTGGTTTTTGTTACAGTATTGTGACAAAGTGGGTGGTTCTGGCTTTCTCTCTTAGGAAAACCTTACAAAAGGTAGACCCGCCATAATTGATTCTTATATAATTAAGTATAGCATTCTTGTTTTCTTCAAATAGAAAATTATGGTGCAATAAATCATAAGTCTGCACTGGTACATGGTTAAAGTAAGTATGCCAAAGAAGATACTACACATTCTTAAAGAAAAGAAAAAGACTATTAATGTAGTTTGAATGTAAAATGTTCTTTGTAAGTTTGTCTGTTGGAGTTACAACTAACACAGGCTGGTAGCTCTGTATTACAGGGTGGTGGAGCTCTTAGGAGGCCTCACTGGATGAAGTGGATAACCGGTGAATGGGCCTTGTGACCTTACAGCCTCGGTCCACTTTCTGTCTGCTCTCTGCTCCTCGATTGTAGATACTATGTGACTAGCCATCTCTCATGAGTGTTGTTATGCCTTTGCCTTCATCATGGACTGTAGCACTTTATTTTATGTGTATAGGTCTTTTGTCTCCATGTGTGTCTGTGAACCACATTCAGGCTTGGTGTCCAGGGAGTCCAGAAAAGGGTGTCAGATCCCCAGGAACTAGAGTTCCATTTGGTTCTTAGAACCATGTGGGTGCTGGGAATTTAATCTAGGCCCTCAGCCAGTGCTCTAAAGGACTGAACCATTCCTCCATCCCCTGTAGTATTCTTGAATGCCAAAACAAGCCCGTTCTTGTGTGAGTTGTTTATATCAGGTGTTTTATCACAACCATGAGAAAACTAACTTATACAATGAAAGAAAAGCTGAAATTGGAAAGCTAATTACTGAGACTTCCCTTTCCTAATCATGTCATTGATGCTTCTCCAGGGACAGCAATGCATGGTGGCATCTGCAAACAGTTCCAGCTGTCAGAATGTGGTCTTCATTCATTTTCCTTCTGATGCACGTTACCGCTGTCCTAGTCAAACTAGTAATACTAAGATACACATAGTATATTATATTTAATGATTTTATATTCCAGAATTAGTCCACTTACATAGTGCTTTTGAAGCAAGACACATTTTAAAGATTAGGAACGTGAGGATAGAGTCCACTGCTTGGCTCAGACTCAGTTGAAGCTGACATTCAAAACTTTGAGAATTATTGCTTCAAAATTTTGCATTTTCCACGTTTTTATTTTTCAGTGTTTTGAATTAAATTCAGAGTTTTCTTTTTAAGACTTTAACATTTTATTGTTATAAATGTTCAAGTTGGAATAATACTTTGTTTTCCCCATTTCCTTTTCCTTCCTCCAGCCTCTTCCCAGTTACTCTCACTTGAACCCCTCTACTCTCAAGGTACTAAGCTTTTCTATTTTTAGTGTACTTGCTACACACATACATACACATGCACGCAGACATGCATGCACATACAGGCACACATATAACTTGTATGCACAAATATACATAAATAAAACCTGTTGGGTCTGATTTCATTGTTTGTGTTGTATAATTACAAAGTTGACCTCTCTGAACTGAATAACTAATAAGGGGGCTAATTGCTGGCATTGTCTAATTCTATTCCTCTCAGTCAATAGCTGCATGTAGTTCTTAGACATTTTATTCTGAGAATGCTTTTCGCTTTAGTCACAAACCTGATTTTAAAAGGAAAATCTGTCCTCACGTTCTTGACACACTGATTAAAAGTAAGTGTTACAAAAAGACAGATTAACTTAGAGATGTGCATATAACACACAGTTTCCCCTGTTAACCTCCAAGGAAACTTTAAATGATTTTCTCAGATGAAAACAGAATCTATAGAACCCAAGAGAACATGAATCAGAGAAAGAAAATAATAACGTAGGAGTGTCGTGATAAACATATCATGTGAACTGACAGGCAGTCGATATAAATTATTAAACACCGCCCCTAGAGAGGTGGCATTACCCATGTCCTTGTCATCTAATACACAAGCTAGTGCGCAGCTCTCCTTGCTACTTTCAAGTACTTCTTCCCACAATAGCTGGAAGGAGTTTTCGATAGACAATCAGATTTGCTATTTATCATTTTTCATACATTTGAACAATGTTTCAACATCTACAATTGAAGTCTACCACTCAGTCTTTCATGCTCTTTGTCACTACTGTTTATCCAGCTGCTGCTACTAGCCTTGTTCAGCCCAAAAGTTCATCATTGTGATGATGTTTCGGTAGCTGTTGATAAGTTTTCTACAACTTTCCTGCCTTGGTCCTGTACCCATGCACTGCATACACAAACCTAAATTTATTACATGAGTATGATTTCTACAATTAGGATACTGTCTTAACTGAGCATACCTTCCCTGACACCTTCCCTAGTAAATGCTGTGCTGTTCCAGCCCATTGTTCCTTTGAGATCACTCTCCCCATCTCCTGGGAAAGTTGGTGGCAGAACTGCTGGCAGCTGAAATCACCTTTCCAAGTATTGCTATGACTAAGAGAAAAGTCATATCACCCAAGGTCATGCCTCCTTTCTATAGGCAAATTGTGCTCTGTGATTGGTCGATACGAGAGTGTAATTGACCCCCCTAGTCTTCCCCCATTCCAGGCCAAGGTGAACAGTCTTCTTAGTGTGGCTAGATTTTAGGACTACCTCTCCAGCCATAATGTCTTGATCTCTTAACTACACCATCAAAACTAGAAATACCTTTCTAAACACCCCTAAACTGGGTTTCCAGGAAAACATCTCATCCTCATTCTCAAACCAGTTTGGATTCTCTATTGACCTGTGAATAGCTCTCCGGAATCTACATTCTATCACAGCATTAATAGGTATTTAATCTCCAGTCAGCATTGTTTCTCTCTGTACATTATTCATAGTTTAAAGCTGTTGGCCTTTTTGCTGGGACAGCCTCTCAGCTAGCTTCTAACTTAACTTCTCTGCCCTTGTGTCATTTCTCCAGGCAGCCATCATTGCTCTGCCTCTCCAGCTTGCTTCTGTATTTCCTTCTGTCCCCTAGACCTCTGTCTTGTCTGGTTGGTCAGCCTGTCCATCCTCCTTTCCCAGCTCCAGCCACCAGTTCTTTATTATGTAAAAGTCACTTGATCTTCCCACCTCAGCTTCCCTTTCTTTTTGGGGCAGGGTCAAGAAGCTATAGATATTTACATATCCTGCAGACTGCTGCTCTTGGCTCAGCAATTAACAATTGAGAACACAGGGGCACACTTTTTCATAGCCAGTAAATACAATATTTGTGAGTCATCCTGACATATATATCTAGGAACAATTTGCCAAAAAATTCAACTTATAACTGTTAGCACAATTAGCAAGAGTTGATGAATAATAAAAGTGTATATATACTTACTATGTCCCAGATGTTCTCTTTTCAAATCAGAAAACTGGAGCATAACACTTTTCGTAAAATCACAGGAATTAATATGACTAAAAGGAAAAAATTGACATTCAGTCTTGTAGCTACGGACTGTATATATGGCTCTCCCCCAATAAAGGAAAATCCATTATCTAGATTTTTTTAATTAAATAAAGTCAAAACACTCAAATCTATGACGGCATGTTTCTTCTAATCCTGTCTTGTTTGTAGACACATTGCCTCATCTCTTTTAATCTCGTGTTTTCTCCTTATCACCTTCATTCCGTCTATCCTTCTTCTTTCATTCTTTTTGTACCTTCTGATAGTGTTTCACTTTGTCAGCTAGACTGGCCTTAGAACTTACTCTGTAAGAGACAGTGGCCTTAAACTAATGGTAAAGCTCCTGCTTTGATTTCCTGGGGGGGGGGGGGCCGGGCGCGAGAGGGTGTGGACTACAGGGATGAATTTCCACATCCTGGTGTCATTCTCAACTTCCCATCCCTGTAAATTAAAAGATTTGTGAAGCTTCTTGAAGCTCAAAAATTATTTTTCTAGATAGGTACTTTTAAGAAGATGGATTTTATTTTAACAGTATGAATCTTTGCATGCATGTATGTATGTATGCTATGTGAGTACTTGGTGCCTACAGAGGTCATAAGAGCTTAACAACACTCTGGAACTTGAGTGATGGATGGTTGTGAACCACCATGTGGGTACAGGGAACTGAATCCAGCTTCTCTGAAAGCAACAAGTGCTCTTAACCATGGAGTCCTCACTCCAGCTGTGGCCCTAATTTTCTGCATACATTTCTTTTCTATTTTATGGGCTTTGAATTACTTGATATACAACTAGATTTTTATGTCTCTATTAAATAGTTAAGTATTTCTGTCAGTTTAGAGATTAGGGTGGCCTTTTCCATCTCATAAAAATTTACTATCTAAAAACAGTTAAAAATAAATATATGATCACCAACATAACAATAAATACAACCTTAAAAATAACAGATTAATTGTGGGATTGAAAAGATGCTGTGCTCGGTGAAGTCAGAAGAAAACAGTTCTGCAGTGAGAACCAGAGTTGTGCAGGCTGTAAAGAAATCAGAGTTCAATGTAAAACCAACATGAATATACTGGCCATGGTTGTGTTTCCTTACTCTATTTTCTCTATTTTCCTATAGAGCTGTCGTTTTCTGTAAAGCTACATTAAAATGCACACCACCTGGCATGGTGAGAGAGCCAGGAGAATGTGTTTTGACCATGGTCACTTCATTTCATCCAACTCTTCCTAGATCCACCCGCCTTTGCCTTCTTTACCCAACTAATTTTATGTTCTATTTTTTTTCTTTTTAATCTTTCCAGATCAGTTTATGCTGCTCAAATGTGGAAGGTATTTAGGTTTAAATTGATTGATTGGAGGAGGAGGAAGAGGATGAGGAGGAGGAGGGGGAGGAGGAGGAGGAGGATGAGGATGAGGAAGATGAGGAGGAGCAATAAGGTCTCAGTGGTTAAGAGCACTGGGTGCTCTTCTAGAGAACCCAGGTTCCATTCCGAGCATCCATACTGCATTTTACAACTATGTGCTTATTCATTATATGGATTCAGAATCCAAACCAGATTTGGTGCGTGCAATTTTAAAAACAAACTACAGCTTTTCCCAGAAGCTCGGCTCTCACTCTGACCTGTCCCAGTTCCATTTGCTCCATCTAGCTTAGCCCAGGATTGATCATAATCATACCCCAACCTGGAAAAGCCCAGAGCTTCTGCTGTGCTACACCAACTCCTTCTCAGCTTCCTTTGTTCCTCTCAAAGCCTTCACTAGGCCGCCAGCTACCGCCCTGGCTTCTCTCTTTCTCTGCCCACCGTTGCTCCTCGAATAAAAAACATTCAGACAGCTTTATTATTTTAGAACTTGCCAGACAGCACAATTTCTGGACACAGAATCTCCTGCCCTAACTATGAGGCAGCCTACATCAGCCAGCCTCCGCTGACCTCCTTGGTTGTCTGCTGGTGGCAGAGGTTCCTGCTGATTCTAGCTTCCCCAAGATCTTACATGGTTATTTTGCACTTCTCCCTCCAAAGCCTGGCCGGAAAGCCTCTTCTCTTTCCCTGAGGCTCCTTTTCCCCCTGGGACCCGGAAGTCCCATTTGTACCCCTCACCCAGCAATTGGCTCTCTCCTTCTTTATTCACCAAATCAAGAACCAATTAGAGAACCAGACTTTACTATCAACACCCTCCCCCCCACACACACACAGATCCCCTCATTGCTGTCTATTTATGTTTAAATGCCATATACCTGAGACATTACCATGTACTAAAAGCTAACCAAAAATTAATATAAATTAGTAAAAATTTTAGCATTTATAGAAAACTGATATTATTAAATTCAAATCATAGCAGTTAGGTAATTTTTGGTATATTTCATATTCTCTAATACTGAAGTCCATAAAATGTCAATTTGTCCCATTATCAGTTGGGCTAAGTTAAACTATAAGGATTCAGAGTTCATATAATTTATTAAGCTAATGATTTTGAAATGGGTTTAGGATTGATCTTCCTCTTGCTAATGTCTTGAATGTTTGTGTTACATAATTAAAAACTATATTTTTATGTTATTATAACTGAAGAGTAAGATTTACCATTTGGAAACAAATTTAATAGTATTATTCTCATTATAGTATCACAGAGAGCAAAATGAGTCCTTCTGCACTTAGGAAAAAACTTGAATTACTTAAATCTGAAGGTGGTCTAAAGACTTTGTAACGCCCCTCTCATCATAGTCTGCCTATCCCATCTATAATTACTATGGGTAGATATTTCATTTTTTATCTCCATGTTTGAGCTCGAATGGTACTATCAGGTCAGAACTGACTGACTGATAGCTATTATTAGCTTTGTCTGAAAAAAATTTTATGTGAATAGAATAAAATATTGACAAAATTGTGGGGGAGAAACATCTGAAAAGATTTAGTCAGGAAGCACATCGTTTTTACACAAGTTTTACTATTGGTTGGGATCTTTATTGGGAAGTGGCTTTTTGAAGCATATCAAATAGTGCACTGGGAAGACAGAGACGTGAACTCTTGACTTGGATCTGCAGTTGCTTCTCTGATCGACCTTGGACCGCTTGCATCACTTTTCCAAATCTCAGATCCTGGGAGTAAAATGAGGAGGTAAAGCTGAAGTTCATTCCAAATCTACAAAATAAATTCATATGAACTGAAAAAAAAAATCTCCTGAGCTTCTCATGGAAATTTGAGCCCTGCATTTTTGGAGGTATTGGAAAACTTGCTTCACTTTTTTTAAGTGAAATGTTCCTCATTTCTCGTATCCTTGTGGCTCCATGGTCCTGGCGGGAACCAGTAGCAGATGTGAAATACCAAGAAGAAAGTTATTTCTGCAGAACTCCATTTCTCTCGTAAATATCTAACATAGGTTTCCAAACTGAAGTTTTAAAAGGAGTTTTATTTGAACTTGCAAAGCATCTCTGTCCCCCTTTGCCTCCCTTTTGAAAAAGCATCCCATTATGTATTTCAGTCTGGCCTTGAACTTATAAACCTTATTACAAGCTCTTGATTACAGGATTGTGCTGCCACACCTGACTACAAAATTTCTCCCATTTAGTAGATGTCATGATTCTATTTAACCTGTTGCTTATGTTGTGATGATTTCCTAAACCCAGAGATAGTCATTTTAATGAATGGAATTTACAGTATAAACTTCTTGCCTAAGATGAAATATATATGAGGTACATCCACTTTGGAGGGTAGGAGAAGAGCTGGATAGTAAATAGCCTCCCAAGTAATAAAGTGCACAAACACCAACAAAAATGACATGGCATGAGGAAGGGGCCATGGACTATTTGAGAAACCTTGGAAGGCTCACCAGGAGTAGTCAGAAATAACATAAAATGGGAAAATAGTGATTATCTAAAGAATAATGTAGACAGAGCTGGTAACAGAAGTAATGGGATGTAAGAAAACTAAGAAGCTAGGTTTAATGAAATAGAACGGTGTTTCATTTACTGCTGAATGTGTAGCAGGAACATGTTCTCAGCATCTTGTGAAGCCATGAGTCTTAGGGTTAGCTGTTTAATGCAAACAGAAGCTTCATTGCTCAATACTGAGAGAAGCACTAGTTTGTAGATATAAACACAAATATTTAGTAAGGATTTTGTCAACATATCCATTTAGCAAACTGTAAGTACTAGGTCATGGCACCTTTGGACTTCCTTGATCATGGGCCTCTGACTAAATCTATAGTACTAGGCATAAGTTGTCTTCAATGGAGGCAGCCTCAGATTCAATCAGAAATCATTTATTAAAACAAAAATAAACAAACAAAGAAAAATAGGAAAAATAAAAAGAAATATAGACTTTCTTCCCCAGAATAAGGAAGAAACATAACATTTTACTTGCATGTATTTGTGACTTAGTTTCACATTCAAGTCCTTGGTTAAGAAATTGATTCAGATAATAGTTGAGTACTTAAGACATTAGTTCTGCTGAGAATGAGAAAGATAGAGAAAGGCTTTCTCGAGGAAATCTCTGTTCTTTATGAAATGTGAGTTCATGTTTGTGGGGCAACTTTGAAAGATGGTGGTAGAGGAGGGAGCTTGACATTCCAAGAAGATGAACACTGTGGTCAAAATACAGAGGTAGGAAAGGACACACCTCATTTAAAGAACAGCCACCATTTCCAACGTGGGGTTCACTGCTACAGATAACAGAAGGCTGTAATCCATGCTGAAGTGTTTGGAATTATACTAATTGTGAAGAGAAGTAAACACAGGCATGGTTTCGGTCTACCGAAGAATCTGCTTATCCACACTGGATTCCTAATTGCAGACCTGTTGTAACATTCCATCCAACACAAGAAGAGAAAGTATTTTTCCCCTGTAGGAAAGCTCACACAATGCCTCCCAGTGGTTTTAAGCATCATAATTACTCCACTCTGTCTTCAGTCTAGAAGATGCTGAGAAGGAATTTTCTTGCTGCTCTCTAAATAGAAATAATGAAATAAGAACATTTCTACTTCCCTTGAACATTTTATAGTACAAAACATCATTTAGGATCTCAGATTTTAAAATGCTCTTACTTATTTTCTGGTAAAAGAAAAATCCATGGTTGTTTGAAGTGGCTATTAACCTTGGTATTCTAGGCACTGAAAGAAGATCCAGCTAGGGAACCATTCAGAGTTCATTCTGTTAGGCACATAAGACCTCAAGGGAACTGAAATATATTTTAAGGACCTATTATATGTTTTGTAGTGATTTTATGCCACATAATTCATTTTAAATCTCAAATTTTCTGATGTAGTACTAGGCAAGGTACACTGGAAGATCTGTTTTTTGTTTTTGTTTTTATTATTTTGTTTTTGTTTATGCTTTTGTCTTGAACTAAGAGCACATGTTTTGTATTTTTTCTAAACTTTAGAAAATAAAATTATATTTCCTTATAACTCACAAAGATATGTATGTATCTGAGTGTACATGTGTGTTTAGAATCAAAATAGGGTTTAATATCATTACTTCACAAGAGAAAGCCATGAAAATAATATTTGATTTTAGGATTTTCTTTGAAAGAAAGTGTGATCATAAATTTTGAAATCATACACATTGCACAGTCTTCCATGAGAACTACCGAGAACTGACTTTTGTCTTGATATTAAAATAGTTGCTGTGACAGTGTTTCTAGTGTCAAAAACTCAGAGCATCTGAGTCTTGCAAAACAAAGCACCTTCTTAACAAAGCTCTGGTAATTCCTCAGTGACTCAATTCCCTATCAAAACAGTTTATTTCAGTCAAGAAAGATGGATAGTGACAAACTTTCTGGACGTAAACATGAAAATGAAAAGACAGATTAGATGGGAATCTTTCTAAAGTTTCCAGTGTCCTTTACAAGTGAAGAAACACAAACACAACAAACAAGCAACAACAACAACAACAACGAAGAGGTTCTCAACTCAGGAAATAAAACATTTTATTAAAAAAAAAAAAAACCCTAAGAGCTCTTCAAAGATTGGAACTTGATTAAGGAGTAGACATTTGAATGACTGTTCTTTAGCTTTTGTGACCTTAAGCTTTTTTGACCTTAAACTAGGTAACCTGTCCAAAAAACGACTCCCCAGTTGCTTCTTCTTTGAACCTAGTATTCTGTTTACTCTTTCAAGTAGTATTAGACTGTATAGACCATCAGTAGCAATAACTTCTGCCCTCAGCCCTGCAATAATTGACCATGTCTCCATCTCACTATGTTTACAAATTTTATGCCAGACGTATATTTGTTTAACTTAGATTCAATCATTCACCTAACTCATATTTACACGGTCTATCTAGGAAGCTAATTGTTTATTTACATTTAGTTATTTACATATTTCCTGGGTGCAGGTGAGAAGAAGGAAGTAAGACCTTCAGTTAATGACTTTATTGGTAGTTTTTTTTTCTTTCAATTTATATTATTTAGTACTGAGCCACTTATATATGCCTGGTCCTTATTTACCTCTTGTATAAATTCCTCTCATATACTCACCTCTTAATTGGTGAAGCTGCACACTACCAGTTGTTTTAATCTTCCTACTCACACATTGTTTTCTTTCCAATCTTCCTTTGAACTTTTGCTTCCACTAACAGGTTGGGTCTGTGATTGCTGATCAACATCCTAACAAGAGTTCTCCTGCAAATTTAGTCACTGACTTTGATTTATACAGTTCCTTACACATGCACTTATAGACTTTTGGGAACAAGTAAGTTATCTTTTTCCTTTTGGAGAATTTGGTTGAAACACTGTTTCTCCAATATGTAAAAAAGTGTTGCAGAAGGCTCAAGGAGCCTTCTCCAGCAGTGATGACTATCCCAAGATTCAGCACCAATAAACAAACCTTCTGTTCCTTAACAAAGAGTATGAAGCTGTTGGAAGACAGGCAAAAATTCAATGCCTGGATTCCAAAGGAAATTATCCAATTGAATGGGCACTTGTATGTGATACAAGTCCGTTCATAAAACTTGATGCTTTCATTTCTGATTTGCGCTGAAGTAGTCATTTTACTAGGCTGTTTTATGAGTTATTTCCTTAAGTATTTTTCTGTTGGCAGCCATAGACCAATTCTATATTCACTAAAGCATTTCACCAATACAATGTGAATAGACTATCAGATCATTAATATTGGCTAAATGTCAAATCATGAAAAATAATGCCCTTGGGTCTTGAATTATAAAAGATAATTATCTTATTAGAGTTAGGGTATTACAACATATAGATTATCTCTTGAGATGCCTAAAATTTAACCTCCAAACAATTTCAATTCTTAGTTTATACTGACTCAATAAATAGTTATTGAATGCTTATTATGTATATGGGACACAAGAGTTCACAAAGAACAAAAATTTCCACTCTAGTCAAACAGATAAGGCATGTATATTATTAACAATATTACATTGGGAAAGATGAGTTGTTTATTTATGTAATGATAGTTTAAAGAAAAAAAAGTGGAGTCCTGGTCTCTCTCAGTGGGAGAGACCTGTGCAACGATAAGTTCAGATCCCTTGCACCAATACAAAAGCTGAGGCTTGCAGTACTTCAATAAATCTCAGGTTGTGTCTTAGCATAAGCTGTATAGTTGGACACGTTTAGAGTAATTCTGGATAAACTAATAAAATGTTACATTGCAGATATCATAGAAATAATTTTAAAAGTCATTTAATTAGAAGTAATTTAACAATATTAGCAAAGTCTAATACAAGACTCAAAGACACCTTTATAATGTGATGAACATGCATTCTTATATTATAAAATTGTATTTTAGCCTCAAATACAGAAAATGAATCAGAATATACTAAGATTGTTGATATCTCTAAATAAATGATGACTGTAACACACTCAAATAACTAAAGGAATGTATACTTTCTTTTCTTTTCTTGATGTTAAATAACCTTAAAACACAGTCATTCTTGAATTTCACAAGCCTTGTAGGAAACCTCTCCATCCTTCACATCTTCCAAAACAAACTTGCAACTTTTTTTTCATTTATAAACCTCTGTTGTCCACTGTTCATCATTTGTATAACTGCTCAAGACACTTTGACATTGTCAAAGATGACATGCCTGTGGGTATAAGAACACATATGTAAAATATTGTTAGAGATTATATTGGTCTAGTTAAATGGTAGCTGTAGGCTTTCCTCCAAGATCCATGACTCTATTGGCTGTGGGTATTTGATTATCTAACTCTTGTTCAGGTAGTCCTGTATCCATTTAGAGAATTGTTGGTTATCCCAAAGTACACATGGCACCCATGCACCATTGGGGTGATCATGTCGTGTTGGTCATTGCTGTAGTTCATACGCATGATAGCTATTTAGGATTCTTGATTGCTTCCTACCTTTGGCAGCTTGCATGGCAACCCCTAGCACCAAAAAAGTTAGTCCTCAGGGAAGCGACTTTTGGGTCAGATCTAGCTCCGATGTCTCTGGGCCCTGTGTCTGAAGTGTACATTGTCCTCAGGAACAGGTACTTGTCTTAAATCTCCAGAGGTTGAATGGGGACAATGGGAAATAAATAGCCTATATGAATAAATTGGTAGTCTCTTGGACTGTCGTGACCAAAAGCTTAAATTAGGGCTTCTCACACTTGGTGTTGGGATGTTTGTTAAATACTCTTGAGGGTACGTTGTAAGCCTGGATGGAAATTTTTTATTTAGACTATATTTGTGTATTGATATACCAAAGCTGTGTGTATTATAAGTGCTTTAAGTAAATAATCTGATTCCTTATGACTTCCAGACACCCTTACTGTTATTTTACCCTCCTGTCTCTTTCTTCTGTATTTATTTTTATCCTCTTTCCCTAATGAGAGCCCGTCTCTTGTTTCCACTTTCTTCTTCAGATTTCATGTGCCCTGTTAACATCTTCTATGGATCTTCTACTTGTTATTGCTAAAACAGTCCCTTTTTACTTGCCTAGTTTCTGGAATCACCCCAGGTTCTTTACTCACATCTAAAGATTTGGAGCTAGTATGGTCAGATGAGAGAATATGTGGTTTGTCTTTCTGGGTCTGGCTTACCTCAGTCAATATGGTCTTTTCTAGTTCCATCCATTTAACTACAGAGGTCATGATTTCAGCTTTTTTTTTTTTTTTACAATGGAATAGTATTTCATAGCTTATGTATGCAACATTTTCATTCCTCTAGGAATACACTCAGGAGTGGTATAGCTTACTCATATGGCAGTTTTCTTTTTAAAAGTTTTTTTGAGGATTTTCCATACTGATTTCCAAAGTGGTTCTATCAATTTGCATTCCCATCAACAGTGAATGAGGGTTCTTCCCCCCCACCTCACTCCCGCTTCTAGGACTTGTTTTCAGCTGTTTTGTTGGTCTTTGCCATTCTGACTGAGATAAAATGAAATCTCAAAGTTGTTTTGACTTGCATTTCCTTAATATTTAGGAATGATGAACAATTTTGCAATATTTCTAAGCCATCTTTTTTTTTCTATTGAGAATTTTCTCTTCAAATCACAGATCCATTTTTTTGAGTAGGTTATTTGTGGTATGACTTTCAAAAAATTCTCTATATGTTTTAGATATGAATCTTCTCTCAGAAATATAGCTGCCATTGGTTCACATACCCACAGAGAAGTGTAGTCTGCAGTCTTGATCAAGGACACTTCTTTTTGCAATAGATGGTGACAATCTCAGAAAATTATAAACAATGAAAATATAAACTAGTGAAGTCCAGTTGCAACTGATAAATCTACAATACAACTATAGTACCCAAGGCTGAGGGATCTTTGAGGAAGAGGGGCTGAGAAGATTGTAAGAGCTAGAGGAACAGGGAGTTTTCTGTTAGATTGTGTCTCCTAGAAATGTTGGAAGCTACATCTATTAAATCTCACCAATTTCACTTAGTAAACATTACTGAAAATCATGATAACATGGTTGTGGAAAATCCAAGCAGGATTCAACATGACACACAGAACTACAGACACCAAGCAATGCTAAGAGGAAGAGAAAGAATCTTATCCAGGAGAGAGCACGCCAATTGGTTATCTACTATTAAATGGGCAGCTTTGAAACATACATATACAAGTAACATTATACAGACTGACCAGGTTATATTTATGTACTTAAGAATGCACACACACACACACACACACACACACACACACACACACATACACACACACTAACAATTGCTGCAAAGAGTGGTCATGAATTTGAAAGCCAGCAAGGAAATGTTTATGGTAGGATTCAGAGTTAGAAAAGATAAGCGAGAAATGATTTAATTATAATTTCAAAAAATAAAAAACTTTAATGGTGGAAATGTTTTTCTTTACCAGAAGTCCTAAAATTAAACAAGGTTTCTCTCTATGTAAATCATTACGAGAAATGTTGTCTTTATTTCCATGAAGGATTTTACTTGTCTCCTTCAGTTGTCATAGTGATGCCTTCCTTGCTGATGATACCCTGCTCTTTCAGGAACGGTTAAGGCTGGTGAAGACGATTAAATCAGAAACAGGCCTGGGCTGCACTGGTAGAGCTATGGTTCTACTGAGAAACTCTCTGAGTCCCTGTTACCAGGCTGAAAATATATGGGGTGGAACGGTCACATCTGCAATTTCTTCAAGTAACTATGAAAAAAGACAAACTACTTTCGACTGATGACAGAGAGAGATGGTGAAGCAAAAATAAAAATATCATCTGCTTTTGAGTTCCTAAGATCTTAAGTTTGATAACTCACACTGCCCATTATTTAAGATTCAAGGTCAAGCATTAATTTTTCATACATATAACTAAATCTGCTTTGGATGATGGAATAAAATCATGGCATCCTAAAAAGACAGTGAAAATGGAAATCTCTTTAGCAGAAGAAATTAGTGAGAAATTAGGTTTATGGGACTGGGATACCATCCAAAAGGAAGGAGTGAGGTTAGCGAGAAACTTTAGTGTTTCAGGGTACTTGCTACCAAGACTGAAGACTTGAGCTCTATCTTCAGGATTTGGCTGATAGAGAAAAAGGACTTCACCAAG
>NW_021604565.1:18917170-18940059 GCF_004785775.1 Grammomys surdaster | reverse complement strand
AAAGAAGAGTCATCATTACTGGCTCACACTTCAAGTTCTATTTCACCAGAATCAACTGCAAAGACAGTCTTGACTCTTAATTTTGTGAAGTGAAGGTCCACTTGCAATAACTATCAGGTGACTAGACAGGCAGAAGTACTTATTTATACATAAGGATTTGAATTCAAAGGAACAGTCTATGATTTCATTAGTCTCAATTCAAAGAAGTTTTCTTATCTAATTATAAAAAATCTGACAATAATGAGTGGCCAGTCTTTCTTTGCCTGTAGTAATCATGGCTATTAACTTTGGGTCAACAGCTGTGACTCTCTTATAACAATGCAGATACGTAGTCCTTTGGCAAAGAGCTATTCCTAGACATGGATTTCTCTGGGATCCATATAGAATTCCACAGAATCATAGTTGTCCTTATTTGTAAATTTTCATAAATAATTTTGGGAAAGTGTTAATTTTATGAAATTCTACCTCTGTCTCTCAATGCAAGAGAATAAGTATCAACATAAGTATCTCTTCTTCTATCATGGGCTGCCACTGTATGACATGCTAAGGATACGATCGGGTATATTTCTAATGCAATCTTATCTTGTTCCGGGAAAAAGTCCCTTATACTGAAGTACTAGCCTTGTGTACTTTTTTAAAAACTATCACATCTGAGTGGACTATAAAGTGTTTGTGAGTTTTATGTGTGAGAGTATGGGCACGCATGTATAGAGCTCAGAAGAAAACACTGGGTGTCATTCCTGGCCTTTTACCATGTCTGAAACGGTGTCTTATCACCAACTGCTGCCTACAGCAGGAGGGCTGCCAACCTGTGCACTTCTGTTGATCTTCTGTCTCTTTCTTCCATTTCACTGGGGCAGTACTCTGATGATGGACAACACTGCCACACTCTGTTCTGTGTGCGTTTTGGGCATTCTCAACTCAGCTCT
This sequence comes from Grammomys surdaster, assembly GCF_004785775.1. Classification (NCBI taxonomy): domain Eukaryota; kingdom Metazoa; phylum Chordata; class Mammalia; order Rodentia; family Muridae; genus Grammomys; species Grammomys surdaster. The sequence continues at coordinate 18,939,130 of NW_021604565.1, read as the reverse complement.
TCCATTTTTATGTGAAGTATTTTATGCACTGAGCCATCTACCCAGCCCTCATCTTCTTACAAATCACTCCAACCTATATGCTGGAGTTTAAATTAGACTTTTGCTTCTTGTTTTAGTAATTTGTAAATTAACCAGGACTTGAAGTAAATGTTTATCTTATTTTTTTAAAAAAAAAATAATGTTAGCTGAAGAATTTACCTTAGACATGATTTTCCTTTGAGTTAGTTTCTTAATCTCCATTAACTATAACACAATATAAATGAGTAATCACTAAGAACAGAAGAACTAACGGGAAATGGGATAAGGTCTTTTTTACTTTAGTCTGTGCACATAATATATTGAACATGGTTTTATATTTTGGAAACCTGCAAAACTCAGACAAACTACGACTGGGGAAGATTAAAAAGAAGTAGACCTGACGTAAGACGTAAATATTCTCCCAGAGGAAGGCTGGGGATAAATGTTAGAGATGCCATTCTTACTTCAGCTTATACTCCTGCGTGCATACTGAGAGGCATAAAAGGCTCTCTCGCGAACAGAGGACATTCATACCGCAGCTTTTAGCAAATACATGGGATGCCTGAGAAAATAGTCCACATTCAGACCACAGCTTCCAGGTGATGCTGAAGAACAAGATGTGATGCCTGGAAATGGTAATAAAAGAACATATAAAATTCATGTTGTAAAGAACCATGTAAAGTGCAATGCTGTTCCAATTTCTATTCATGCATGAGGAGAAATGACTTTGAAAGATACAAAATGGACATAAATGATTTCTTATAACGAAAGAGACAAAGGGCTGGAAAGATAGCTCGTTAGTTAGAATATTTGCTGGTCATTCAGAAAACCTGGGTTTGATTCCCAGCATCCACATGATAGTACAGAACTATCTGTAAGTCCATTTACAGAGGACTGATGCCCTGTGCTGACCTCCTCAGGTACCAGACACAAATGAGGTGCATAGAGAGGCATGCAAGCAAAGCACTTGTGCTATAAAAATAAAAAAATAATAAAAATAAAATAAAAGTAATTATTTAAAGGAGAGAGGGGACTGTGGCTATGACTTATTATTTGATATTCATATAGAGATGTATTCAGATATTAAATATTTGATCATAATAGATAATATCTTATATTGTAAAGAAAAAAGACTTTAAAAAATCACAACATCAGGAATAAGCCTTGTATTTATTGCCTGCATTAGCTTGTGGGACACTTATTCTGTCTCTTAGTTTGAAAATAAAAGCTTATATGTGATTATTTGGTATTAGCAGGTCAGGGTTAGAAACATCTTGTGCTGTTCTGAACTGGAAATTCTGTTAGTGACTGACATCAGGCAAACTAAACAGGATTTCATTACATGCTTTATTCTGGCCTACAAATCTGAAGAAAAAAAACCCAAAACCTTGAAACGTGAAAAAATACTATAATTTCTTAAAATAAGTATATTAAAATCACAGAATAAAGAGAACACATTACACTGTGCATATATCTAAGTGGAAGCAGTAATCACATATATTTAGATATCTCTAAATATTATTTTACCTTTATTACTACTGTTTCATATCTTGCCAGAGCTAGTTGAGACCCTAGGAAGAAACTCACATTCATATAGATATTAATCACCATTGATCATGTGTAGGTTTGACTCAAAGAAGTGGAGACTCAAACAGTTTGGACTCAAACAGCCTTTTCTATGAGATGTATCAAAAAAAAGCCTCTGTCAATGAGACATAGTATAGTGAGTGCATTAACACTAAAATATTAAGAATAATATAAGTATAAAATATTAATGGACTGGTCTGCTGTACTGACATTCTAATGGAGATTTCTGTTTGGTCACAAGTAAGTATAAGAATAAATTCCATTTCTTTTGTGAGCCCTGCACTCTCAGTGAACCATGTGGATTCTTGTATGCATAGCAAACAAGAAGAATAATGCCCACTAAGCTGCAGCCACAGGGAATGGTAGCCATTCATAATTTGGAGCCGGTGCCTCCTAACTGTAATCTCCATCCCTCTCATTCTCCTCTCTGCCTCTCTAACTCCCTCTCTCTTTCTTTCTTTTATCTGTTGACTTTTAGTTCATAAAGTGATTTGTTGGAAGGGCTGAGTTCAAAGACAGGAGGAAAAAAGAAGTTTAAACACTCGACAAATTATCTTCTAGGTCATGTTCTGTCAAGTGGATGATCTTTCTTTCTGTTTTACTGCAGGTTGTATTTAAAGGGTCACACAGGGACAGCAGGCAAACAGAGCAGCTTGATCTTACATGGTGCAGATTTCAGCACAAAGGATGCTGATAATGACAACTGTATGTGCAAATGTGCCCTCATGCTAACAGGAGGTAAGTCTCAGAGGCCGTTCTCTAAACTGGCTTACATTGGTTTGAGGTTTGGGGTTTCTTATCTTTGAGAAAAGGGTGTGATCTCCTGGTCAGTAAACTGAAGAGCAAGTCCCTAGAGATCATTTAGCTCTGCACAGGGATTTATTCTGGTCTTGAGCAGAACACTGCTGGCATAATTCAAAGTACCTCCCCCTCACACCCCTGTCCCTTCATCTGTGATAAGAATGACCCAAGGTTCATTCTGAGTGAATTTGTGGCTGCTTGAAGTAATAGGCACTCTCCCTTTAAGATCATCTATGGTTTGCTGTCCAACGTGTATAGGACGCTATTTCTTACCAAATGCTTTACAGGTATGCAGTCAAGCTTATTGATGAATTTTTCACATTGAATAAAAACAAAAGGGAGAAGTATATTTAAGACTAAAGTTATACATCCAGACCAGCTTTGTCAGGGATTTGAAAGAGATTTTAGCTGATACAGGAGACACCAATAAACAGAATTGGGTGACGATATAAGAAAGCCGATAGTTTCTGTCTAATTCCAAGTTTTTTCCAACATTTTGAGTGTGATAAAGAGAAACTCCAAGTTGCTACTTAAAAAACTGTAGCAATTATCCAGCACTTAGTAATCCCTTTCTTACCCAAGAAAAAGCACAAGTTTTTCCTGAGTCTCAGAGTCCCTGGTAGGCAAAATGGCTTCTCCTGTATTAAAAAAAATATATGCTTTTCCTTATGTTTTGTTTCTCTTCCATTGTACAACAGGTATTGATTTCTTCTCGAGAGGAATGCTATAAAAGTTGCATGTTAAAATACCTTTATACTTACCCAATTGTTGACTTTAAAAAAGCATGAACTATGAAAATGCTGTCAACGTATAAAAAATCTTTTAAAAGTTGTTACAATAGTTGACTGACATATAGAGAATACTAACCTAAAAAACCAGCGATGTATTGCATCAATGGTGTAGGTTCTTTCTGGAACAGCATTAGCCCCAAACAAAACTGTGTAGTAAATCTCGATCATAATGACTCAGGTTTTTTCCCCTCAGAAATGTAATACCTTCTCTGAATAGAAGCCTAGGCATCCCTGGCATCAACCACTCTGATGTTCTTACTGTGTTACACTAGAGAAATATTTCCCATATTAGTAGGGAGAGCAACTGCCCTTCCTCTAATGGGATGCATAGGAACTCAGTAGGCACTGTGGTGCACGGTGGACTGATTTTTTTTTTATTCTTGAAATTGCTGTTGAATTTTTAATCTAGTACAATAAAATTTTAGGTTAGCATTTCTGTCATGCATTAATAGATCACAGAAAAAAAATGGGTTTAGAGTAATATTCAAGGAGGCACAGATAGCCATCCCCCTACCTTTCTGACACTATCAAATCACAGCCTTAAAAAACCACTTCACCTACAGTGACATTATTTCAATACAAGATCCCTCTATTACCAAGGACAGCATGACACGAATCTGCTTCTATTATATTTACTATCATATTTCAGTTCTGAATAAATCATTCTGGCATCATAATTTGACCTCATCAAGCATATACCTCTATTAACTCTATCTAAGGAACATTAGAAATCTGAGAATTACTTTAAAATGGCAGCCATTGATGAATCTTGCATCAATCGTCTGGTTCAATAAATAACATTATTGGTAGCTTTATACAAAGTTGTGAACATTCCAGTTCCCTGCATGTTTGAATGCTGAAACATAACTCAGATTCTTTATGTATATTTTGACATATACATTTTCCTAGTAAATAAATATATTCCTTGACCAACCAACAGGGAGATCTTTCAAATATGTTTATAGAAGAGCAACATCAGTGTTCATATTTCTGTCAGGAAAATACACACATGGAGAAAAGAGAGGAAGGCATGTCTCAGTTGTTGAGAAACCACCACATCTCTGAGTTAGGCCCTTACTTCTGTCTCATGACTGAACTCTGTCAGATTCTTTCATCCATAATTGCCCTTGGACTTGATTCTTACTCACTAATAAACAGATACATGGGAAGAGAAAATTTCCATGTATTGCTTGGGCTGAACTAGGCTAAGTAAATGTGTTTTTGTAATAAACACTACTACCCTATCAAATATCCTTCTGAAGGAACCCAGGTCTTGTAAAGCCATTCACACTGAAAATCTAAGCTGTGGAATTTTGAGAGCTGAGAGTTGGAAACCATAGGCATGAATGTCAATGGCCATCCAAGTCATTGGAGCATGACCTGGAGTGTATATCCTACAGAGCTACTACCCACCACTCTCTGGTCCCGTCAGATTTTCCCTTAGAAATCTAACCAGTTTGTTGTCTAATGACTTTTCCTTTCCTTTTTCTGTGTAAATCATGTTTCATTTCACTCCTGCTAGATAGTGTCTCTTTTAAGCAAATGAGAGTCTCCATAATTTGAAAGAAAGATCTTGTGGGATTTGTCATCTGCTAAAAACTTTCAAGGTTGGAGTAAGATCAGCTGCTCACTAACTGTCCTAGAGACTTTTCTTGAAGAACACTGAGGGGTTTGAGTTGAAGATGCTGGTGTCATGGATACCCTCCTCTGTTAAAGACTAGAACCAAAAGATAAACTTAACTGAAAGCAGATGATATTGCAGGTAGATGCAAAATGGAGTATTTGCCTTGTTTCCTCATCTCCTTACATCTATCAGCTTACTCCATATTTAATGAGTACATGTTATTAAAGGGAATCACTGCTAGAATAAAGAACTGGATAGACTAGAGCTTGTGTCAATAAAAAGAGGTGGTCAGAAAAATGATGCGCAAAGAATGACACAATTTTGAACAATAACAGCTTTATAGATATAATATAAAATATAATAGAATTATAAGGAACAAGGAAAAAACTTTAGAAGAAGCTTCCAGGAGCCAGTCACTAGAGGGACTGCTGGGAGTGCTGTGCCTTACTTGATATGGACATTTGCAAGAACTGAAGAGAAAGCTATTTATGTTAAAGAATTTAGTTATGATCTTCCCTATAGTAAACTATGGTATATTTTTTACCATACCCATGGTTCAAATAGTCTCAACTTCCCTTCTGGTTCTGTGTTTTTGTTGGTTCATGTAGTCATTATAGTACTAATAGAGAAAAGCAAATGTAATGTTTTTAGCACATAAGTAGGTGATAATTCATATGCTCAACACTGTTGAGTTGAAAGGGGGCACACTGAGGTCTGAGGCAGCATCATGTATTCATATGTACAAAAGCAAACAGCAGACTGCTTTGTAGCATCTCACAAGTATGTAGATTTATTCCTATGTTACCAGGAAGCCAGCAATCCTTCTACCCAGTTTAAATATTGAATAATTTTATGTTTCATTACAACTTTTTATTACACCAGACTATATATTTCAATATAAATATTGTCACACAGACTTTTTTATTGAAATGACTTCTCAGATTAGCACTCAATGGAATGATTTATCATCAGAGATTTATAAGCCAGATATAACTCTGCTGGGTGATTGTCATTGACTTTGAGAACTGTTCTCAGTTTTTGCCATAGGTTCCTCTGTGTCTAAAGTGCAGTTCTGTGGTAGATGGGAGACATTGATAAAGAGATAGGAAACACATCCTTTGTCCATCAGGAGACTTCACTTTGCACTCCCAAATCCAAAGAGAGTGATCAGTTTCAGTACAACTGATCAGTTTTAACTACTAGTTATCATTAAGACAAGACAAGTGTGATGCCATTCCATGCATGCTTTTGTTTGTCTAAATTGTTGTAATTAAAATACTTGAACAAAAATTTCTTCTGAATCTAAAACCAGGAAAATAAAGAGCTTCTGCTGTTAGACTGTCACTTTCAAAATAAACTTCTTTCCAACTAGAACATAGTCTTTGGTACTAAATCAAGAATCTTCAAACTAAACAATTGTAAACGTCAGTCTAAACACCAATTGCTAAACTTGACTTGTTCAATCAATCTACATATAAAGTAATTATATAAATAATATTGTCTAAAAGTCCATAATAAAATACAATTATTAGAAGTTGCTAACAACAAAAAACAGACAAGCATGGTTTTGAGTTTTAATTCCCTTTCCTTTTGTAAGTTTTATTTCAATGTGATTTCCATATTTAGTATATAATATAAAAACTATGTAAAAATGTGACCTAACCTTCTTCAAAAAGAATCTGTTGTGGTAGAAACTCTGCCCTCTTTACCCAAATATAAACTATGTCAGCTGACAGGCAAGACTTTCTAAAGCTAACAAAAGACATTTTTTCCCAATTCCATCCTAAAAGAGCTGATAAACCTATACACATAAATTTTTCATTATATCCTAGGACTTACCAGATGCTCACTGTGGTGGATTAATGCTTACTCTGCTTGTGCTCCAACCTTGACAAAGACAGAGGGGGAAAAAAGCTACTTCTTGAAGTGATGTGGTGGTTGATGTGGAAATGACAGAATCCTTGGGAAAATGTACTCAAGTTGGCATTTTAATTAACTCAGGATGGTCTGGGCAAAGTTTTATGAGATAGCAATCCTTACATGATACGTTTAAATGTTACAGATTATCTGAGGCTTGGTGTAGAAAATCTACATTGAGTTCCTCTTATTTCAACTCACTTCTTATGTTTAATGCAAACTGTATCTGCCAAAAACATACATCATCGACATTCTAACTGTGTGCCACCTACTATTGAGTCTTCAGATGGCCGTCACATGTGACACATACAATGAGTTCAGTAAACCTGTGATTGTTCGATGAGTATGTTATCTGAGACTGTAAGACGATCTCAAACACAACAAAGTTTGTAAAAATGTGAAAAAATGATAAAGTGTGAGTGTTCCTCTTGTATTAAGTTGTATTTACAGCATGTGATTACACACAAGCATTTCACAGACAAATGTGGAATAAAAGGATGGACGAATATCAAGAATAGATACCAGCTTATAGGAATCACAAAACACAAGAAGAATTGACCTCCAGAATTTTAACAGTTTTATTTGTAAAGCTTCTGACTTTCATATCAAATTGATCTTCCCAAGCTTAGTGCTTAGAATTTTATTTCTATTTTTCCAGTGTGTCATATATTTGTGTCAATAGGAAGAATCATTTACAAGTTTATAGGAGACAGCTATATAACTATAATATACTAGCTTTTTCTATATGCACAACTATACTGATGGCAAAATGCTGTAACTCCAGGCTAGTAGTCTCTCTCTTTCACTAGTATTATAATCCATAAGACAGAAAATAGGTATCGAGCTTTGATTGTCTCACAGACAGTTTCCATTAGCTTAAGTGATCTATGCTTCATTATTCAGATTCAGCTTACCCGAACCCTTTCAATTAGGGAAAATAAAGCCCTTACTAACTCCTTTCACAAGATCTGAAATGCAGAAAAGTGAGGTCAGTTGCCTGTGTTCACAGAACTAGTGTCAGAAGTGTCAGAAATAAGAGCTACATGCATGTACTCAACCCTGGAGGTCGTCACTCTATTGCCTGTACTGTTTCTGTTGGGAATAAGGAATTTAGAGAGAATGAAGGAGTTGTGTTTAAATGTTGGAAGAATATTTTCACAAGTGGTTCCTCATTCAATGTGCTTAAAGGTGAACTGAAATCCATAGGAGGAGAAAGACAGTAAGAGTCCACATGCAGGATTTAAATAAATTCAATAGTACTGGCCAGAGTAAACAACTTTTCATCATAAAGAAACATGCAAGCAAATGTATGTGCATGCACACGTGTGCGCAGGAATACAGACAGATCTCTGAAAGGGCTCTTCTCCAATTCACAAGAGTCCTACAGCTGTTCCCAAAGCTAGGCCATGCAGAGGGTGAAGAGCATTAAACACAAACTCAGCATGTGCCTTCTGCGTTATGACCCTAGTTGTACCAATGACACCAGAGATTTAACTCAGCCTCACCTCATCCTCACTAAAGAAGACGGAAGTCTTTCTTTCTGTGGAGACTCTTCTGCATATTGATAATAAGATTGCTTGCATTAACAGTGGGAAGGAAAGCAACCCACAGACATATCTTTTCACTTTGCTGTATGTTTTACCTTTAAAAAAGAAGTGCTGAGAGACGTTTTGTTTAGGATCAGAGGACTGTGAGAGTTAGATTTCCTGACTTTCAAATAAATTTGAACTTCCTGGGTAGAAAGTTTAGAATCCAATTTATATTTTCTGGGCAGAGTTTCATTTATTGGTGATAAAATGTGAATTTTCTGCTTCAAAGATAAAAGGGTCAAATAATTCTAAAGTCCTGGGAAGCCTGAGATAGTTATTACAAAACTAACTTTTAATGAGTTAAGTGTAAATGAATTAGAAACATGCGTCTCGGATTTCTTATTAAAATATACATGAGGTTACAGGTTATAATGAAAAATACTTGGCAAAGCCTATGTGAAGAGTTGCCAGCCTGCAAACATCTGAGACATTCTATCAGTTCTCTCAGTGACAAATGAAAGCTGCTCTCTTCTGTCCTCTACTGTCTCACTGAGTTCTTTTGAGCACAAATGTCTTTCCTGGGTACCACTCAGCTTGTGTGGCTATGCATGCTGTATGTGTTTGTGAGTGCACGCAGTCATCACCATCGAGTTCTATGTGTGTAAGAGTGTGTATGGGGGTGTGAGTGTAGGTTGGTCAGAGGTCAATGTCAATGTCCTTCTTCGTTCACTTTCCATGATTATTTTTAGACACAGTCTCTCACTGAACCTGAAAGGCATGATTAGACCAGGCTAGCTTGCCAGTGAAGTTCAAGGTTCTGGTTATTTCCACTGTAAGTGTTGGGATTAACTCCCCACCTTGTCCCCCTTTGAAAGTTGGTTCTGAGCATCTGAGATCAGGTCTCCATGCATTCAGGTAGGCATTCTACAGACCAAGTCATCCCCTCAGTCTCCCAGTTCACTTCTATATGCTTTTCCTATTTGTTACTCCAAGGAGGACATAGGACAAAGTATAGAGTTAACAGTTACTTAGTCCTGAGTCCTACAATTCAGGTATCTCACAGCTTGTTGGGCAAACACAGCTCTGTCTCTGTAGTTGTTCTTGCAGAATTTCATGCAGGCAAATGGTGTGTTTACACAGTAGCTACTGATTTCAGCCACACTAATGCTACGCACTTGTATTCTGTTCATTGCCATGCCTTCCACCATCTAGATATATACATTTTAAAGGTCTGATTATGCTGAGCAATTTTAGTGAAAAGATAAAAAGTGAAAAAAATACCTATTACAAATGTTGGACAAAAAGAAATGTCCTTGTTGGATAATTTATCTTAATGCATATATTAAAATCTTGCATCATGAAAATGACTGCTTCCTCTACAGTGAAGTTCAGAATATTTTATAAAGAAACTGAAATTTTCATGAGAGAAATTTACGTTTTACTCTATGCCATGTTAATTAATCATCTTAGCTGTCCTTAATTGCTTTATAATAGTTCCCACTACCTGTGGCCCATTGATCCTTAGATTAACTGGATATTTCAAGTTTGTATCCCTTACCACATCAAGACCTTCAATAAACAATCAATATTAGATGCATTTCAAGTTTGTATCCCCTATCACATCAAGACCTTCAATAAACAATCAATATTAGATGCAGAGATACAATGTTTTATACTAAGATCATAATGAACTGTACTCATTTGCACATCAGTTATGTTCATATTTTTCTGATAGACCCACTTGAGGAAATAATGTAAAACAATGGCACCTATAACTTTATCTTCATTGTGGCACTATAAGACATGTGGAGTATCTGGGTCATTTTGTTCCCACTATAGCTCTTACCCTGCATGTATATGTGGCACTATGTACCTAGATAAAGTTGTACAGACTGCCATGGGGAGTCAATCATCTTATTTGTTTCTAATTCTGTGGCAATATAATAGCACAGACATAGTCCATTCATTGACTGTGAGTGTCACCTTTGAAGAGCTCTTTCAATTCTTTGAGCATTGATAATGGAAATTGTCATACTCTAAGGATATTTGGAGAACAAAGTAAGAAACAGACCATATGTAGGTATCATTACATAGTCAGTGATACATATTAACTAAGCATTAAGTATCAAATATTATTGTAGCTTAGGATTTCCTGGCTGTTGGCCAATGAGGTCAATATCAGTCAAGGTTTTCTCTCAGCTTGTCTCTCCCATGGCTCCCCACTGTTCACAGAAAGTTTCCCAAACATAGTCACTAACTCTGTGTTCTCTCTTCTATTTGTTTTCCCCAAATTTTCTTCCCACTGGCACTCAGCAAACCCAAATGCTGGCAGACACTCTCCTGCTCTTCCAGGGTACACACTGTATTTAGAATTTGGTTTCCGGCCAATAATTCATGCTCCTGGATCTGATGCAAGTGGTAAATGAATATATTTTTGAAGCTTCTTGGGCAATTAGGGTCTCTAGCCTATTCATACAATACTTTCATTCTACAAATTCTAATAGCTGCCGTCTAATTTTTGACAGCTTTTGTCAATATAAATGCCCTGAAGTCAAGAATTTTGTTTTAATTGTCTCTCCATCCTCTCTGCCTGTCCATGGATTAGTATGTATGAAATTGATTCTAGACTCAATTTTTCCCCTCATCATACCGTTCATATGCTCAGAAGGGCTTTGGCAGTCCATATAGAATAGAGACTGTCTCTGTTTGACTAAACATTTAAGCTGGCAGATCTTCTTCCTTTGGTTAAATACAAGTTCCCTCTCATTGCTAGAGAATATACTTGTTTGCCTGATGATAGACAAGTAAACTAGCTAAATAATAAATGTTTGCACAGGGATTGTTCAGCTTTCTGAGGCCATTCTTCACCTTCATTTTCTGAAGGTCTCTGTGTCCTCAGTGTAGGCTACAGTTAGGTTCTGTTAGTCTCTATACACACAGACCTGGCTCCTCCGACTTCCCAGTGGCATTTGCAGCAGCTTGAAAAACCTTTGCTCATCTTCCCCTAGCGGCCTCCTTCCTCAAACCTCTAGAAGCATCAGCTTCTTCCAACACTATGAGAAGCCCCTTATATTCATCATGGCGCTCCTGATTATGATCGGTAATGACCTTGTCTCATTTTGTTCCTGTTTCTCACTCTGCATGCAGTTTCTGTGAGTGCAAGAACCATCGCTGTCATGATGACTATTGCATCACATTTGCACTGAGATAAATCACTTCATAAAAAGAACTGGTTTGTCAGTGAATGAGAAGCCTGTAGCCTCCACACACCACTGCTTAGCAAGTCCAACTGGGTGAAGTGTTTACCCTTACCGCCATGAGCAAAAGCATGGGTTGTTTCATTCTGGAATCTTCTACATTTCGGGTGACTATTTCTCATCTTGAGGGTATCCTAGCAGTGACAGTTTTTCTTTGACTGTCTCCAGAATGCCATCGTCACTGCACTCGCTTGTGTTACTCTTAGATAAAGCACACAAGATAGATTTGCCTTATTTTCTCACAGGATATATATGTCATATCTCTGTCCTAAGCTCAGCCGAAGGTGTCCCATGACGTTATCCTTTAGGTTCTCACTTTATGGTCGGGCTTGTCTATCACCACACATATTTTTTCTAGAACTGTTGTGACTCTCTGTAAACCAGATAAGGTTTACATTTGACATGAGTCTGTGGATGTAGCTCACGATATTGTTCTGAGAATCTTCATGGCTTTCTTTATTGAGTTAGAGCTGTTGCTTCAGACACGGGGGCGGTGTGAGGGGGGACAATGGCATGACTGAATGGTTAGGTACAGTGACAGGAGAGTTGGAGAAGTGGAGGAACCTGAAAACACAGAAGCAGTGAGGCTGACTTTCACTCTAGACTTTCAGCTTGGTCTCTAAATGAGAATGTTGGAGTAAATCAACTCTTTAAAGTTTGAATATCTTCTGCAAGATAAATCATGTGTTTTACTAAAAATACCGACCAAATACTAGGGAATTAGTTATAAGGAAGAAAAGACAGAATCATAAGATTCCTCCTTTTGTGCCAAACAAGAGCTTTCTTGTCCCTCGTGTTTTGACCGTGTTAACATTCAAGCTGTGTGCATACAACACAGAATCCAGGACCTCTCAGACATACCTTACTGCTCCTCTGGTGGACTGATGACAAAGGCATATTGCTATGCCCTTGCTGTGACTTTATATAGATGGCCCAGCTGCATTAACCTTCTCAAGTTGAAAGTAAGGAGAACTAGTGTGACTTCGTTGAACTTTTTCTAAAGTTTCTGCAAGACAATGCTCATGTTACCATCAGACAGCAGCTGGACAACTTTCCCTTTGGTTAGCTATTAGTCCCTTAGGTACGGCTCTGCAATCAAATAGAGGTCAAGTGTATCCAAATAAAAATATTCTAGAATGTCTCTGGCATAAATCTCTCCCTAAAGACTTCAATAGTGTTACTTCAGGAGAAAAGAACTATGATTTATCGGAAAAGTCTAAAACTTGAGTTCATCAAGAAAACAGAGCTAGCTTGTTCAGTTATTCTAACAGACTGTGTAAGCACTGGGCCACCCAATAATTTTTGTGTAGTTTCCTTCTACTGTATTTAAAAGCAATTTTGAACAATCATAGATGAAATACTGCTAAATATAAACTATATGGCCATTATTAGAAACATTCCCATCTTGCTACAAATTTATAGACAGGCTAGATGCAATTTGAGCATCATAAACATTATAGCGTCCAATTAATTTTAGGATCAATTCTTAACAAAATTATCGAAGTTGAAAAAATACTTTCTTATCTTTTGAATCACAGTTGTTTAAGTTTCTGAATTTACTAATACGCTAATAAGTATTTTACTGTCAGTTAGAGACTTAAAGTCAAATTCTACTTTCATATCAGGCATGACTTTATCTTAATATCTAAGCTTAGAGACTGCATAATTACAGTGGGAAGGGAGTTTCAACGCAGTCACACAGTAAGTAAGTTTGTCTGAATTTCCTGCTTCTGGTTACACATACATTTTCTGAAAGTGTCACTACAAACACTTCTGAACACACTGTATCAATGCTTCCTGTTTGCAAATATTCAGAAAGAGGTTGAACAATCTCTCATCAGTCATGACATTGATTTTTAAGTATTAAACCTGACTTGCTCCTATTTCTTCCACTCTTTCTTTCCCTTGGCTCATTTTTCAGGTTGGTGGTTTGATGCCTGTGGCCCTTCCAATCTAAATGGAATGTTCTACACTGCGGGACAGAATCACGGAAAACTGAATGGGATAAAGTGGCACTACTTCAAAGGGCCCAGTTACTCCTTACGTTCCACGACCATGATGATCCGGCCCTTGGACTTTTGAAGGTGCTATGACAGTATTAGAAAGCTGCAAAGAAATTGGGAGATATTCCGGGATGAGAAGCTATTTGGAAGCTTCAGAACCAACCAGCATTGCCTCCCTTCCAGCAGCAAGGGTTTACGTGATGTCACCTGTTGTTCTTGACCATGGATTTGGAGCCTTCTGAGGTCAACAGAGTCTCCACTTGGGTCATTATGTTTAAGTGGATTGTGTCCAGATAATGCCACTCACTGTCATATTTAAAAATGGAAGAAACAGCTCAGTTTGCTGCACTTCAAAGTGCTACTGGATCATATTTTGAATCTATAACACCTTGATGATAAATGCAGCTTGTTTCATATAAAAGCAAAAGAAGAATAAACAGCAAAGACCATACATGAAAAAGAAAATGGGAACAGGCTTGTCAGAATCTGTTGAAGATGGATTACGGAAGTGAACTGGTGTTATTCTAGGAAATCCTGATAACAGTATGTCACTGCACAAAAGAGATATAAAGAAAAGCTTTGTATGCTGAGTTGGCTAAAAGTTAGTGGTGTTCATCAACCCATTTCCAGTATCATATTTACTAGTTGACTTCAGTTTTCCTGTGTTCAAAGGCAAACTCCATCCTTGTAAGCTGAGACATTATAGTACGTGGAGGATAAGATTGGGGGGTAAAAGGTGCCTAAGAACTCTTGAGTTTCTGGGGATTCACTTTTGAAAAGATACAAAAATGTAATCAAGAATGAATATAACAGGAAAATTATACTCACGCTACAGTATTCATTTACATGAAATTTGATTGACTGATCCACAAGTATGTTTAGAGCCTGAGTATGTGTAAAGAATAGAAACGCTACCATCCAATTCTTAAAGCAATATGCATGCAGTTAATGTTCTCATTGACAGTATATAGGAAAGCAGGACTTGAGTTGGAACAGTCTACTGTACAGATCTTCTTGCACGTATTTGCGTATGTATGGCATTATTGTTTTTAAAATGTCTGTAGACCTTCATTTCTTCATCCAGATTTTTCATGCTAATTTAATTTTTGTTAATTAACTGCAATGTACTTACTAGATTCATCCTATTCTGTGTTTTTTTTTAATGAGTTATACTTTAAAGTCTACAAATAATAGAAGAATTTTAAATATCATTGTACATAATACGTTACACCTGTCCAGGTTAAACTCAGTATCTGTTTAATCTGGAATATATAATGCTGTCTTCAATTGAGGACTATAAATATGAGTGTTTAAAGACAGCTACTATACTATTTGATTAAATATATTACTCTGCCCATTTTTTTTCTCCACCAGGATCTGTTTCTTCAAGCAATTTCTATCTTGTAAAATAATAGTAGTGGAGAAAATTGGCATAACTCCTAATATAAGAGAAATATAGAAAAAAATCACAGTGATTTGACTAGGAACTTTCTGATTGCTAGCTGCTATAAGTGCCTTAGTTAAGATGTCCATCCCTATGGCATAATCCGTGGCAAGTGAAGTTTTGGATGCAGGATTTTGAGATAACCTGATGTGACTGTAGTATTCTATCAAGAAGTTCTCTTTCTTGCTAAGTGTTCAAGGTTACCGTAGAAAAAAACATTCAATCAAACATGATTTACCATGAAAGATGAGAACTAAGTGTAGGCACTGGTTCTGTTTTCTCAGAGAAGGAGAAGATGTTCAGTGATGTACACGTACCAAAATATAAACCTTGACAACTGTAGTCACAAGGCCTTAGTGGCTTGCCTCCGTCTGGGAGAACAAAGCTATTCATGGTTTTGAGAAAAGGTTTTCAGTGTTTACCATCCCATCTTTCTTATATTTATATATGAGCATAAAATACCGTTTTGCCTTACAAGTGGTATGTCCAGGCCTTATAGACGTTTTCTTACTATTAGTGACCCCTTTGCAGCTCTCTTAAGCCTAGCCCTCCAAAGTCTTCCTTCTCGTTTCGATGAAAGAAAATGAATACTTTTGTGATTGTGGTTCTTGCTGTTGTTGTTGTTGTTCCCACAGATGTTTAAAACCTAATCTTGGATAAGGTAAACTGTTTTTCAACCCATATTACAAAAATAAAGTGAAATGAGGAGAAAATAACCATGGTATTTACTATTTTGTTATGTGGGTTTGGAAACTAAGATATTGTTTTCAGTTATTTATAATAAAGCAGTGTAATGTGTACATTGTATAAATGCCAACGTGTGTAGCAGTTTGACATGCACAGCTTTTGCATTTAATTAGTGCAGGATAAAAAAATTAGATACTAGAACTCTGTCTTTAAATTTCTAATTCAATAAAAGTTGTGTCGTTTCTATGAAAATTTCTTCATAACATTGCATTATTTCATTTAAATAAAATTGAAAATAATATGTGCTACTTCATTTTGTTTTAATTATATATTTTATAAAACTTAACTTTGCAGCCTATCAAAGTATGGAATCACTATAAAAATTACCAGATGACCAAAAGCCTCAGTAATTGAAAAAACTTAGTTCTGGCATGCAGTAGGTAGGAAAGCTTAGACCCATAACAATGGAAGGTGAAAGGGTTGGGGCTTGTTCCTACATCCTTACTCTATGATTTTTATCTTTGCCTTGACAATGATCATATTCTGTATCATGTGACATTTGGTGATCTTTTTTATGGACTCTGGCAAAAGGTAAGTTATTTAAATATCTGAGTGTGACATAAAGGGTAGGAAATAGTACATGAGAAATGTGACTTTATCTCTATGTTTTACATACTGTGTGTGGACTTAGTTATAGACTAAGCAACTGAGTCTGTAGTTCCTCTGAATTTTCTCAGTTCTCTATTCATCCTGCCTCCATAACAACCAAATTCATTCAAACCTTTACCAATTTCAACACTGATTAATGAAAAGATCCTTTTTCTTCTGCCTCTGTTTCCCAGGACACACTAATGAGAGCTTAGAGACCACACAGGACAAGCCCAAGTTTATCAGCTGAGGCCACCCTAGACAAGTTAATTTCCAGCTGACTGGCAGACAGTTATAATTCCATGATTCATCTATACTGAGGTCAGCAGAACCTGGTTCAGATCATTCTAACTCCCTAGATAGCATACATCATATGAGTAGAGTATGAGGTGGTTGTTTTAAGACATATTGCTTTAGAGTGTTTTGTTAAACACCAATAACTAGTTGATGGTACAGTCTACACCAGTCATAGCCCGTGCTCTCAAGCCTCATTTTAAAGTATTCATTTGAAGTTTTTAAAAAAATGGTATTTTTGTTCAAATCTCTATGTGCAAAATAATTTGTCTAGATGCATCATAATATTAGGTATTCTCAACCCTTTTTCTGAGGAATTCTTTTTTCTAACATTTTTCCATTTTTTTTTTATTTATTGAAAATGGATTTTTCGATGTAATATATCCTGAAAATGATCTCCTCTGCCTTACTCCTCCCACTTCCTCCCTCCTTCCCCTTCTCTTCAGATCCACTCTCTAATTGTTATCCTCCACTGCCATATCCATAATTCGACTCTCTTAACTTGTCTGAATATTATAGTCCTGTACATTTTTTTAAGAGATTGATTTCCTTCTTTCTTTGTTTGAGGTACTAGGATTTGAACCCAGGGCCTTATATATACTACAAAAGTGTTCAATATGTAAACTACATTATTATCATCATCATCACCATCATTATTAATTTGAGAATAGATTTCACTCACATACTCCAACTTATCTTGAATTCTTTATTTTACCCAGACAGACCTTCCACTTACAGTCAAGAAGGTATCTTTTACTTAATTTAATTTCCCTACATTGCCTGAAAAAAAATCCTTTGTTATTTGTTGAATAGAATTTAGTTGCTTGAGAAAACCTGATAATCTATCTGTGGTGCAAATGGAAGTCAGAAAGCAAACAGATTGCTGTTCTTCACATTCTACCGTATCGAGACAGGGTTTATTTCTGTTCACTGTTGAGTGAGCTAAGAAAGCTGGCCTGGAAGCTCCCAGGAATTCTTTTGCCTCAGTTTCCCAACAAAGCACAGAAAGGCCAGAGTGGCCAGCTACCATATCTGTTTTTATGTGGAGTCTGAGGATCTAAAGTCAGAGTCTCGTGGTTAATACACACAGAGCATTTTGCCCACTAAGCTGTGTCCACAGTTCTGTAATTATTATCCTTGCTCTTTATGTGTTTGCCATTATTGTTATTAGTTTAAGGCCAGCCTTAAGCTATAAAATTCCACTGATGCCAACTGTATGTTGGTTTGGCTGTTCTAATGAGGCCAAAGTCAATATTTTCTTCATTTTCTTTGATCATTATTTTATCAGTTACTTACTGAGTATCTGCCATCAGGGTTGTTGAAAGAAATATAATAAGGGGATTTCTAGGAAAAACTAAAATTAAAGTTATTACATCTCATGTATTTTCAAAAGGGACAGAGTACTCAGTGAAACATTCAATGATGGGTAAAAAGTTCTAAGGACTAGGCGAGCAAGAGGATGGAAAGCAAAGGTGTGAAATGGCAAAGCCAGAGGGACTGGACCAGAGATGACAATGAGAACGTTATATCAGGAATTAGGGAACTTACCACAGAGAGGACCAGCATTACAGTTGCCAAGTGTCCATTGGTTTTATAATTCCAGAACCACTGTTAATATTTAAGAGCCACATTAGAAAGCTAGAGAGTCAACTTCACATCCTGTGACAAGGATGAATAAACGAAAAGTAAGACTCTCAGGACCAAAGTGGACTCTATTTCTAAGTTAAATGGTATTTCAAAGAAGATGACTGAGGATGAAAGGAAATGGGAAAGTAGAGGGATAAGGATTAGGAAGCGATAGATTTTAAAGTGAGAGGCCCTTGGATGGATTTTCATACCATACCTATATACATATACACATATATTCCGACGTGATGGGACACAGACAAGTGGGTAAAGTGTTTACAAATGTAAGGACCTGATTTTGAACCCTTGGAACACACATAGAACCCTGTAAACATAGCATGGATGTCTAAAATCTCAGACACCTTTCCTGGAGATCAGATGCAGATTCAGAAGATCCTTCAGAAACTTAAGAGTCAAGTAGTCTGGCACATCCAGTACAAAACAGAAACCCTGTCCCAGGGTAGAAGAAAATGACAGAATTTGCTCTCCATATTCATGTCATGTCTAGAATGCATACACACACACATATGCACACACACACACAATGACATACACATACATAAACACAAAGAGAATGATGGTAAATAATTAAAAATAACAATAAAATGAATAATATCAACACCCAACTTTAAAACTTCATTTTATCATGTAAGTAACTTAAGTGACTTTATGACATCTGTGTATAATTCTGCTTATAACATTTGTGTCTGTGAATATGAACACTCATAAAACCTTTTCTTCTCTTTGAAGTCCACCTTAATTATCCCAAACTCCTTAAAAAGTATGCCCTGGAGTTATTGTGAGTCTGGTGCTTTATTACCACAATAAAGAGACTATCACAATAAAATGGCTCACAGCTGTTTTTGTTGTTGTTGTTTCTGAGTACATATGTTTTGTTTATTCTATAATTAAGTAAATCTAAAATAACATTAGACAGCAGTATTGTTGTAAATAACAATGTATACAACCTCATTAATACTTCATTGGCAAAAACTGGCCCCAATCATCTGAGAGCTCAGTGGGTTATAATCTTGTTGGTGGAAGCTCTCCGTGTGATGCTAATGGCAGCCGACTAATCAGCAGTGTGTTTTCTGGAGGGTAGCATGTATGTTGCTTAAAATAAGACATTGACATATATGAACCCATTTATTTTTCTTCTGGAAGACTTCTGTGTAGCATGCAATGCTATTTGATAGTAGCTTACCCAGATGTTCCCATTGAGAATCAGAGCCAAACTTCTGAAATCAACTGTGGTGATAGCTGTCGATCCTTTATGGTTACTCAAAAGTGTCCACAGCCACCTTCAGGAAGAACAGATTTTGTCTTAGACTATCACTTTCTTTACTTATCAAGAATAAACAGCCTTCCATCTTCTCTATTTTGTCTAGAGATTGCAGCAGTTCAATTGCATGGTTAGACTTGACTCCAAATTCTTGAATGCTTCATCTTTCTACCACACCCAAATTATTTCCTATTTAACAGTCTTGAGTCCTTCAGACTTATCCAAGAGGCTTGGAAATACCTTCTCCAAACTCCCCTTAGTGTTGTCATATTTCCTTCCTTGCATGGATCAAGAATGTTTTTACTAAGCATGGAGGCTGTCTCTTTTCCAGATCTTCTATTTATTTGGCCTAAATATATCAAACAAATTACTGTAGCCTTGTGGGATTTAGTCCTTAAAGATAAAGTCAAAATTCCTCCTTGTTTCACAGGCCACAGAATAGACATTGTGTCAGCAGGCATAAGACAACATTCGTTTCATTGTGTTTCTCCATAAGAGCTCTTAGTTGGGCAAATGAATTGCCAATTGGCATTGATTCTCTAAAACCATCTTCTCTGTAGATCTCAACAGTGAGATGAAGATTTACAGCCAGCATGTTGCAAACAGATGTGCTGTCATCTGAATACTGTTGTTAGAGCATACAGATAGGAGATATAGAATTTTCTAGTTTGTTTGTGTTTTGTTTGTTTGTTTGTTTGTTTTAACCACAGACATTTTCAGTATGGCAAAAGACATGAGTGATATAACTTGAAGTTGCCAGCTACCATTGTCTTGGCCAAGAGTGCTAACTTGACCTCCGAAGCTTCAAAATCAAGCATTAATTGTTCCCTCTTTTTCCATTATAGAGTGATTTCATCCATGTTGCAAACCTACTTGCATGGTGCAGCCCATTTACCAATTACCTCAGCTCTAACCTTTGGCATAGCTTGCTGTTGCCTCCCTATCAGAACTTGCTTTACCTTGACTTGGTGTGTTATTCTCCAGTAATAAGGAGCCTTAGAAAGAGGACAAAACTGGGGATGAACTCATCAACATAGTATGAAGAACACATAATTTGTACACTACTATGACTATCTTATCTTGGGGGTGGTGGTGATGTCACTTAACAACTAGAATATTAACATCAAAGATTACTGAACATATATCACTGTGACAAACATACTAGTCAAAACGTTTGAAGTACTGAGAATGTTTCAAAAACATAACTCCAAGAAAGAAAGAGAGTACTGAGTTGCCAAAAGCCTTAAATTTGTAGTTTTTTGTTGTTGTTGTTGTTTTGTTTAATCTGCAAAGCTTAATAAAGATATATAATAAAGCATGCCTGGGTTCATCTTGTTTCTGCACTCTTATCATATTTTATTTTCTTATTCTCAAGGTATCAGTGCAAATGGCACCCATATACTTGCTTATATGTTTGAATGCTTGGTGCTCAGTTAGTGTAACTCTTAGGAAAGAATCAGAAAGTATGGCCTTGTTGGGGAACCAGCACTATAGATGGGCTTTTGGATTTCAAAACCCCCAGCAGGCCTCTGGCTCTCGCTCCCGCTCCCTGTCCCGCTCTCGCTCTCTTCCTGATGCATGTAATCAGGATATATTAGCTATTGTTCCAGGGCCATACCTGTGTGCTTCCTGCCACGATGATCATGACCTAACCTTCTAAAACTGTCACCAAGCCCTTAATTAAATCCTCTCTTTGTAAGAGTTGCCTTGGTCAAGGTATCTCTTCACAGCAGCTGGACAGTAACTAAGACATGTTACAGACTTTACACAGTTTGGCTTTTGCTCTCCTCAGTTGTGGATATCCTTGTTCTCTTGAAAGGTAAGTTGTTTGCTTCAGTGACCAAATTTGCTTAGCTTTAAAATCTAGAACTGTGTCTAAGGTTTGCTTCTACCCAGTTATATGTTGAAATACCCAGTTATTTTCTGTGCTGCTCTTTACTGTTTCAGACAATAAAATACTTGAGGTCTTAATCCTGTGTATGTGTGTGTGTGTGTGTGTGTGTGTGTGTGTGTGTGTAAGGTTCCTTGCACAATATTTGGTGATAAATAATGTTCACTTAAATTATAATGATTAGACACATGAATAAAAACAATATGATCTCAAAATGGTCTACCAAGGCACCCCCCACAATAGTTTATATTTCAAAAAAAATTCCTTCTATGTTTTAAGTAAAAGATCATAAAGACACATGTTTTCCCCTAAACATCAAAGAGCTCATGCAGAAAGGACATCAGACTATTTATGTGCTAATGAGACTCATGTGGGCTTCATTTCCTCAGAGTAACCACAAGTGAGCGAGCTCTGGACGATAGCATAGGAGAACCATCGCACAGTGAGGCATAATGAGGATGTTTATGATGAAATAAACATTTATCAGCGAGAGAGCAGACACTCTGACACAGTGTCTCTCTCTCTCTCTCTCTCTCTCTCTCTCTCTCTCTCTCTCTCTCT
>NW_021604565.1:18899075-18917160 GCF_004785775.1 Grammomys surdaster | reverse complement strand
TCTCTCTCTCTCTCTCTCTCTCTCTCTCTCTCTCTCTCTCTCTCTCTTAACCCCAACTCTAAAGTAATAAACCCAAGACGATGATGACATTTCTTGGGACAGTAGGTAGAGAGGAAATTTCTTTGGTACAAAAAGACAAAGGTTCCCATTGTGGTCTCTGCTGGACTGAAATTGTCTTTTCAAATGCTCTAGATAATCATAGGCGTGAGCTCTTTGGAGAATATACCTGATGCACATAGAGATATCCCATCCACTGTCTCTGAGCAAATCTGTGTCATGATTGGCCTAGGAGCAAACCTTTTGGTGATTCAGACATGTCCTTGTACATTTTAAGGGGCAGTTACAGATAAGAAGTACAGTTATCTACCTAATCCCCCTTCTTCCTACCTTCCTTTATTTAGAGTGCACCTGGCACAGGGCAATCTGGAAGTGCTAAATAGTTAACGTCTCAATAAATAAACTTCTACCCATGCAGGATGTTTTGTGGATAAGAGCCTTGTCTCTTCTTTCCTGACAAAGAAGTTGAAGAAATTTGTGGGTGCATTCGGTTTTCCCAGTTTTTGTATTGTTTTTGTTATGAGCCCCAATTATTAAGTATGATTTTTAAATAACACTTTATGTATAGCAAGTGAATATACATGAAATAAGAGCATAATAGAATTATTTGGTGCTTTCAAAAATTAGGAACTAATACACCATTTATATATTTGAAACTCTTATTAGCATTTCTTCTCCCCAAAAGCTATGTGCACTTCTTAGTATATCATAATCTATATCTGTCAGGGTATATGTTTCTGACAATTGTGAAGACTCAACCTGTCCAATAGGAGAAAGATTCCCTATAAAAATGGTCTCAGAGGACCAGATCCTGTGAAGACAGGGGAACAGATAGTGGGTCAAAGCAGTCACCTCAATATCAGCTGTGAACTGTGTTATATTTATTTCATTCACCATTATCCATCCCTTTACGGAGTGTTCTCACATGTATTCACCTAGACTCACACTAGTGATAACCAAGAGAAGGATTTGTGCCTGTTCTGAATTACAGTATAAGATTGGGGGAAAGGATCCTTCCTTAGGCAGTGTTAAACAGGGCCTTGGGAATCAGAAACTCCCTAAAGACATATGTGAGTTAAAACACTTTACCACACTGATCTCCCTTTGACAAGTCATTGTCATATTTGCAGTCTGGGAATATTTAAATATTAAAAGAGTCATTCTATTTGTATATTCTCTCAATTTAAATGTTCCCTGATTTAAAATGTAAGAGATACTTTAGTCCAGGGTAAGGAAAGTGGCCTTCTTCAGTTTGCTTTTTCTGTTCTGTAGTTTTGGCAGGCCTGACCCTGCATCTTGGCCATTTATGCTGTCCATAATTGTTCCCACCCACAACATACTCAGTCCTTTAAAGCATAGAGCTTGAGCTTCAAATAAATGCAAAGTTCAAGCTATTTTTAGAATTATTATTTCAAAGGCAAATATTTATTTGGCTTTAAATATTTCCAGATATATTATTGTTTTCCAACATAAAAACTTACTATCTCCCAAGAAACATTTTAGCAAAATGTTTATTTCAAACTGTCATATTGTTTTGTGTTAATGCATTGAGCTTTCTGCTAAGTGTCTTTCTCAGCTGAAATCACTGTCATCAGGCTGCGTTCTGTTTTGGAACTGACGGTTCTCTTCCAAGCTCTCTGTTGGCAGAATCCATTTACTGGGGCTGTAGAGTTCAGGATCTATTTTCTTGCTGGACATCAGCTCATGGCCACTCTTGGGACAGAGTATCTTGAGTCTGATATAGTAGTATAGGTCCTTTAAATTTATATCTGGAGGTCAGCTGCAGGATTGGAATCTAACACATTCACTTTGCACGTGACATAAACACAACAGGGAAAAGGAAGTGTTGGGCATACTGCCCATCATGCTTGCAAACCAAATGTATCATAATTCTGACAGATAGTTTAAAAGATTAAAGAAGGCAATAGTCTACTAAACAATGGTACTAGGAGTTGAGCTACCATTGTGACTTGTACCTTACATTGTCCATTTTTGCTGCCATATATAACTTTGGCATTTAAAAGATGATTGATCCAACTTGGGAAGGGCTAAAATAATGTACCTTACATATGGAAGGTTCCATAATTTTTAAAAGTATATGTTCATTTATTTTATATTCACTAATTTTATATATTGTAGGTTATTAAAATATATTGGGTTAAGTACATATTACTTTAACCCATTTTCTTTGTTCTCCTTTCTTTTTACCCCTTTCCATTGAAGTTCCATGTCTCATGCAATACATGTTTCTTTATTACAGAAATGGCCATGCAGAAAAAAATAGATACTAGATCCACACCCTAGCACAGCATCAAAGACAGTACTAAATGCACTACATGTGCTAATTTATTCAAGGTCTTCTGAATCCATATAGGAGACACTCATCTTAACAGTAAAGAAATCAAACTGTGGCCTGGGATGAATATCTTAGTAGTAGATGACTTTCATTCTCTGGTATGTGCAATGTTGTGGGTTCAGTCCTCAGCTAAAAGACAAGATGTTGAAGGAGGAAATGAAAAACAATGGAGAAAAAAGGGCAGAAGAAGAAAGAGGAGATGAGAGAGGAGAGATGAAAGATGCACAGAGGAGGGAGAGGGATCTGTTGGAAATTAGAGAGGAAAGGAGGGAAGACTGGGGGTGTGGATAGGAGAACAGCAAGAGGGACAAAGGTGGAAGTGAGAGGTAAGAAGATAGACTGGATATGTGGGATAGGAAGATGAAAAAGAAGATGGAGAGGATGGGAAAGTAGGGGAGTGAAAGGGAGGAGAGGAGTAGAGGGGAGCAGAGGGGAGGAGAGGAGTAGAGGGAGAGGGAGGGGAGGAGAAGGGTAGAGGGGAAGAGAGGGGTAGAGGAGAGGGGGGAGTAGAGGGAGAGGGAGGGGAGGAGAGGGGTAGAGGGGAGGAGAGGGGAGGGGAGGAGAGGAGTAGAGGGGAGGGGAGGGGAGGGGAGGAGAAGACCTTAAAGCTCTAGGAACTAATGCTGGTGTCAGTGACCTGAAGCCGACTTTTTGGTCACTTGCTGTCTCACCCGGTGTTTTTATTCTTTATTCTAACCATCTATAACTATGCTGAAATGACATTTTAGTGTTTTTTTAGCATCTTATGCCTTTTCCCTTGATGATATAGTCTCAGTTTTCCAAAAACAAACACAAAAACCAAAAAACAAATAAACAGACAAACAAAAACCAAGACCAATAACAAAACATCTTTACCAGTTTAGCATATCATATCAACTTGGCAACTGGATTGTAAATGCCACCATGTCTATTGTACAAAAAATCTTTAAAATAAAATGGTACACCTGACCAGGAGTAATTTTAAATAAATCTTATTAAATATGAACATCAGCCTATATAGTAACTATGTAGTATATAGTAATAAATGTTCACTAAAGATTGAAATATATTGCATATAACCTTATCTAAACAGAAAACAAGGACATTAACATGTTTTGATAAGAAGCCTCTATTTTATGTAATATAGAATGACTTTATTTCCCAATTCTAAAATGTTATGCTTGCAAATTGTAATTATACATCTCAGTTTTCCCCAGCTGAAATGACCTCAAATGCCTTTGAAGGTCACCTGTCCTCTCTCCATAGACATCTGCCATTCTGGGACCAGGTTTAGAAGCTGCACTGGAAATGAATGCCAGCTGCTCTGTTCCAAGTGTGGTTGCTCACGTGCGAGCCCGGGCTCTGTATCCTTGTGGACTTGGGTCCTGCTGCCGCGAGTGCAGTTCTGTTTGTTGTCCTATATCCATGGCCCTGAGGTACCTGTAAATCCCTACAAATTTTAGGAAACATCGTTTCTTCTGGACTGTTCTCCCTCACTCACAGTGGCTGCTCATTCCTATCTGTGAGTTCACAATCTGTTACGAGGGAGCCAGGGTTCCCTTTTGCTGATATTAGTCTCTGTAATAGGGTAATTTTAAAACGTACTCAGGGAGAAGCTTCGGCACAATGTTATTACAGTTTGAAAGAAAAATAGGACAGTCGAGGTGAAAATTTTTGGCAGCTGCCAAAGGATGTGGAGAGAAAGAGAAAGTCAAACACTTTAAGTTAGAGTCCAAGAAAGCAGATCTGTTTAGCAAAGGATGTCAGCAAGTAGCTGCGTGGAGGAGAGAGGAGTATGAGAGAAGCTTTCATACTTTCAGAGAAAGTGAGAAAACCCAGAGTATCAGTAAAAGCAAGGGCTTAATGCCAGTATAGGAAAGAGAGAAAGACAGAGGGGGGAAAGAAGAAGGGAAGGTGGGAGATAGAGAGGGAAAGGAGAAGGAGAGGAAGAGAGAGCAATACAAAGAAAGAAAAGGAAATCTGTCTGAAAAGGAAATATGTTTGGGTTTTGTTTGTTTTTTTTTTTTGTTATTGTTTTGTTTTGTTTTTTTTCCAAGTTAGAAAGAGCTTAGAAACGAAAGGAAGCTTAGCAGTGCGGCAGGACTGTTCTATCACAGGCTGAACCCCGGGGAGGTTTCTGGGAAGGGTAAGAACTTTATCTCCTTAAGGGGATACTTACTCCTCTTCTCAGTACATCCTCAGTGAATCAGCTATTTAATTCTGTGTTCTCTTGGACAAGTGATTGGCATATAAATCAGAAAAAATGAGAAGAAAATATTATGTAATATTTTAATATTTGGAACAGATCAGAATGTCATGCCTCCATCCAGAGTCAGAGTTATTCTACTCTTTTGATCAGAAAAGGTCTGAGGAAGGTCAGTTATCATGTTTTCTATTGTTACTATGGAACTGAGAGGGTCCATAGCCAATGGCCTTTAAGGATACTAAACCCTGTCTAGTTCCCTGGACATCACCTCCCAAAAATTGAGACTCAAGGCTGAAGCAGAGTCTCAGAGGTTAAGAGTACTTGTTGTTTCTGCTAGGAATTGGCTCCCAGCAGCCCACCAGGTGACCCACAACTGCCTCTTCTGGTCTCCGTGGACACCTGCCCTCATATGCACATACACATTCCTCCTGCTGCTCCAGAAATAAAAATAAAAACCAAATCTTGAATATACTTGAGAACAAAAAATTATCTAAGACATGGACTGAATTTGGGAAAAGACACAACTCATTTCTGCCACAAACAGCCAGAGACTTTTCAGCAGAAGGACCTGTGCCTGGACTGGAGTTTCCCTCAGTCCCTCACAAAGAGCTTCTAGGCAGGGGTGCTCGTTTAGAAGAGAGAGATTTCGGGAAATCAGAGCTCATGCTGGCCTTCTGGCCTCTGTCCAGAACAGAACCAGGGACATTTCTGGCTTGTGACCAAGGACAAGAATTAGAACTGTTCACTTCCAGGTTTTCTTTTCCAAAAACTTACTTTACCAGTTTCTCTCTCTGTCTCCAGTTCTTGTCAATAGTGTTAAGCACATAAGACCGGGTATAAAACTGTTTCTTAGCAACCAGCATTCCTTCTCAGCAGATCATGGGTGTCATGAGAGGGTGAACTTTGCTAATTAAATATCAGGTTCTTTACTCTATGCAAATTCAATTCTATTAAGTATTGTGCACAGAAGACAGTAGTCATTAAATTCATTTCATAGTTTTCTCTCCCTCTCTTACAATCTGTATGCTAATGCTGTTGAAAGTCCAGTGCATGCTATTTACCTGATCCATTGCTGTACCTTATCTTTGCATGTTACATTTATGATTATACTTATTATATATGCTATATATGATACTATGGTTACAGTGAGTAGTCTTGGAAGCCATTGTGGATGAACTCATCTTCATCATCTTATTTGGGTCATTTCTCCAGTTTCTCTGCTAAACATAAAAGGGTAAGACTCAAATTACCCCATTAAGGTTTAAATTACCATACGAAAAACTGGCAGTTTGGGGGCTCTGATTGGACACATGACATTCTAGTCTTTTCCAAAAATTACATTACATACTACGTCTCCTTTAAGCACTGATCCAGATGGGCTTGTCAATCATCTGGCCAGGAGACCTCACCATTGGAAAGCTGATTCACCTGATGACAGGATAATGAGACATAATTAGTCCTTTAATGAGATAATGTGCTTACCCTTCTGGCGAGACCCTCCTTGATGCTGGTGGATCCTCTGAGCTGAAACTCTGCTAAGCATTCCCATTACTTTGATATCTGAGAAAAGCATAATTTTTACTCTAATTTCTTTTTGTCTCTTTTACGTCAGCAGGCTGAGCTTGCTTTTGCTGATAGCCTGGGCTGCCTCGATTTTTTGAAACTCCTCTCACCATGTCCTCCATGCAGCTACTTGCTGACTTCAATTGATAAAAATACCTGGTTTTGTGAATCCATCTTAATAGGAATGAATTTCTCTCTTCCATTTCTCCTTCTCCTTCCTTACATCGGCATTCCAAGCCTTGTAGCTTGCCTTTCCTGTTGTTTTCCTCTTAAACAATAATAAAATTGTCCTTGATCTTCCTCCTGAGAACATTTTATATTAATGAGACTAAGAACCCAAAAGAAAACCCTCATTTCTCATAAAAATATGTTATGCTCTGGTACTATATAACATGCTATGCTACAATACAATATTATACAATAAGACATGATATTTCATGATATAATGTGATCCTGAAGTCAGGACTTCTGCTTATAGAATTCCTCTGGATTCTTCTTGCTCAGCAAACAGACCATCCACTCTGTACTCCTTTCTTTCAATGTTCTTCTTGACCAAGAAGAACAGAAATCTTCTTGCCTTCACAGCCAGATACTGTTTGCTACTGCTGCAGTCTGTACCCCTTTCTGGAAACAACCTCCGGCAGAGGCCATGTTAGCTCCTTTGCTTACCAGTAAACTTTATGCCTGAGGAACCAGTATAACACAATGCCTAAGGAACTCTCTGAGAAGAAGCAGAAACTCAGTGACTATTTCTGAAACGGGTAGACAAATGAAATTTTTCTTAAGCATGGATATAGTTTCAATGCTCTACCAAAGCCTTCAGTGTGTTTTAGTGAATTATGTAGCTATGCAATGAAAGATAACAGAGCATAAAGAAATTCTAGGAAACAAACATAATACAATTATAAATGCTTTTCTGGAGAGTTATTTTTCCAATGACAGGAACCAGTAGTTACCAGTGTGGGAATAAGGTACATACTGATTTGGGTAGAGCAAATTTTTGGGACAGACTTTCCTGGGGCAGCTGTTCTAATGTTCCCCTTGATACTGAATAAAGTCCCCAACATAGACTCAGCTACTCAATACTCAGGATCATTCTCAGCATTAGCCATCCTTCTCTTTCCACTTAATGCTTAATCATTAGGTCTTTCAGGCTGTAACCTTTGAACTACCCATAAATACAATCTTTCTTTTCTCTGCATCTTCATTACTAATGTTCTACGCTATTGTAGTATACGCTCACTGTTTCCACAGTTCTACTTTGGTGCCTCTCAATTTCATCTTCTCATTACCCCTGGATTATTATACAGCAATAAAATATGGAATACAGTACGCCCCTCTTTAAATGACTCCAGCTGGGGGCTCCAAGTCACCTTGGATTTCGTGAGTTGGCTGACTCAGAATGACAAACAGCCCTTAAAGGGGATGTCATCTACCACTTCAATTTCTTCTCCTCAAATTTAAAATTCTAATGATATAAAATATAAGTGCCCCCCCTTAAATTATGAGACTTCACAATAAACGTTCTCAAAACAAGTGATAGTTCATCAAGATTCTTTAAGAATACTCTCTGCTGTGCAATTGAAATCTGTTCCAGAATTTCAAATGTATCTGTGATGTTTAAAATGAATCTTTAACCATAAAAATGTTATTATGCTCATCTCAAAGTCATTTCCCACATGGAAGCAGGCAGAAGTTTAACCACAAAGCCATCACCATGGAAAGATATGTGTGTTTCTCTTAGACATTTAGTGTCTATGACCAAAATAAATAATATTTCTTGACCTCCACTTAATTATATTAGTAGGCTGAGTCTCTAAAAACATGCCTGAAACTTTAGACTTCTCCATTATTAACCACTATTTATTGCCCTTAAATAATACTTGAAGCTATAAAAAAAGGATAATTTCTATTGTAAGGATTTTCTGTGTAACATAGACTGAAATCTCCATGGAAATGCCTTATGTAGAGATCCAATTTTAGCTGCATTTATAATTCACAAAGGCAATTACAAGAAGCCAATAACCCCAAAGTTATGATACTTGAAATTCCAAATTTCAACCAGTCAATATTTATAGAGCACCCACTGAGTGGGAAATGCTGCAGTGGCACCATGCATAAAATCAAAGTAAGCATTTTATTACAAGGAATGAACAATTCAACTGGGACACCACTGTTTAAAATCCTCAGTATACTGCTAGTCACTTGAAACATAAAATTGAATGGCAAGTTAATAAGAGAACTCACTGGAGAACTTGTTTCTACAATACAAGTGTGTTACTCATAATACTGTCATATGACAAATGCTGAGGAAGGTACATTGCACTATACTCAGCATCCAAATAGAGATTATTTGTATTTCTACCTTGTCAGTGGAATGCTAAGGCACATTTCCAAGTTTCTATTTGCTTAAGGACTATTAATCTCTTTCCTGAAAAACAGTGAAACCAGATTCCCAAAGAAAACAGAAAGACTCAGAGAAGGGGTAAGTAACACTACTCTGACAATGGTGAGGGTACTTCTATCTTAAAAGGCATAACTGACTGATACATATCACTTCATTCCCGACTATGAATTCATAAGCATCAATTGTCAGTTACAAAAGAAATTTAGAACAAATAACTAGCTGTGGTGCCTAGTAGCATACCAAAGCCCATGCTACCCTCCAGGCTTCTTGAGCATCACCAATATCTATTACAGAATCCAGGCTGGTATGCCACCTCTTCTCATCCTGTCCCCTACTGTAAACTTTAAGCTCCTTGGCTTCCATCCCCACAAGCTTTTCATCCCTACATAAACCTGACATTTCAGTCATGCACTCTCTTGGTTCCCCTCTTTCTTTTCTTCCTCTCTTGGTCCTTCCTTCTCTCTCTCCCCACTTCTTTCATCTCAAGGCCCAGTTCAATCTGCTGCCCATGCTTAGTCTACTATTTTCCTTCCTCTGAACTCTTCCTGATGCCTCTGGTTGTACTCTTTCTCATATCCACAACAACATGATAAGGTAATCATACTCATGTTTTGTAGTGTTGAGATAAATAGTAGAGTACCCAAAACGATTTAAGGCAACAGATCATAAGGTAGGCAGAAGAGGTAAGGCTGGTTTACAAAAGGTAGGTGTGAGCATGCGGGAGGTAAAGCAGCAATAAGACAGAAGAGTAAGTCTATGAAGATGTCATAGATAAATAGTAATCTGTGGCTCAAGGTAGTCCATTCACTGAAAGCAGAACGCCTGATGCTCTGAAAACCCTGGAGAGGAAGTGTGGCGTAGAAGACCTACCTTAAGCTAGGATGTTAACTAACCATTCCATTCCTGCAGGCCTCAAGTATAAAACTGTGATAGCAGAACATGTTGCAGGCAAGGGGAGGAGGATTTACGTGTGACCTGGGACATGTCAATTTATTTTCTTGTTTTTGTACTGAAGATTCAAATAAGTTTTAGATACTAGATTCTTCCCTAAGTTAGGAATAAAATTGACATAGTCTCTCCCTCATGGACTTTGTAAATTTTTATTTTAAAAGAGACTTAGGAAATAAATAAACAATTATGTATTTTCAGATAACAACCAAAACCCAACCAACCAACCAACCAACCAAACAAACAAACAAACACAAAACAACTGTGAATAGAACATTTCAGTGTAAGACCTAAAGCAAAAGTTTAGAGGATAAAGATACAATTCAGAGAAAATTGTTAGATGATCAATTGTATGGACTTTTTAAAAGAAACAAATCTGGGAAAACTCATAAGGAGAAGGCATTTTAGGTGAAGAAACATTGAATGTCAATTGCTGGAGGTGACACCAGTGAGATGTGCTCAGAAGAAAGACATTGCCTTCAGCAGCCAATGCCCAACATATTGAAGAGACAGTGGAGACCAAAATCTACCAAGCTACAAATACCTATTCTTTGGTGTTCAGGACTTGACCTTCATTCCAGGTGGGAAGTGTTGAGGAGTTTGACCAAGATGCAATACAATCTTCCTAGGCTTTTGAAACATGATTTCAGTGTTCCTGCTTTGTGAAGGGGTTACAGCGGATATGTGATAGTCTTCATGTTCTCATTATCATGGAGATTATGGTGGGCCAAACAACTTCCTAAATATTACTCCAGAAATGTCTAGCAGGCAGAGATTTACTTTTTTGAATAATACTTTTAAAAATTAATTTATTTATTGACATTCCAAATGTTGTTCCCCCCTTCTGGTCTCTCTCCCAGAGTTTTTCACCATCTCCCTCCCCTTTGTCTGTGATGAGTGTTTCCCCAACCCCATCTCACCTCACCTCACCCCCCTCCACATCTCCCTTTCCTGGGGCAAAACTCTGTACAGGATTAGGCGAATCTTCTCCCACTGAGGCCAGACAAGGCAGGCCTCTGTTACATGTGCCAGAGACCACAGACTAACCCATGTATGCTCTTTAGTTGGTGGCCTAGTCTCTGGAAGCTCTGAAGGATCTGGATTAGTTAACATTGTTCCTCTTCCTATGGGGCTGCCAACCCCTTCTGTTCTTTCAATCCTTCCTCTAACTATCCCATAGGGGTCCTGTCCTCAGCCCAATGATTGGTTGTAAGTATCTGCATCTGTCTCTGTCAGCTGCTGCAAGAGCCTCTAAGAGAGCAGCCATGCGAGGCTCTGTCTATAAGCACAACATAGCATCAGTATTAGTGTTAGGGTTTGGTGCCTTCCTGTGCTATGGATCTCAAGATGGGCCGGCCACCGGTCTGACTTTCATTCTGTCTCTGCTCCATTTTTGTCCCTGCATTTCTTCAGACAAGAACAATTCTGTGTCAAAACTTTTGTAGGTGGGTTGGTGGCCCCATCTCTCCACTAAAGGCCCTGTCTATCTACTAGAGGTGGTCTCTTCAGATTCCATCTCCCCACTGTTGGATATTTTGGCTAACGTCATGCCCCATTGAGTCCTGGGAGCCTCTCACATCCCAGGTCTCAGGTCTCTGTGACTTTCTAGAAGTTCCCCCACTGCCCCACCCCCTGCAGCTGCATATTTTCATCCATTCTGTTGATCCTCTGGGGTTCTCTCCTGTCTCCCCATATCTGATCCTGTTCCCATTTTTATAGGTGATATTCATGTGTGCAAGAACATTTTAGGAAAATAATAAATGCAAAAAATTTTTAACTGAATCCCATGAAGATAAACATTCATGTTTTCATTGAATTTTAAGCATACATTGTTCCCTAAGATAGAAAAGTCCTTCTGTTGTGGCAGATGCAGCATCAGTTAAGCATATTTGTCTTTAAATATTTCATTTTTTTTCTAAATCAGTGCTACAGAATTTTTAAACAATGATCAAAATCCCAATAACACCCATGGGAACCAAACTATTGGAAGCAGACTCTTCTGGATTCAACACGTGCACCATGGTGTTCTTACAATGGCCGCCACTTCTTGGCAAATAATCTAGGCATGTTCTTGCTATGGCTGTACTCACATCTCATTGGCACCAGGACAGGCATAATTTTATTTCTGGGAAACTCCCAGGAGGAATAAATTCAGATGGTCTATTCTGCTTCATGGTGGTTGTACTTAGCAACAATGTGTAATGTACTGAAAATTGCTTAAAATATACTTTAAATATTTCATCCACTACAACAAACTGACAAAAAAAACCCAAATGAACAAATAAAAACAACAAAAACAGCAGGTATGTGAGGTGATAAGACGTTGCTTAGTAGAACTAGCCATTCCATATTTTGTACATATGTGAGAACAACATGTTACATACATAATAGCATATTAAAAGATTATCACAAAGGCATAAGACTTTTATATTGCAATTTTCAAATATTAAGTAGCTGAGAAAACAGTTATAAAAGAATTCTTCCATATGTACTCCCTTCTTAATTCAGATCAATTACCTGGCTGTTTTGACAATTACATGCATTGTCAAAAGCCTTTGTTGGGTCTTATTATAAACACATGTAATCTGCTGATATTCTTGTACCTAAATTAAGATTTATATTCAGAATAAATAAGAACATTTTCAAAGATATATTTATGTTTTTTCTAAACTTAAAAATTTCTTAATTTTATGGTACCACTGCTATAATCTACAGGGCAATATACTTGAAGTTATGAAAAGAAATAGAAAAATGCTATGCTACAACAGATAAAAGACCCCAGGAAGGTATATCTAACCAATGCTGGGTCACTTTCATCACTAGCTGTGTTTTTGCAAACTGTGGCCCTAACAGTTCTAACAAGAAGTGTCTCCTCTTTAACCTGCAGTACCATTTCTACCTCTAGATTATTGTTCTGTCTGTGGCAGATTTTTACAGTGCCTCTAATGCATTTTGGGTGACTGTCTCAAAGTAACCTTCAGTTTGCTGACAACTCCTAACAACTATAGCCATTTTCTGCTGTTTATAAAATCTTCTGTTACCATCTTCACCACTTCCACCACCAGTTCCACAGCCACCACCACAGGGACTACCTCAGCTTCTTTCCTCCAAACTGCACCCCTTCCTAGATCCATAATTTGATTGTTGTTGCTCACTATAATCTCCAAACTTATTACAGTTTGTGTTATCACCAATGAGTCCTCCTTTGTTGTACACAGCATATTCTCCTCTTCCACCCCTACCACCGTATCTACCAGCTTGGTTTTCATACGCTGGTCCATGATCACCATTGCCTCCTCTGTTACTATAACCAGAACCTCCACCAGAGTTGCTACCACCTCTTCTAAGTCCATTACATCCACCATCCACTACCTCTGGTGCCACCACCATAGCCTCTCCTTCCACCAAAGTTTCCACCACAATTAACATTACTTCTACCACCTCCAAAGTTCCCTCCATGTCCCATAAAGTTGCCAGATCCTCCTTCGTTACCTCTACGAAATCCAGCAGACTGAATCTCTTGTTTAGAAAGGTCCTTCTCATTCCATAATTCTGTACATTGACATTTGGTGTTTCTGAACAACAATTTGTCAACTGTGTCATGATCATCAAATTACAACTCTACCTGTCTTTTTCGACTCTGTCTGTCTTTCCTAAGTTCTATGGTTTGCAGTATCCTATTTCCGTTAAAAGAAGCTTCCCAGTGAACTTGTAGACGTCATCTCTGATCCATGATCTACTTACCTAACACAATGCTGAAAGTCACCTTGGGAGGCGCTTAGGAGGAAAGTCAAAATGCTGTAGACACTGGACTATTTTAAATTTTAATTTACACAGTTTTGTACAGAACTGTTCAACTAACAAAATTGCGTGCCTTAAAAGTTCAAATAAATGTCAGGCGATTTTAAAGATGTGAGTAAACATTTAAAAAAGAGACTAACATCTTAGGATGATGTCTGTATGTTTGACAGTCCTGGGTTCCTCTGCGGGCATATTAAGTGACTCTCTAAAAAATGCAGGTGCTATTGCTTTACCAAGGGTTAGAATCTACATAATTTTGAAATTATATTTTCAGAAGTAGAAGCATTTTAGGAAAGCCATATAGGACTTGAGTCACTCCCTCTAAACCCCCACCTTGCTCAGCATCTACAAACTCCTTCATATCCGATAATTTAGTTAACAGCAAAAAGTAACAATTAATTTAATTTTAACTGACTCAACTGTATGATATCTGGAAAAACTGATATTTCACAAGAAGATCTGACACAATGTTTTCAGATCAGAGGGAAAATGGGAAATGTCTGGCCATGTACCAAATGTCCAAGCTTTGGCAATATCCTGTTAAAAATGCAAGGAGAAAATTGTTAGGTATGCAACAACTTATTCAGAACAATCTTTAAAATGTTTCCATTGTACAAATGGCTTTTTTTCTTTAACCTTAAGTGCTTGTCTGTGTCTAGTGCTCTTCACAATGGACTACTAATTAGATACAGACTCAACACAAGTATCTCTGCAACTCTCCTCAGTTAATCTTACTTGTAACATCCTAATGGTTCCTCCAGAATCCTATTACGAATAGTTGTCTTGAGAGAAAATAAAATAAAAGTGTAAAAGTCCTTTCATATCAAATACATTTGAATTGAATTGAAAATGGCTTTTTTCTTCCTGTAGAGTTATTAGAAGTGTGTTGACACTCAAAGATGTGATGGGTAGGAAGCTACTTACTACCATTATTCTCCTGAACCCTCTCACAAGACTGTAGCCTCTATTTTGGTGATTAATTCTTCACTTTGGATGTGGATGACTTTGGGTTTATTAATGAACCTTTTCAAATTTTCAGGCTCATTTGTCTTAAAATTGAGCTAACAATAGTTAATTCACATATTTTAGAGTTATAGCATGGTAAATTAAGTAGGCTATATAAACTATTAAAAGCAAATGGTGTTTTATAAGTTCTGGGTACAATTACATGGTTTTATAATTTTTTTAAGTTTGGCAGAAAACTGATAGTTTTATTTGTACATATGTTGGAACACTTATGCAACCAGGTTAACAGTTAGAATTCATTGTAATTCATGTTTTTTTGGAGTCCAAGAATTGATTCCTTCTAGCAACAATAGTTAATTTTTATTTGTAAAATGTATCATTATATGATATGAAACAGTCAAGATTGATGAGTCAATGTCAATTTTTATAAACATTACTTCAGTATGAAGACTTCATTATAAAATTATACAAATGTGTACTTTGTCAGAAACGTAATCCATTAAAATAAAACATATCAGCTATGAGAACAATTATGTAACATTAGCTTATTTAGGTCAAAAGGACGATGTTATATCTGAAGCCAACTTGCACTATATGATAGATATCTTGTCTCAAAAATAAATATTATTGCTCTTTATTTAGGTTAATTTAACTTTCAAGAATTTACAAATTTTGGGGATATCATACCTTTAGAAATAAATAGCATTAAGTCTTAGGTAGAATATCATGTCCTAGATGGAATGTTAAGGCCTAGGCAAAATGTTAAGGCCTAAGTAACTGTTACTTGGCTAGCCTGCCATTA
This sequence comes from Grammomys surdaster, assembly GCF_004785775.1. NCBI lineage: Eukaryota > Metazoa > Chordata > Mammalia > Rodentia > Muridae > Grammomys > Grammomys surdaster. The sequence goes on along the minus strand of NW_021604565.1, from coordinate 18,902,075 downwards.
TAAGGAAAGTTTCTTATATGTTTCTACTGTTACTAGGAAACTTTCTAAGGCCAAGTTAATTACATATTCTGATATGTTTGTGCCCTTAGAAATCAATCATGATAAAAGTCAGTAAAACTGTTTTGCTGTTAGCCACAATAATCTTGGACCTGAACCAATCACCCAGCAGCACTTCCAGCATGTGTTTATAAGCTTTTATGGTATAAGATGCCCCTAGGATGGACCCTACATAAGAGATATAAGAAAGTACTTAAAATGAGACTTCCATTTTAAATAGTCATTCATTAACGTTTAAGTTCCCAAGACCTCTCTGGGAACTGACATCCAAATTGGCAGAAAGAAACATATATGTGGGCAACTGACATCCTGGTTGGCAAGTTAAGGCATGTTAGACAAAACAAGACCTATACTGGTAGACAAGTTAAGACATGAGTGTTAGGCAAGGCTGCCACAATTGAGTATTCTAACCCATGGGAGCAGGATAAGTGTACAACAAAGACATGGTCCTAAGGAAATCTCTCTATCCCTAAATCATGAATGGGGAAATAACTTGGCATAGATGTTTAGAGCTCACAGGTTTTGAAATCCCAGTAACTTAAAAAGCCATGGGGTCATGGTTCAGTTCCTGAGTCTGGACTGTAACCCTGGTTGATCAATCTTGGGGCATATGCTCTATAACCTATCCCTTTCAGGTTGAGTTTGATGTTTATGTGTTCTGTGAGGCAATTCCTGTCCCCAACTTGTAGACAGTTATAAACAGCTTAATATACCAATAGATACAAAGAAAAAAAACACATTTTCATAGTGCAGATTCTGTTTTTACGGAGAACAAGTAGCCTACAATAATATGCTTCTTTTTGTTTTCTTTTTTTCCCCAAAATATGAAGCTAGTGGGGAATATACAATGACTAGTCTTCACGGAATGTGGAGCAGAAGAAACCCCAAAGGTATGGAGTCACAATAGGACAAGGCTGTGTGGTTTCCAACTGACATCTCGCATAGTCCCTAGGAATGAATACAAACAATAAAAACTGCAAGCAATTATCTCACTTCATTCCTGGAGTTTGAAAGAGAAGCCTAAGAGACATGGTGCTTCTGGATGCTCTTCCAGGGGCAGTCGGCAGGGTCCCACAAGGCTAGGAAAAGATGCTATGTGGTTGAAAATTTGCAGCCGTTCAAAAATTACTTTTAACTTTGTCTGCTTTTTAGCGTCTCACAGATAACTTTAGGAGCAGATCACTGAAGGGAAGAAAAGAAAGACACATTTAATCACCACAATAAACAGAAAGGGAATCACTGGCAGCCAGTGAGTAACTTTACTTCTCTCTGTAGATTTGGCAAAAATCTGGTTAGATTTTGCCCTTAATTTGAAGACTTAACATGGCAATATATTGAAACCATGTGTCTGTCTGCCTCTGTCTCTGTCTCTGTGTCTGTGTCTCTCTGTCTCTCTGTCTCTCTGTCTCTCTGTCTCTCTCTGTGTGTGTGTGTGTGTGTGTGTGTGTGTAATACCAGGGTTACAGTTGATAAGACCTCCCTGAAGATTTCTCAGAGACATTAACCAAATGCCAATGTTTTACCAATGACTGATATTGTTAAAGAATTCATGTTTGACCAATTTTCAAATTACTCAAATTCCAGGAGGCTATTTAACCTATTGACCATCTGTCAATCTTCCCTCCCATGAGTCACGCACAAAGAAAAATGAAGAGATAAACTAAGCTAGTGGTATGCTCTAAATTATATCTTAAATATAGAATTACATGTTCATGGCAAAAGAAGTAATTTCAGAAAAGACTACACAGATAAGAATGCTATACAGTAAAATTTACAGCATTCTTCTCAATCCTTTCTACACTCATGAACTCTCCTCAGATATAGCTGCTCTTCAGTGTTTCTTGTCTTCCACACACTTTCCTGTGTGATTAACAGGAGAAATCCAAGTTATTTTATATAATTTCTGAAAACAATATAAGCACGAAGATTATACACAAGACAATGCTATTTAACAACTAGCTTCTACCTAAAGTCTTTTGGATATCTATCTATCTATCTATCTATCTATCTATCTATCTATCTATCATCTATATATTTATCTGTTTATCATATATCAATCAACTATCTATTATCTATGTTCATCCAGTTATATGCTATCGATCATAATTTATTATCTATCCACATCTATCTATTCATCAATCATCATCATCATCTATTGTATTCTCTCTCCACATTGATTATAATCCAGTTGCCTATATAATGCTGAAATAAACATCTTCACACATATTATGTATTAAATCTTCATGTAATTGTGTGAGATTGTTAATGTGATATTGTTTACTAAAATTATATAATGTTTTCATAATCCTTTCTCTTTTTTCAACATAATATTTTATTGGTTCTTTGGGAATTTCATGTCATGTATCCAGATCACACTCATTCCCCAGTCCTTCTATGTCTGTAACCGCCTGAGCTTGTGACCTCCCATTCCAAAATACTTAAAAATAAAATTTAAATTAAGATTAAAAAAAAACCAAGTCCAATTTGTGTTACCTATACTCATTGGTGCATGGTCAAACTCTCAGTGGCCTGTCCCTTAAATACTACAGATTTTCCTCCTGCATCTCCAAGAGGAGCCCTCAATTCTTAAGAGCTAAGTTCCCAATCCTTATCACCCTTTTTCAGAGTTCTCTTTGATTATGACTTCCTGTTTAGGCTGCTACTTTTGGGGGGATAGGTGTGGGGGTTGTCACAGAAGCCATCCATGTCGTCTTTCTTGAGCTATGTGTCTATAATCACCAATGTCACTGTCATAGTTAATCCTGATTGGCAGTTTCACTGTTTTTTAGAGGCACCTGAAAACATACCTCTGGTTATGTCTGATGGTGTTTCTAGAAGGGGGAAGATTCAACCTGAATTAGTGGGCTGGGGTTTTAGACAAGATAAAGATGAATGAGAGAGAGAGAGAGAGAGAGAGAGAGAGAGAGAGAGAGAGAGAGAGAG
>NW_021604565.1:18818282-18899065 GCF_004785775.1 Grammomys surdaster | reverse complement strand
GAGAGAGAGAGAGAGAGAGAGAGAGAGAGAGAGAGAGAGAGAGAGAGTCTGAGAGAGACACAGAAACACACAGAGAAAGAGAGAGAGACAAGGAGATACAGAGAGACAAGACAGAGAGAGACAGGGAGACAGAATACCACACACCACACAGAGAATCTATGCACTAGTACTCATTGCAATCAAGAGGCAACACACTTGTAGTGATGCTTTTCCCACCATAATAGACTATACCTATAATCCATGAGCCAGAATAAATCCTTCCCTCATCAAGTTGCTTCTTATTTGGACATTTGGTCAGAACAACAATAATAAAAAAAGTAGAAATAAGTATCATTACCGGGATCCTCAAACACCAAAATGTCAATAATATAAGTATGAATTTGAAGACAATTCTTTAAAAGGAATAGCACAAAGATATATAAAAATATTATAATAATCTACAACTAAATTCAGAACAGTAAAAGTACAAAAACCTGAAAATAAAGTTTTAAGTCAAGTAGAGAGAAAGAAAATATTAAAAGAAGATGAATTAGTCAGTCAACATCCAAACAATACAGAAACACTGTGACTTGAAACCCAGTGTAAGTAAAAAATTTATGAGCTTCAGCAAATATTAAGCGACAAAAAACATCATGCAAACTTAGAATCAGTAATAGACATAAAGTGACAAACCTTATTATAATAAGAATAGAGGAGATATTTAGAATTGACACATTATATAGTTATAAAATTATATTTTAAAGTTACTTTAGAATGGTGTAACTTAGATCATATGTTTCTTCTTTTTATTTTAGGTAAGAAAGTGAAAGTCAACATTGGAAGAGGATATGTTGTTGTAAGAGATAACCAGAGCAAAAAAGCCCTCAAAATCCATCATATACATGTATGAAAGTGTCAAAATAAATAAAGTATGTTTTAAACAAAAGAAAACAGAACTTCTGATGAAAAATGGAGATATGGTATCTTGGAGAACAAAAGAAGGTGCTAGTATTATATTCTCAAAAAAAAAAAAAACCCTGGGCAACACATTCTTTAGCATATTAAATTGGTTCAGAAATGGGCAAATAGAGGTGTCATCTTAGTTATTTTTAAGTAAATTATAAGGTTACAATGTGTTAGATTATATGCTACCCTAGTTAATCCTGAGTGACTACTTCGTGCCACTTCTTGGCACTATAAAGATATGCAGCCAAACATGGTTCTTACTACCTGAATTTTGTTTTAAAATGTTCTGTTTGGTTACTTAAATCTGGTAAGAAAGAATTTTAGTCAGTAGATTGAGGATAAGCTAGCATGTATCTGTGCTTATTTTGTATAATGACTGAGCTAGGATTTTCTTCTCCTGCTTAAGGTTTCTGACATTGAAGTAATTAGCATTATTTTGCTTTACAGACATTTGGAAAAGTAGAGTTTCTTCCTTAAGGTCACAGACATAAACTAGAAAATGATAATATGCCCATTTGACTCTAAGCCTGGTTTCATACTTTGACACTGTCTTGACTTTAGAGTCAAAATCTTTGCAGATTTTTTATGTTATTATATAATAGGCCAAACTGCCATTTCCTCTGCCTGACTCAATAATGTAACCCTAACAAAACAAATAACACAACTTAGATCTACTTATACTATGACATGTCATCCTGGAAGGCTGTACTATTTTTGTCATTGATTAATCATTAGGGCTTTAATATATTTTTATCCTTAACTGAAGGATAAAGTTATTGAGTATATGTCAGTGAACCACAAAGTCTGATAACTAAATATCCATAGAAATAGGAATAGTTTTTAAATTTAAATGTTTTGAAAGAAGCCATAAGTCATTGCAGTTTTACAATTTGGTCATATGTTAAAGTAAACAAGGTGAGCTCCCTTTATGGCTAAGAAACTCACTTGACTTATCCAAACATCTGTAATGCAAAGTAATGCTCAACAATGCAAATTACCTCAGTTTTAGAAAGCTTAAGTAGGAGAAGAGAATCCTAGTTCAGTCATTATACAAAATAAGCACAGATACATGCTAGCTTCCTCCTCAATCTACTGACTAAAATTAGTTCTCTACTTACTAGTTTTCAAACAACAAAAGAGATAATTTTAAAACAAAATTCAAGTACATGAAGACTAAGAAACATGTTTGGCTGAGTATCTATACAGTCCTCTAAAGTGGCACCAAGTAAGCCCTCAGGATTAATCAGGGTAGCATATAATCTAATACATTCTAACCTTATAATTTACTTAGAAACAGCTAAGATGACAACTCCACTTGTTCTTTTATGAGTGAGATGTTTTACTATGCTAAAGGAATGTGATGTCTAGTTTTTCGGAAAATATAATACTAGTACCTTTCTTTTGTTCTTTGAGATGCCATGTCTTCATTTTCATCAGAAGCTTTATTTTCTCCTGTTTAGAATATGTTTTATTTCTACTTTGACAAATTCATAATGGATACAATGGATCTTGAGTTTATGCACCCAGATTGTTGCTTCCCAGTCCTCCACAACATATCTATTTCCCATGATCATAAATAATCTCTCCCTTCTTCCCCAAATGAACACAATTATGGCTGCATTATTAAAATGATGACTCTTGGCTTTGTTGGCTTGATCTCGTGCAGGTAAATACAGCTGAAGTGAGTTCATGAGTTTGATGCTCTTGTGATGTCTAGAACATAACATATTCCAGAATTCCTTCCAGTTCTCCAGCTCCAGTTCTCCACACTCTCTTTTACAATGTTCCCTGTACTTTGAGAACAGAAGGGTGACATAATATTCCATGCAGGGCTGGCCAGTTAGCTGTCATTTATTCTCAACACCTTGACCAGATATGTGTCACTGCAATAGTTGCATTTTCACTGCAGAAAGAAGTTTTGCTAGCCAACATCAAGAGTAACACAAATCTATGGGTATAACCATAATATTTAATGAGCAGACAGACAATAGCATTAATGAAACAACAGTAGTAGATTGACACCTATGGACTATAATGATCCCAGCCATAGTTGCTTTTGACCATATTTATACTACTAGGCATGAGATTTTTTTTTCTGTGAAGCATGCCTTTAGACAAATCAGAAAGTAGTTATAGTCATTCCTATAACCTTCATACCTCTACTATACCAGTAGACATGGCTTGCACTTTTTTGATAGGGTTTGGGGTTCACTATCGGGTGATACCTTTGACTTTTCTCCCCAGTGACTCTCATAGTACCCTCCAGCATTAGGAAAGCTCATTTTCATATCATCAGGTAGAAAAGTCCAGATGCTCTGCAGAGAAAATTCTTAGACAGGGAAGAAACCCAATAGCCCTAACATCTTACCATGTGACTGGCATAAGCCAACTTTTAAGTGTGTACTTGTAGATGTCACTAAAATATCTACTTCTCATTTCAGTATAAGAGTCAAGAACTACATTTCCAAAAGAATCCATCTGTCTTGAATTTTATGTCAGAGTTCAAAACTGGGTATCTTTCATGTATATTTAATTTTGGAGAGAAGGAGCAACATAGAATTGGAATGATTTCAAGTAGTTTAATAATTCAGGTGAAAGATAAGTGCATCTTGATTGCTAGAATACAATCATGTCTTATTGTTGATTCTCTTACTGTTGTTGGAATAGATTAAATTAAAATTATCATTCTAACTATAGGTGTGGTGTGTAAGACAGTAAGCCTGATTTTAGAAGGACATGTGACTCATATATAGTCATAAATACATACTGTGTGCATTTAATAAGAGCCTCAGAAATTAAACAAACAAACAAACAAACAAACAAAGCACAGGGAATGAGAGGAGCAAAGGTGGAAGCGAGAGTAAGAGAAAGTGGAGGATAGAGGAGAGAAAGAACAAAAGAGAGAAACACACAAGGAAAGAGAGAGAGACAGAGACAGAGAGACAGAGACAGAGACAAACAGAGACAGACAGAGACAGACAGAGACAGACAGAGACAGACAGAGACAGACAGACAGAGATTTTCTAGAATCTTTATCAACCAATTACCAATTAGTCATCGTCGGAAAATGTAGTTCACTTACTTTGACAGTGTGAAGCCCAAACAGACCAGTAATTATTATGCTAGTTATGGAAACCAAGCTGTCTTTGGGGAAATTTTTTTTGATAAATGAAAGGCAATTTTATCTTCTTGAATAGTGAGTGCTAGAAAATTATTTCCACTGGCAGAATTAGTTCACTCTCAAATTAAATAAAGCTCAAGTAATGAGTCCATGCATGGTGTTTATTTTTCTATTGATCAAAGTGTCACATGTGGCTTTCCAGATCTGGGAAAGTCGTATGGAAAAGGTATATGATACTACCTTTATCGTCTAAAGGATGTAAATATTGATCACCAAAGAGACATTGAATATACTTTGGAGTCATCAATACTTGGATGGAAACTAATTTTATTTCTTTTAAAAGTTAGTCATTTAATCATTCAATACCTATCATGAAGATTGAAAGAAGTAATTTCTCAGTGACAGGACTGCACATAAATATCATGCCACTCATGGTGGAGGAGGCTTAGCCATTGGTTTTTCTTGAACATCCTAATATAAAATCTTCCATGGAAATGATAGGTTAATTACCAACCTACATATCCATTAAAATAATATTGACCCTCTTCTAATGAATTAGCTGATTAATAAAACGTATACAAAGAAAAGATTTAAGGTATAATCCACTACTGGACAATAAAATCTATACCTAAACTTTCCTTTGAGAATTTGCTTTGCAGCCTGTGTCTTGTCTTTCAGGGTAACTACTAGTTTTCATTGACAACCAAAAGCCCTCTGTGATACTTCTTAGCTGAAGGATAATATTTTAAGAAATATAGTCTTTTATGCTGAGAACTGTGATCCACTTGGACTTGAGTTTTGTGACAGGTAATAGATATGGATCTATTAATAAAACCAGATACACTTGACAGAAGAGAAAGTGGGGAATAGCCTTGAATACATTGTCACAGGAGACAACTTCTTGAACAGAAATCAAAAGTTCAGACATTAAGATTGACAATTAATAAGTAAGACATCATGAAGCTAAAAAGCATGTGTAAGGCAATAAAATCAAATGCCAGCCTACAGAATGGGAAATATTCATACCAACCCCACATCTGACAAAGAATTAGTGTTGAAATACTAAAAGAACTCAAGAAACTAGATACCAGCAAAATAAATAATCCTATTTAAAAACGGGGTACAGATCTAAACAGAATTCTCAGCAGAAGACTCTCAAGTGTCTGGTAAGCACTTATATAGAAATGTTCAACATCCTTAGCTCCCGAGAACCTTTGAGGGTGACCCTAGCTAAGACTTCTAGTGATGGGAATATAGAACCTGAACCAGCCATCTCCTGTAACTAGTCAAGACTTCTAGTGAAAGGTCTGGGACACCAACCCAGCCACAAAATCTTTGATCTACAATTTGTCCTGCTTATAGGATGTGCTGAGATAAAAGTGGCACAGAAATTATGGGAGTGGCCAACCAATAACTGTTCTAATTTGAGATCCATCTCATAAGAAGAAGCCCACCCCTGACACTTCATGAAGAGGCATGAACCAGAGCCTGGTTATCCCAGAGACCTAGCATAGAAACAAACACACAAAAAAAAACATAGAAGAAAAAAAAGTCAATTAAATGATTCTTATGATATTCTGCTATACTCCTAAACATGAGCCTAATTGTTATCAGAAAGGCTCCATCCAGTAACTGATGGAAACACATACAGAGACCCACAGCCAAACATTACGCAGAGCTTGCGGAATCTTGCACATAAGAGAGAGGAAGGATTGTAGGTATAGAAAAGTCAAGAACACACAGACAGATACACACACACACACACACACACACACACACACACATACACACACTCCAAAGCAAAAAATAAACAAAAACCACCACAAAATCAAGTAACTTAGTCTCATAGGAGCTCATGAGACTGACCCAACAAAGGTGAACCTGCTTGACCTGTATGAGTCTATCCGAGGGCATCTGCATATATATTACAGCTGTGTACTTTGGTCTTCTTACAGGCTCCTAATAGTGGTAGTAGGCTGTCTCTGACTCTTTTGCCTGTGTTTGGAACCCTTTTCCCCCTACTGGGTTGCCTCATCCAACCATAATATGAGGTCTGGTTTTAGTGCAGCTTGATATACCATGTTTAGTTGATATCCTTGGGAGGCCTACACTTTTCTGAAGGGAAAGGAGGAATGGATTGAGGGGATAGTGATGGTGGTGGGGTGACTGGGAGAAGAAGGAGGACAGATTACAGTTGAGATATATGATTGAATTTTAAACAAGAATGACTTTTTTCCAGTTCAATTCATTTGCCTATAATTATTTAATTATGGGTTCAAAGAATGTGCAACCCCTACCACTTTGCATTTATAATTTGCTAATAAATATTTTTGATGTACAAAAAGGTAATACAGAGAAGAAAAATAAATTTTTATCATGTACACTGATTAATGTTTTAACATCCATTTAGCCTTTTTATTACATGTTCTTTCTTTATTTAATCAATTCAAAACACAAGAAAATGTTTTGATATAAAGTATTTTTTTATCATAAATGTCCAGGCACATTCTTGTATTGGGGTAATGACTGGGGGCTACTAGCAGAACCATGGAAACCCCAGTACCCTTTCTGGGTATATTCAACAGTCTTGCTTATGCAGATTTCAGTACTGTGGTGTGATATTTTCTTGTCCGGGGTATGTATGCAATGACCTTTCAGGGAGCTCCAATGGTCGGCACATCTATCATGCCATGCCAGCCCTCAAAACTGTCTTTGACCTGTCAGAGTAAGTATTGAATAAGGCAATGACTTAAGTGAGTTTAGCCCATCCTCTGCTCTAGTGTAGTGTATTTCATTATCAACATCATTATTGCTCCTGTAATTATGTTCAGTAACTCTTAGCCCTGAGGGAGGACAGTTACTTAATAAAGTCTTATCACAGAGCATGAGGTTGAGGATAAGGGTTACCCACTAACAAGCTCAGACATTCTCAGTTCTGTTAGAATTATGGTATGAAGAAACATACTCCTACTAGCTAATTAAGATTAAGGATCACAGTTTTCTCAAAGAAAAGCAGGGATAAAATGGGGGCTTTCCTGTCTATCTCTGTCTAAAGGCTATAAGCCTTATTAAACCACAGTAAATAATGGTTTTTCATTACTTTGATTTATTTAGAGGTAAAGAAGCTTGAGAGATGCACATCCTGAACTTATTACATATACTAAACTCCTATACGGCTTAGACCTGAAATAAGAATATACTTCATGTTCTGGGAGCAGAAGCCAGTGTTTTGAAGATTGAAACTATTTAATTTAAACTCTGACACATGGAAGAGATTTTTCCCCCCACATAAACTGCAAAGATCCGAAAATAAAGATTGATAATAGAAAGGCAGTATGACCTTAAGATGAACTTGGGAGGTAATCTAAGATTCAAGAGCTCAGAGGGACTTCCTTATGACTTAATTCCCCAACCACCTAAGGTCTGGGGGGACCTGAGGAGCTTGTATTAGTCAACTAGCATAGCTGGTTTGATTATTGAAGAGTTTTATTCTATAAACACATATTGAATATCCAATGTGTAGCTCAACATGAGTGCAGATGCCTATGGATCCCAGAAGAGGGTGTCAGAACTCCTGAAACTGGAGTTAAAGGTGTTTGTGAGCCACCTGGCATGGCTTCTGGAAACCAAATTCAGGTCTTCTGGGAGAGAAGACCTCATTTAGTTAGTAAACACATTCCAGCCCCTAATCTTTTATTCTTAATGAAATCAGCAATCTGATTCAAAGGAGCATGGATGAGTGACAAAGTTGGTAATTCTGCCAATATTCAGAAAATCCTGCTTTAATCTCCTGAGACCCAATGTAGACAAGTGTTTTGTCTATTATAAAAAGATAAAGATGGCATAAATAATCTGTGTTTGAGGAGATGGATCTACTGGTACTATTGTTGTTATTCTATCTTTATACCATTCCTCAATAATTTAATGTTTGACTTTCAACTTCATTGCACAGTAAAGTCAGATTAAGATAAATACATACGTATTTGTGATCTGTTTCAGCTTCTATTATGATTACATGGTTAGATGCAACTTTCCAACATTTTTTTTAACTTGGCTAAATTTTTATGACTCTTGAATATAGAGTGGAAATGACACTTAACAGTGATTTTTCAGTGTCATTAGCAAAAGCATTCATTATACAAATTGGTAATGTTCCTATATGTGCCTACTTTGTACATTGTAATTATTTCCCTGCTTACATTTGTCCTGGTCCCCTTGTCATAGGAGTGGCTTCTAGTAGAATCTCTTTTGTCCCCAGGACCACAGTCCAACAATAGGGGGAGCTATGACAGTTCAAAGACAAAGTCAGTTTTGAGGGCTGACATAGCATGAAAAATATGACCACCATTGGAGTACCCAGGAGGGTCACTGCATACATAGCTGAGACAAGGAAATATTACACAACGGTACTGAAATATACATACCAAGACTGCTGAATGTCACCATAAAGCACACTGAGGTTTACCTGATTCTCCTAGTATCATGTAAGGACAAGTTCCCTTGTCCAGGACATCATTTGTCCTTTTCTGACCTTCAGATCTTCTCCTCTTCTGTTGCTGTTAAGTTTGCATATACCGATAAAGTTTGAGATACTGCTTTTTATGTTTCCTGGTAATATTCATTTTCATGAAAATGAAAAAATTTGATTCTAATTTATCAATAAATAATACTACTCTTGTATAGAAAAATCTATTTTTACTCTACTGTGGCAACCAGACAGTAATATAAGTTCTCTGATTATAGCACTAGACGATATAGAATTGAAAGAAGGATTGCAGAGAAAGGCTTTGACTACTGCTGCTTCACAGAAAATGGTCACTGCGACTAAAATTCATTGGGATAATACAAATGCAAATGCATTACATAAGGCTTAATGTCCCCAAGTTTATAAAGGAGGCTATGAAAATATTGCTATTGCCAAGGCTGTTAGTTATTCCCTACAAAGTGACGGCAAGGTTCTATTGCTGAAATTAGTATCTATACAACTCATTGAACATGGAAGAGTTGAGCTGGTGCCTACCTACAGCCTACACCTCTACTGAATAGTGTTCCGAGTATCGTACTATGCATGCTACCAAAGTGATGGGGAAACCAGCTGCTGTACATTTCTTTGATCTAAAATGTGAGCTGCCTGCAAGATATGCTAGTAGTATAATAGTAGTAGTGCCACAAAGCTTATATGCATAATTAACCAATATCTGGTTGGGTTTAAGGCCAATTTTGTGTGATAAATCCCATCACAAACACTCTTCAGAGGCCCCTCCAACTGTCATGTGTATTTAAAAATGTTTCCATGGATTCAACTAATGTGATTGATTCAGAAAAGTATGTAGTCAGCCCTAGTACAGGTTTTACCTTAGTATTCATTTGCAAATTTAAAAAATTCTTACGAAAGTATGTGTGCCATAATTTTTTCATTGTGGTATGACACTTTTAAGAATATTAATTCTACATTCGGTATTTTAGAAGGTAAAAATGTATGATTTTTTTACTGTTTAATACATTTGTTCTAAATGCCCATGTTTTTCTTCAAATGGTCTCTAATATATTATTTATAACATAATTAAATACAGCCAGAAAAAGAGAGCAAGAGATTAAATATAGGTGTAATTTCATACAAAATCATGATTTTTATTTCACAAATGTGAGTGCATACTTCTTCCATTTGAGAAAACAAACAGACAAACAAATGATAAAAAGAATAAAATAAGTAAAAGAAGAACATTTTTTGGTAGTTCTTGTCTAGAACAAACCATTTAATAAGTACTCAGAAAATGCTTGTGAATTTCTTAAACAATTTGTCTGGGGAAGGACAGACCTGAAAAAAATGCCATCAAAATCCATCTCTATAATTTGTATAAGTATTACTTTATAGTTGAACTGCACATTTTTCTCTGTTTTCATCTTCCTTTCTTTTAAAATGGGAAGAGCTTTTAGAAGTTACTCATGGTTTGGATGAGGATTAGGAAGCTTCTCTTGTTTAAAAAATTTAGAGAGTAAACACTCAGTAAATATTTAGTACTAGAGCTAATACTGTTTTCTTTGGAGTGTGGTGTTCTCATGTATATATTATTATGGATGGCTAGCAGCTACTGTCTATCAGTTTTGTACATCTATGGTGGTTCTATTAAAGATTTGAAGCCTCTTGTGTGTCACAACTTACCCTGTGGTAGAAGCTGTAAAGATATTGGTGGAGACTATTAATAGACCTAAAGTTACTTTAGGTTAACAGCTGCTGAAGCCTCATCTGAGAAGAAAGCAAAGCATCAATAGGGAAAGATGTGAACAAACAGGAAACCTCAAGGACAGCACAAATCCATGAGGTTAAATTGGAACATGTGTCTGTATGTCTCTAACCATGACAGATGTCAAAAATGCTATTGCTCTTTAACATAGAAGGACAGGGAGCAACTGGAGGACTATGGAGCCAGTTGCTGTCTCAATCAAATGAGGCTTATCAGCCAACTAATGATATGAGACTCTACCAAATTTCAGACCTGAAATGTACTATTTCCTCTTGTCTGCCACATTCAATTCATTGTCCCAATGTCTAACATAGACCTAGAAAGAAGTGAATTCTGGAAAGTGTAGTTCTACTAGTCCTAAACTCCTACTATACCTAAGCATTATACTTCAGAACTGTAAAACCATTTAAAAAAAAACAACAATAACAACAAAAAAGCCTCAATTAAGACCTTTACCATTAGAAATCAGAAGCAAACTGTTTCAGCAAAGAAATGGCAAAAGTCACAAAGCCTAAGTCCTTTGGCTGCTGTCTTCCATATCTCCCACAGGCTACTGCCTCCAGAAAAAGCTATACAGTCTGGACACTACTGCTAGTTCAGGTCTTTGTTTCAGAAAAATGCAAATCGGCATGTAAAATATCAGATATGCTTTATCATACCACAGAGATTGGATGCCAATTAGGCATCTGACAGTCAAATACCATATAATTAGATTTCCAGTCAAGATACACAAATTATTAAAACTAAATTAAATCTAGCATCCATCACTTTTCAGTAACAATCCAAATACCAAAATTAATATTACTATTAGCCATGTAGCTGATAAATATTCTAATAATAACTATATTGATGTTTTGGTATCATGGTGGAAAACTAGGAAATCAAAGATGCCTAATCAACTTATTATAAAAGATTTTCTATTTTATATACATTATTCAAAGTTTTTATATGTACAAGATTTTGATATCAGTGCCTACGAGTTTCAGAAGAATGTTCAAAGTATAAAATACTTTGGTTTGTAAATAGCTAAGCATTCAGAAAGAGCACTTTCACAGAACACCCTAATGATGTGTTGTATATGAGCATGTGTGTTCAGTGTAGTGGTCATCTGAGATGTATAAATATAACTACCTCAAGGGTTGGTAAACTTTTCCTGTAATAGATCAGCGAGCAAATACATTCATTGTTGAGGGTCATATAGTCACTTTCTCAACTAATAAATGCTGCCTGGTATTATAAGTGCGTAGCAGCTATACACGATGAAACATATCACACTTAAATGTAGCTCATGGGTTATTCATTTCTAACCAGCATCTCACCTATTTTAATAGAAATTGCTAGCAGTATGAGAAAATCAAATGTGTTCAAGGAAATAATACATATTTTATATAAATAAATTTAAACATCTAATTTTCTCACAGAAATTGGGAGATGCAAGATTGTTTTAAAATATAAGTAACTGTTTATCATTAAAACACAGTGATCGGAGATCAAAATTATTGTAACCATAAGTTGTAATGCTTCTTTCTCATGTTGCAGCTGAAATTGCACAGTTGCTTCATACACTTTCTATTATGTCTAAAAATTTACTTAATAAAATAAGGAAGGCATTTTTGCCTTTGGATTTGTCTTTAAATAAATGTAAGCTGTTTGATTAATTAAGTTTTATTCTTGGTTATATAACCCTATGTCAAAAATAATTAAATTATCTCTTGTCACATCATCACAGCCAGTGTGGTTGAGTATCTTGGTTTTTTTATCTTATGGAAAAAATGAAAACTCAAGTTTTTTGCCAATGTATTTCTTTCCTCAGTGCTCTGAAACCAGTTGACAAAGGTATCAGTTGCCATAGAAGCAAAAGCATAGAAGTTGTAATACACAAAATATGTCAAAACATGGTATGGATTATCACATCAATCTGGCATGTAAGAAAGAACCTCACAATCCTGCCAGTTGATTATGAGATTGTCTCCCACAAGGGGCAAGCCTGGTATTCCATCAGGAAATATCACATTACTGTGTTGATTCCATTATGTTTATCTTCGGCAAGTGTTCTGGGCAATGTTGTCAGAGGCAACAATCTGAAGAACAGGGGTTTCAATCTTTTAGGAAAAAATCAGACTAAAAATCAGGACTTAAATGTGGTGAATAAAAATACAATCTAATATTTATCTCTAAGGAGAAAAACTCTGTAATCATTACTTTTCTCTGTATCTTGCTATATGTTCTACATTTGTCTTTATTTTAATTCAATAATATATACAATGAAAATATAATTCTCTTGAAATAACTCAATTAGTAGTGTGGAAGACAACAGACTAAAACTATTCACCATATTTAATTTCCAAATTCAAGTTTGCATAAGTTTCAAAATTGGGACACTTGAACTTATGCTTCTTGATCTTTTAGTATTTTCTTACGTTGCTCTTTTTCTGTGAAAATGGTAACTAGGAATAAACATTTATTATGTTCCTCTATTTTCATTGGAAATATGCCACTGTCCTGACCAAAGAACACATAGAGAAAATAATAAAAGGCCTTAGACTGTTTTAAGATTAGATTTAAAAATAACTGATGATTACCCAGTATGGTGATGAGTGACTTTAATCCCATCCCTTGAGAGGCAGAGGCAGGAGGATCAGTTCAAAGCTACCCTCAACATCATAGAGTTGAGGTCCACTTAAACTACACGAGACTCAGTCTTAAAACAAACAAATAAAACAAGCATCAGTAGGACAGAACAGTGATTTGAATGTAAATGATAGACCATAACTATATATTAACAAAATGTAGCTATTTCAACTCATTCCCTGGTCTTTCTGACCTGTTCATTAAAAAATGAAATAAAAGTAGAAAAAAATTGTGGATAAAATGTCGGGTTTAAAAAAATTTATTAAAAATCCTTTATTTTATATGTTGTATAAGAGAATCTATACTAATAAATATAGTTCACTATAAAATGTTGCATGTAATCATCAAAAATACAACATAACCAAAGCAAAGAAAAAAATACAACATAACAATATCCAAAGGAAAAGAGAAACTGTTTTGAAAGACATACAAGTATATATTACATAGTTGGAGATACAGTCAAAAAATATCTTCTGCTCTTTATCTGTAACAATAAATGTGCCTATCCCACATGAACAGTCAGTATCATAATATATCCTTCTTGAAAGTATTATACAATTACCAAGTGTTTTCTTTAAATAGAAAACCTGGCTGTCTCTGTGAGTGCCTTCATCCTAAAGTTTCAGTGTTAAACTAACACATTCTCTTTGCCAATGGCTTCATTTGCAAAATGAAAATTAAAAACATTTACTTCATGAGGACATTAGGAAAGTCAAAGTGAAACGCTGTAGGTAGAAATCTGCAAGATGAAAGCACATCACATCGGGTAAATCCCCTATAATTTCATGACTTTGCTCTCATAAATGCACGAACTTCACTGTATCTGTCATCACCCGAGAGCTCCCCATCATCACTAAATGGTCAGACAAAAGTGAATGATGGGGAATCCTACCCTCTCGATGTATTTCATCATATCAAACTCTCAACACTCTTTTGCAGGCGGTTGTATATAATTTAATGAAAACTACCAAAGGGATTGTATACCACATGTAGTTCAGGGACAGAGGCATGAAAGTAGAACATACAGAATGTTAATCATTTTGTTGGAAAATTTCACAGTTTTAAAAATGTCAGGACACTGTATACTTTGTTTCATAACTGGCAAGATAAAGCCCCAAGATTTCACTATAAAATAGTGTATGCACACATTGTGTATAGAGCCCAACACAGTATAATTGTTTCATTCTCCCTACACTCTTGATAGGATTTTTTAATCTCCATCCTAAGCAGCATCCACAAAAATTACCTTAATTGATAACTAACAATATGGAAAAAATCAGATAAAAGATAAAGGAGGATCTGAAGCAAATCTACTGAGAACCAAACAGGATTGGAGGGATGGTAAAGGAGGCCTTGGTGAATGACTAACATAGGTGACTAATAACCAAAAGAAACAAATTCGATAGCACTTCTTAAATTACACTCAACAGGTTAATTTCTTTCTACATCTTTTTTTTTTCACTAACCAGTCAACCAACTTTCGGCTTGGCTCCACATACAACAAAAGCTTCCCTCTTTGCTCCACACGCAGTCAGTTGGTTATCTTTCATCTTTAATAGAATGAGTTATTTTTCAAAACAACATAGTTACTGTAATGAGATGGCCATGGGGTTAGGCTAGCACAGAGAGTGTTTGTGACAAATAGACTTACTTTGTTCCTAGGTATTGTATAACCAAAATTCATGACCAAGGCCTCAAGTTTAAATTTTAGACATCTAAGCGAAAATTTCAGAAAGGGTTTTCTTTATCTATTTTGTTCTCATTTTAATTGCTCTTGCTACAGTTTAAGGGAAAGTATGCAGTCCTTTAAGTCATAAAAGACTCTGGCTTTTCTGGGCTCCTTTCAGTGTTGAAAGCGTAGCTCTGAACTGAATGTAGACTTTCAACTCACAAGATCTGAAACAGCAAGTTCATATCTTTCTGATGGGGGTTAGGAATCTTAAAGTTAAAAGCCTCAACTTCCCAACAGGAAGACAATGACAATCTTGACTAATATTTTTACTAGGACAAACATATGCCACACATATGTGATAAAGATTCCACCAAATGACAAAGTTGTTACTTTTGGCACTGTCACCCAAAATGACTTATTCTCAGCCAGTTGTCATGGAAAAAGAAATATTTCTGGACTGCCTACTCCACAGAGAACTTTTCTAACCATAGGAAAGAGTTGAATCTATTAAATTTGCTTAAACTTAAAATAAGAGAAAGTCATTGGCAGAATTAAATCTTAGCACATCTTGTAAGATGAAACAGTGGTGAACAAAGAATGAACACAGAGGACAACAGGAGTCTGAATGAAAGAAGCAGGCATGAGCTGCAAGGTGACAGGAGATGAGCAGGCGTTTGACAGAAGAAGCCTATCAAGAAAATGGTGGTGCTCTAGAAAGTCAATTGTACTAGGATTTGAAAATCATGATGAGAGTAGCTTGTTCTAGTCTATTAGAAAAGAAAGTTGTCAAATACTTTGGGGTATACTAATGGCAGAACACCAGAGAAGAAGACTGAGCTCAGATGACTCATTTACTAGTAGTGTTACTAGCCCGATGGTGGAAATGACAATTGCATTCATCCAGAACCCCTTGGAGTCTCTAAAAATGTTGAATAAAGAAATACTTGGTGAAGAGAATGAACTAAATCTCAATATGAAAAGAGAAAGTCTGTGATATTTCTTACACCCTTCTCTCCAGTCTTCTTTCTCAGCATAAGAGATTCTACTTCAGCAAAGTGGGGCATTGTTGAACTTTTAGGCCCATAGATGAATGCTGGTGGATACATTCCAGAGCACCAGGAGCTCTGGAGACACCGTTCCACTATTCTCTAAGATGACTCAAAGGATGCAGTGTGGACTCAGAATTTGTTATGGAAAAAGGCTATAAAACAATCCTACAAAAAGCAAAAGGGATGAGGTCCAGAGGAAGCTGTGGGTAAGCTTCTGAAATTTTTTTCTCCAGCAGACTCACTGGGATGCACTAAAGAGCATTGCCTCCTCATTGGAAAACTATACCTGGAACTTGCGGGAGAGACTGTATTCAATAACTGCAGATTAATTGTTTCCACTAAGATTGGGAATTAAAATAAGTATCCCATTGTTGTCATTTTATTAAAAATTCTACCTGAGTTTCTAGATCAGGCAATTGGATAGGAACAGCAAATAAAAATGCCCAGATCGAAGGGGGAAAATGTATCTTTATCTTCACAGAGAACATGATAACGTTAGGGAGATCCAGTGTGTTTTATATTAACATTTTTTTGCTACTGCAACAAAATACCCAAGCCTGAGAAATCTCAAGGCAAAGGAGTTCAATTTGCTAGTTGTTTTAGAGGCTGAAAGACTGTTGATTTGTTCACTGGAGAAGACCCATGGTGAATAACATCAAAATGATGAGAGAATATGACGGAGTAAGACATGGTTTCTTGCTATGTGACACAACATGAAGTGTGTGCCTGTGTGTGTGTGCCTGTGTGTGTGTTTGTGTCAGGGGAAGGGACAGATGCAATCACTGTCATGATGCTAATGATAATTAATAAAGGATCCCAGCACAACCATCTCAATCTTTCTTTTTAAGAGTAAACTTCCCATCATCTAAGGATATCCCATGGGGCAGAAAAGGCCAAATCTCTGTTTCCTTTCTTGAACTGGGGCATTTATCATTTTCTGCCTGAGGACAGTTAAGGCTCTTGTTCTCAAACCAGTGAACGCCAATGTTGGAAACCGTGGGATTAATTATCTAAACTCCAGATTCTTAAGTCTTAGGGGCCCTCAGCCTTGACGTTATGTAAGACAATTCACTCAGATCTTATCGTTGGGAGTCAGCATGAAATGGTGACAGGCACCAGATTGCAGCCACAATGCCTAGATTTGAATTTCAACTCTATTATTTTTTTCTCTGTGAGACTATGGGCAATTCAGAAAACCACCTTTAAAATCTTTGCTTTATTAGTTAATTATTTTATTTATTTACATCCCAAATGCTGCCCCTCACAGAGTTCCTCCCCCACCCTCTTCCCTTCACCTCTGAGGTGGTTCTCCCCCTAGATATCCACCACCCTCTGGAATCAGGTCTCTACAGGATTTAGCTCATCTTCTTCCACTGAGGCCAGATAAGGCAGCCCTTTGCTACATATGTGTGTGGGCCTTTAAAATCTTTTAAAACAAGACTAGGTTCCTACTCTATTTTTTCTCAAACTAATATGACTACATATAAATTAGCACATAAAGCATTATCTTTTTTCTAATAACTAATATATATCATCATTCAATTATGCAAAACTTTCCAGTGACACTTTCAGCTGATATAATGCTGACTTAATTCTGACCTACCTTTCAGAATCACAAAGTAATGCTACTGTATTTATTAAAGTATTGATGTCAGTGTCATTTAAAACAAAACAAAACAAAACAAAAACTCTCAGGATTATATGATCCTGGTATGATGAACTCACATTTACTGAAAAGAACAAAACTTACCATGTTAAAACATCTCTGCATTAGAGACCAGCCCACAGAACATGCAGAACATGTAGAGCATTCCATCTTTTCTCAAATGAATTGATTGAAAGTGGTGCTCAGTGTGCTTTTGTCTAACAGGAGTTTCTAACTCTGTGATATTGCAATAGAACATTGTCATCTAATGTGTTGGAGCACATTCCCAGCTATCCGTGAGACTCATGGTGCCCACCACCATGAGATGAACATGCCTGTATGGATAAAGCCATTGAAAACTTCCATTTTGGTCTCTGGCACCAAAATTCCAGAAGTCCACTCAGCTATAACCTGAGGAGAACCTTCTATTACAATTATCCAATAAGTCTAGAAGACTGAGAGTGGAGATAGTCAGTGCGATGGCTACTATTGGTTGACAACTTAACTATATCAGTAGTTAACTAAAACCTCCAAAATGGACACATCTGGGACACATTTTTGCTTAATTTGAAACTGATATATCCACTTCTTTTCTGGATCTTTGAGGTGGGAAGAAACATCTTTAATCTAGATCTTTTGAAGTGGTAAAACCTGCCTCTAATCTGGGTCAAATGATGCGCTGTACATTTCTATAAAGCCACGGAAGAAGGAAGTGCTCTTTTGGCCTGGGAAAGCCTCATTAACAAGTCCATTCATTCACTAACATTAGAGTCTACGTCTTCAGGACTCCAGTGTATACTGACAACAAGCTGTGCCATACAAACTTTGTAGAATGAACGACTAATGGATTATTGGGCTTTCCATTCATAGGGAGCCATTGTTGGATTACCCAGACCAGTCTCTAAGTCATTCTAATAAATTTTGTCTGTCTGTGTGTGTGTGTGTATGTCTGTGTGTGTGTGTGTGTGTGAATCTATGTGTGTGTGTGGAGAGAGAGAGAGAGAGAGACAGAGAGAGAGAGAGAGAGAGAGAGAGAGAGAGAGAGAGAGAAAGAGAGAAAGAGAGAGAGAGAGAGAGATTCATTCTATTAGTTCTATTATTCTAGAGAACCCCAACAAATACAGCTGGTAACTCAAAACTATGCTTCCAGAGTTAACAAGGTGAACAGGAAGAGTCTGGCTCAATTACTTATAATTTAACTGGTGTCCAACATGTACTTTCATATGTAAAGGCACAGCTCTAGAAGCATGAGGCAATTTGGTTATTTAGCAAGCATTTAAACCTATTTTTACCCTGTGAGGAACAGGAGACTGTATATAATAGGAGAGACTTAGGGCTTTCTGACACATCATGGCTAACAAGGAAAGAAAAGTGTGAGGCTTGGGAGGGATCTGGGGAATTTAACATTACTATCATTGTTTTTAAAAGGAAGTGAAAAGGGATACCAAAGATTTCTTGCATGATGTCCCAGTGAGGAAATTCTTATACCTAGCTGGAGAGGGGCAGATGAAATCAACGGGGTGGGAATAAAGCTCTTCTGACCTGGTGACTTATCTAAGCAGAATGTCTCTTCCCTTGGTGGTACTTGAGAGGCCTTGTTTGTACTCACTTGATCCCTGCAGCTCTCCACCCTACTCCCAACCCCCATCTGCCTGAAAACAGTTAAAAGGCAAAGCAGTAAATCAGGAAGTCTCCAAACACAGCAGGGTTCAGTTTACAGTACAGCAGGGTTAGGGTTGAAAACTGAAGTCTAATTCCATTTTCAAAGCTGAACATCTAATGGGGATTATCATTAATGACAGACAGCATGGTGTCAAAGGGTTGTGTCAAGTTCCAGACCTTTTCATGCTTTAAATTCCTATGTTTAACCAAAGGTTAACCAAATCATTGCTGGTTGCAATCTGCTCCTTCAACATTCTGTGGGTGGCCTATTTTTGCCACAGAGTCAGCCATTGCTGATAAAGAGACAAATATGCTTACAGTTTATATGCATGGCTTGTGATGCTGGGCCCTTTTGAAAAAAAAAAAAACCAAGGTCATGAGATGTTTAGGATGAAGAAATTAGGGATTTTTATCTTTATAACATACTTTTATAATATGTAACTCTATATGTACCATAATATGCAATTACTAAATATCATTTGATTTTGCTTGCTTAAACAACACTATTATATGTTATTAGCTCCAAGGTGCTCAGAGATGGATGTGAGAATCCTGCCATCATGCTTAGTTAGAATCAAAATAGAGCATCAGATTCACCATGATGATGATTACATTGACAGAACAAAGATCTACAAGACTCAAGGTGAGCTTGGGCCGAGTCAGGAAAGACCAAAGGAGACTCACTCAAGTCATTGCCATGCAAGCTTTAGAAAAGGAAAGAGATAGCATGAAGACATAGATTCATTAATGAGCTTGGTGTGGTCATGTGTCTGTAATATATGTACAATCAGTGTTGTGAGTGCATGAAGCTGTTTCTCAGTCCAGTGAAGACTGAATAAATCTGGAGAAGTTTGAAAAACCTAAAGAGCCTTTTGTGATACTCTGAGGAGTCAATACTCCAGGAAGTCATCACCACTTCTTTTAATTCTTCATGTGTCTCTTTAAGCACTCTTGGGAGGTACCTGCCTGGGTCTCTAAAAAAATTATAAATAAAATGCTGAGAGACACATGCAGGTTTTTGATTAAGCAAGCCTAGAATATAGTCTATGATCCAAGAATACATATTTCATACTTCTGATGAGAAGATGATACTTTATAAACCAGTAATTTGGTGATAGAAGGTTTTATTTTGTTACCCGTCCTATAGATAAGCATCAATCCATGACACTATTAATGATAATCTGCTATGCTTGCAGACAGGAATCTAGCATCACTGTTCTCTGAGAGTCTTTACCCAGCATCTGACTGAGACAGATGCAGATACCCAAAGCCAAACATTTGACAGAGGTTGGGGACCCTTGTGGAAGAGTTAGGGGAAAGATTGAAGGCCTTCAAGGAGATGACAATCAGACAGGAAGACCAACAGTAGCAGTGTCAACGACCTGGTCCCTTGGGAGCTCCCAGAAACTAAGCCACCAACTGAAGAGCACACATGGGCTGGTTTGAGAACCCCTGAGCATATATATGTAGCAGAGGGCTGCCTTGTCTGGCCTCGGTGAGAGAAGATGTCCCTAATCCTGCAGAGACTTGATACACTATTGTGGAGGGATATCCAAGTGGCAGGAAACTACCCTCTCAGAAGCAAAGGGAGCAGGCAGAGGGGAGGAACTCTGTGATGGGGGACAGGGAAGGGTCAGCATTAAGGATGTAATCAATCAATCAATTAATCTATTAAATTGAAGGTGAAAGGAAGAGAAGAACGGTGTTGAGGAGACCCAGTTGCAGGAACCTGTTATTGTTGTTGGCTAGTGTGTAATGGGGTACTCCTATTGGTGCAATGAGGCCTTCAGCGCAGCCAGCAGCCAGATCTTTACTAGCTGTTCTGTGGAAAGAGAAACCCAGCCACCATTATCTCTGTCAGTTCCATCTGTTCTCTGAATCAAGTGAGTTGGTAGCTACAAATGGACCTTACCTTCCAAATGTAAAGTCAATTATATAATCTAGAGATAGGAGGAACTTCTCACCCCATCTTTCAAGCTTTTCAAAGTTCCTTCACCTCCAGTGCTTTAGGCCTACCACTTTTGAGAGCTTGGTTCATCTTATGAGTCTTCACATATTCTATGTCAGTTCTATACTGATGACATCTCCTATTCCAGATATGCCATTTTCCTTCTCTATCTGGTCACATCCAACCCACCTGTCAAAGCCTGCCCTTTTTCCTCTGATTATAATCTGTCCTTTATTTTCCCAGTATGCAGATCCTGTCAGCTTTGAAACTCTACAGTCATAATGGACTTACAGGATACACTGTAGCACTTAAACATGGATTCTTCTGTCCTCTGTTACTTTATTTAGTAGTTAGGGAGACCTACTCCTGTAAGTCCTTCTCAGTCACTTGGGAATTTATCAAAGTGTTCTGCACAGAAGAGTATATTTAGAGTCTCCAATGCTGACCCAAAATATCAATCTATAATGACAAGGAAACAGAGGATAAAATGGTGAAACAGCCTCAGATATCAACAATCATAATAAGATGAAATAAGTTATCTTTTTAAAAAATTCTGATAAGTATCCCATTTGTCCCTTCTCACTGAGTTTAGAGTCTATGTAACACCTTCCTTTTCAGATTTCTTGATTCCATTCTTGTTGGCGTTTGGGTTTGATCTATTTTTAATGTTTGTATCTTATTTTGCTAGCTTTAAGCTTCTGAACTATACCCCACAGGGAGAGATAGGAATTACTCAGCTACAGAATATTCAATCTCCAGACTCCAGAAAAGCCCCCTCTGTACTCTAGTCTCAGCCTTCCTGCCCCATTCCCTGGGAATGGCTCCAACTAGTTTCCTTCTGAATTGCGCAGTACCCACCCCTCCCTTCCCTAGTAGACACCCTCACACACCCAGCTCTAACAGTGTGGTTTTCAGATCATTCCCAGATGACCTCCCTAAGCCAATACTGTTACTCCCCCTGTCTAGACCTAGATGTTAAACTTGCAGATATGTTTGGCTAAATGTTTTACAGTCTACAAACTTATCATGGAATAGACAAATATAAGTGTGTTATTTCCTCCCAAGGCTATGCTCCTTGCTTGTTATCATGATAGGACGATCATTAAACCACTGTCGTTCTCACAAGCAATGAACAGGGGGATCATTTTAATTAGGCCTCTCATTCATCTTTGTCCTCTATTCTCTGTTAATAATATTTTTCTATGTTTATCGCAAAAGAAGAACTCAATGTCTCACTTATCCCATCGAGAATTGTGGTAATGCAGGCATTCTTTTCTTTGTGTTCTTTAAATTTATATTGCTCTTCCTGTCCATATTGAATGCAGTTCTCAAATACTCCAAAATAATTGAATCCTACACACCCACACATACTCACACACCCCATTCTTCTACAGAAGTTGGGAACTCTAGAAGGGTAAGTGACTTCAAAGCTGACTAGCTGTATATCCTTTTTGTCCTCCCTCTTCTTCCTCCCTCTGTCTTGATTACTTTGTGGAGTCAAGGTGGGTGCTGTATTCCCCTCAACCCTTTCTTTAAGCCTACTTCTCTTTATGGCCATGACCTGAAATATGATACAATTCTCTTCCTGAGTTAGAAACAATTTTAGGAATTCAAAGAAGATAAATAATTGACTAAAGTATGACCCAATCTTAAAACTAGAGAGGTCATATGGATTTGGTGTTAAACCTAACTTTCCTCTGGATTCTGACTGTCAACTTAGAATCTGAGGAAGCACGAGAACTCTGGACCAAGCTAGGCAAGAATTTAAAAGAAATAACCTGGAGATGCTGGGAGAAAAGGAAGAGTGGCAAATATTAGCTGATCTCCTCATTTCTTTGTGTTCCTAGCTTATACATCAAGTGCTAAATTGACATTTGTGGCTTGAGGACACTGCCATCACAATCACACAGGAATTTATCGCATATGGATATGCTTCTATTAGCTGTCAAATCAGCCATCTTTTCTCATTAATATGCTATAATTTCATTTATATGTTTTGAAAACATCACTGAGGAAACAGCCAAAACAAACCATGATAGCTATACTTTAACCATCTTGTTAATTTATATTTCACACAAGAAGAATGGAATTTGTTTATTTGCCAGAGTCTTGTCATGGTGTTATTAATTACAATGTTTTAATTAATTTTGGCAACATATGTTTCAGCCTACTGTATGATCAATATTATGAAGCTATTCTTGAGTAACTATAAGGCAGAGCCGATAAAAGCAAATGTCTTTAGTAGTCACAGTGAATATAAAAATATCGTTGAAGTCATTTTAGATAGACAATTTCCAATGGCTCCCCTGTTCCCTCTATAACTTACATTCTGTAATCTTGAGGTCTGTGATTGATACACCGGTAAATTCTTTCTTCTGTTTTTGATAAAGAAAAAAAATCACTGACCAAAGCTAAAGCCAAGTTTTGTCTTTAAAACATCTCCCATGAATGTCAAAGTATGTCACAGACTAATTCTTACTGCACTGTGTATCACAAGCCCTGCAGCAGCCATAAATCCCAACTTTAAATCCAAACTTTATAACGACAACTCTGCATTCAAACAGTTATTTTGTTGGCACAATTCCTCGGAAGGTTGACTTGTGGGATTACAGTGTCATCCTCACAGCCTCAGGGAATCCCATAAAGTTGCAAATATGAAGCCTTCTTTGTCTATGGCCCTAAGTGTCACAGTAAGGAATGGAATATGTCAATAACCTGCTCAGTAGATTTCCTGTCTTAGACGTCTGGAATTGATCACATTTCAGGTAATAATTTTGCCTCATAATAATTTAAGGGAGATCATTTGGGGAAATGGATGGCTAAAGTAGCTACTTTTTAAATTTGAATTTTTACTTACTTTTGCAGTTTTGGGGGCAGTAACTTAACAGTTAACATTGTTGAAAAAAACTTCAAGCAAATTTACTAATAGTGATCTGTGTCAATATATCAACCCCTCATAATCAAAACTGAATGTTTTCCACAATGTGTTTAATGTGTGAGCCTTAATATAGCCAGCATCAGTTCTGCCTTTAATTGGGGAATGCACATACACATGCACCAAAGCTGTCTCATGTCAGCTCTCTAGTTACAGACATTACCTATTCCTATAAATTTTATTATCTGTGAGAATGACTCTCTCCATACTCATGTAAGTAACATCCTACTTGTTATGTGGGACATGAAAAACTGACATAGCTTTACCACATGAATGCATATACTATTTTTTGCTTCTGTGTCTTCAAATACTTTCACTTTTCCTCCTTGAAAGTCAATATCCCTACATTCCCCATCCCTATGTCCTGATTTAAACTTCCAGGTGCCATTTCTTTTACTTTGCATGTCCTGATGCTAGGAGCTTTTCTTCATATCATGTGCCATTAGCCTATACTTCATTTCTCAGGTCAGTAGAACCAATGTGTTTTATTTTTTTTCTCTGCTGCTCAAAATCAGGCACCAAGGATTCAGGTAGTATTATAAAACTGTGGTGTGAACGAAGAGATAGCATTACAATCTGGGACCCCTCACCTGTTGTCTTCCTTTTTCACCATCAGGTAATAAACAGTGATGTTGATTGGAATTATTAAGACATCCTCCACTTTTTTTTCTGAGCCTTTGTAGTAGGCTACCTGGAAGGCTAGCATCCAAACACAAGCACTTGGGGAGAAAAGCAGGCAAATAGCCCACTCGTAAGAAAATGACTCAGAACTGATGTGATTAATCAATTATCATCACCTATAATGTTATTCTGACACAAAGAGAATAACAACTTAGATACAGATCTTGAGATACATAGTTTTATATGCAAACATTTAAGAAAAAATCAGAAAAAAATGTGCCTGGTACAAAGATTTGCAGCAGGCTTTCCTAACTATTGCATTTCTAAGAGCATATAAACCTATAGATACATGATTAGTTTCCTAAGAACTTTATACTGAGACCGTATACAAAGCAGAAGCAAGCCCTGGATTTAGGTTGAGCTGAATCCAAAGGCTTCTTGCACCACACCTGCTAATCACTAAACTGAAGGGTCTGTTCCAAGATGTAACACTCCAGTGTTGGCAGGCCCACATGGCTTGTATTACCACACATTCACTTATGAGCCTCCTGGGAATATTTCTATTGTGAAGCCTACGGGAAAAAAAACTGCCCCCAAATTCTGTTGAGCAGAGAATGCAGACATTCTGCTCATGTGGCATAGGTTTGTCAATTGAGCATGGGAAGAGAAATTGATGAGGGAACTAATTATTCTTGAAGGAGCCTCACAAACAGAAGCATTCATAGATCATACAACTCAGAACAAGAAGGGAATGCATTTCCCCAACCTTTGAAAGGCTTAGAATTGCAGACGGCATGGCTGGTGAACAGAACTGGGCTTCTCCATTAAAAACAGCCCTGTGCTCTAGTGAGCCCAGATGCAGCCCATGGGAGGTAAAGCAGTAGGAGTGTCCATTTCTTAAAATTGTGAAATTTTCTATTTTCTTTGCAACATTAAATATTTATTAATAATAGAGAAATATAGACCATAACTGTTTTGACTAATCTTTTGTCTTCTTGGGTTTTATGAAAATTACTGTGTCTGTGTCTCTGTATGTGCGTGTGCGTGTGCCTGTGAGTGTGTGTGTGTGTGTTTTCTCTCTCTCAAAATACCATCAAGGAACACCACAATAGTTCAAGGGTTTGGAGCTTTTCAAAACAAAGGCTCAGTGGCTCACTGTTTAAACTAACTATGCGAAGAAACAATGCAGGCCCTAAGTGAAATTGCTCTGGACTTTAAGAAAGGACAAGTCCAATTTGATTCTCAAGCCACAGATGGTATCCTGAGTCAAAGTTATTAGTCAAAATGCATTCACAAAGAGTTAGAATAAATTCTTTGACTTAGTACATTAATACAAAATGGCAATTACTTGGGGTTTTTGCAAGGGAAACCAAAAATATTTTTAATGTCTGCAACCATTCTCCAGAAAGTAAAAAAAGAAAAGAAAAAGATATTAACACACAATCTGCATAGAAAGACACAGATTAAATAAGAAGATAGACATTGCTGTAGAGATCTAGGACTAACTTTCTCTACAACTATTTGTAGTTTTACCTACATATGGCCAAAGACTGAGGCATTTCCAGACTCAAAGAAAGGAAAACTTATGCTGCAGTATCAAGAGTTATTACTTGTGTATAGGATATAAAATATTTGAATGCATCCTAAAACATGAGGAACTCTGGCATTCATAGAATATGTATGAGAGAATGTTTAAATCAATGAAATTATACCCTTTGCAGACCATTCCAAGAAGTCCTATGCAGACATTTACTTATTTATCCTCAAAGGGTTTATAGTTCACTGGTGTCATAAGAATATAACATTTTGTAAGATGTTTGGTATAGAACAGGATAGAAAAAGAGATATCGTGGGAAAGCATGAATATTAGGAAACCAGTTCTCATACTGAAGTGGTCAAAAATATATATATATTAAATACGTATAGTTGCCTTCTGTTTGATATGTTTTTCCTAATAGTAGAAAAATTCTCACTGGCTAGACTCTTCTTTTCTGATTTTAAAACTGCCCCAGTGTTTTTCATCATTGATGACAAGCAAAAGCAATATTGAGAAATCTTGGCCCTCTCAAAGTTGTGGCTCTTCATATCACAAGATTAATTTAGTACACTTGCAGTAATTACTTTCTTTTATCTATTATAATATATTTGACCTGTCTTAAAGTTTCAACAAAGTTGACAATATTTAGGGAAAAGGTAATATTTAGTTATTCAGAGCAAATGTTATGAGATGTTACTGTTGGTAACCTCATTTGAACTAAAGAAATATCTTAAGTAGGGCAGAAGACATAGTTCTGAGAAGTTTGCCAAGGTTCTTCCAGGGCCAACACATTTGATCTCTCTGTTATTTCACAGCTAGAATTATAATTTGGTTTGAGAAATCATATTCTCTCTGATCTCTAAAATTAAGTAGGAATTGTGGGTGCCATTTGGACATACAGGTGACACCAAGGATCCTATTTGCACAATACCCATCAAACCAGAGCAGCAGACATTGTCTAAGGATCTCTTTTGAGAATGGGAGATGAGTCTCAGGATAAATGAGGTGTAAGGATGATGTGTTTTTTTTTTATAACCAGTAGACCTGGAATACAAGAAATATTATCTAGAGTGATCACAACCCAGATATGTACTTCTAAACAAAAGCAGTGTCTCAAATAATGTCTTTCCTACTCTTCTTTCTCTCTTTCTCACCCCATCTCTCTCCATTCTTCCTAGAAGAATGAGTATGTTGACCCAGGTTGAGTCCATGAAGATGATGGGTCCCTATACACTTACTTTTTCCTTCTGATTTTCCATGTTTCCTTTATATTTTTTATTTAAAAATTTTAATGTTTATGGGTATGGGCTGGGGAGATGACTCAGCAGTTAAGAGCTCTAGATGCTCTTCTAATGGACCAGGGTTCAATTCCCAGTATCCACGTGACAGCTTACAACTGTCGGGAACTCCAGTTCCAGGGAATCTGATAACCTCACAAAGACATACATACAAGCAAACACCAGTGCACATAAAATAATGTGTATGCGTGTGTTTTGTCTGCATGTTATGTATGTGCACAGTGAGCCTGCCAGGTGCAAAGGAAGCCAGAAAAAGAATTCTCATCATCTAGAAGTAGACTTACTGATAGTATTGAGCTGATTTCTGGCTATTTCTTCGCATGTCAAAAGAGAAATATCAAGGAACTCATTATGTTGGGAAATTTTTGCTTAGTCTTGTGGCCCTGTGAGTGGTCTATAGGCAGGAGAAGCTCAGCTGAGACTGGACAGAAGGCATGAGAATGCTATCCCCAGAGAATTTTCTACATCTCTTATTGATTATAAACTACCTTCTTTCTGTTCTTTAAATCCTGTCTTATGCTTTCCTCCACTACTTTGTACATTGAAGCATAATGGAGAATCTATTCTACTCTGATTCTCAGGGTTTAATAGAGGTTTTGGAGAAGTGATGAATTTAGTCTGGATACATATTAACTCTTGTTTACAGAATTAACCTGTTCTCTCAAAACTGCTGTCTAAACATTCTTTATACAGGGCAGTGTGGTTGGTCAGAGGGAGATTTTTCTCACCTGAATTCTGGAGAGTTAAAAATAACTTCTTCACCAAAACCACTTGTGTCTGATAAAAACCCAAGGCTTCTCTTGTAGGCTTTTTTTGTTAACTTCAAATTCCTATACACAGCTGAGTTTCAGTGGAAGCAACAACTTCACTAATACCACAGTTTCTCTTCTCTTCTGAAAATAGTTTAACACTTTCAATACAGATGTCTGTGAAAATATTGATAATCAAAGTAGGTGTGTAAAAACTTAACTCTATCAAACCCAGTATAGCACCACTGGATTGCCACAAGTGTGCAATAACTCTTACCATAGCATTAGAATGTGTTGAATAGACTGGCAGTACTTCTCCATCTTTACATAGTAATGTCTTAGTGTTCTACTGCTGTGAAGAGTTAGCACGACCATAAGGA
Source organism: Grammomys surdaster (assembly GCF_004785775.1). Classification (NCBI taxonomy): domain Eukaryota; kingdom Metazoa; phylum Chordata; class Mammalia; order Rodentia; family Muridae; genus Grammomys; species Grammomys surdaster. The sequence goes on along the minus strand of NW_021604565.1, from coordinate 18,870,627 downwards.
AAGCATTTAATTGGTTTTTGTTTTTTGTTTTTGTTTTTGTTTTTGTTTTTTTTACAATTTCAGATAAGTAGTCCTTTGTCATCTTGGCAGCGAGCATGGCACCACATACTTCCTCAGCTACTGTGTATTGTACACAAATGTGGGATCTGAAGTTCAGCTGATAGAAAGGCCAGTTTGAGGCAGTAATAGGAGAAGAGGAAAGATAGATGAGAGTGTTGTAGAAATATCAGGACAGAGGATGGGAGAAATGGACTCTTGTTTGGTTCCAGCACTGACTGCGTGACTTTAGCTGGTATTCTCAGTATAAGAGGCACAATTTACATCACCAACCAGAGAGTATACATGGTGGGGAGAAACCCTTGGCTGCAGCTGCAAATGTGGCAGAGGATTGCCTTATCTGGCATCAATGGAAGGGGAGGTCCTTGGTCCTGTGGAGGCTGGATGCCGCAGTGTAGGGGGATGTTAAGGGGGATGTTAAGGTGGTAATACAGGAGTGGGTGGGTAGGTGGAGGAACACCCTCATATAGGCAGGGAGGAGGGATAGGTTAGGGGGTTTGCGGAGCAGAAACTGGTAAGGGGGACAAAATTTGAAGCGTAAATAAATAAAATAACCAATAAAATAAAGGGGGTACAGTTCTGTGCTCTATTAACTGAAGGCTTAAGACATTGTTATTCATCCTTTCTTTCACAGTGGAATCCCTGGGGACCATTAAAAAATTGATGGTCTCACCCTAGAGATACTGATTTAATTGGTTTGTAGTGTAGCCTGGGCATCAGGGTTATTTAAAGCTTCCTAGATTCTCACGTATAGCTGAGCCTGGGAACTCTTTCTTAGGCCTTGCTGTGGAAGAAGGCAGGATGATTTATGACTTGTGGAAAGACCACCCCTCCCCCATTTATGTGACTACTACAAGCCCATCGATATATACAGCTCATCCTTAGAGAATCATGCCCCAGAATTCTGAAGGTTCTTTATTACTTAGCAAAATTCATCTACTCCTGGAAGATATGACACCTGGAATTATAATGAGTGTATCTCATCTACAACCAGGAAAAAAAAAACTAATTTGGAAAGCATCTCAGAGTTCAAAAGTTCAAACTGGGAAATATTTTTATGATGATTTTCTTGAGATAAGGGGACAAGCAATGAATGTGTTTCTCCAATGTCATATTTTTGCTACAGGTATTTATTTTGTTATATATTTGAAAGGGATTTTAATTTATGCCATCATTTTACGTAATATATTTGTAGCATAAAGTTTTAGAGTTATACTTGTGTGACCAGGCATTTTTAAAAGCCATTTTCCTATTTCATCCTTTTTTGACATTTAAGTCTTTTGAGAAGGAGACCTCTCTGAATGACCTCTTGCCCTTCCATAAGCTTCATTTATCTAAATAAGCATTTCCTGCTCAGTTTTATCATCTGATGATTACTCCTTGTGATCAACCATTCACTTTCTACCTTTTATCTCAATCCATGTTATCTCTGAAGCCAAAGAGAATATATCACTGTCAAATTTAAAGGTAAAAAAAAATTTTAAAATACTCTCCATTTTATACGAAAAAATTATAGTCATATCATGCAAAATATATGTCAATCCTCATAGTTATTTGCCTGTTTGAAAGTCCTTTAAGGCTTCACTCACTATAGTGGAGACAATACTACAAATTTGTAATGCATTAAATGAATTGATCCTCAGAAGTAAAGTCTCCATTAAACTTTGAACTGCTGCCTGCAAACTTCTAATTGGGTGATACCCTTTCTCTACTAATCAGCACACTCTATCAGAATCAGCCTGCCTGACTCACACCAATGTATCTTAATTCCATACACTGGTGAAATGAGCCAGGAAAGGAGGGATCACATGAGAAATTCCATTCCACAACAAGGCATTTGTTGGCGGCTCACACAAGTAGGATTGTCCAACATAAGCCAGATTGTTCTCTCCCTTTAATACTGAGTGTGAAACATAAAAATAACCACAGTTTCAATGTATTCTGTGCTATATATTACAATGCCTAATATAATGAATGTAATTCAATATATGCAATGCAATTTATTACATAATACAATAAATCATATTCTTTTAAGACATTTTACTTGCACAAGGAACAATACTAACAGGATAAACTTAAAAGATTTATTTGATATGTTGCATAAGATCTGTTATAGGTGACATAAATCTCACTACTGACCAGCCTTCTGGAACTATTTTTTTTAAAAAAAATTAAATGAAGAATGTAAAGCCAACCAGATTGTCCTGATTACTGTCTACCTGTCCTGGAGGAAGACAACAGTGGTTGCTTTCACTTAGACAACTGGGTAAGGTGATACCATTTTCAAGATGAGTATTTTAAATCTTGTGCATCTTGAAATTTATCAACAAATTATTGAATTTGACTATCCACTAATTTCTCCAATTTGACTCAAATGGAGTGAAAAAAATCCATATTGCTTGGTTAGTAAATCAGGCAGGGTTGAAATAATAATGTTCAACATAGCGTAAGTGTTCTTGAATTCCAGTCTTTGCTCTACCTCATACTAGTGTGAAAATTGGCAGAGACAGCCAAAACTGAAGTATTCTCATTTGTAAAATGTGTCAGAATAGGGCTTAACAAAATAGCAGGCACTTAAGGGGAAAGAGCCTTCATAAAATGTGTGCTTATTCATGGAGGGGGCAATACTAACCACTGTCCACCAAAGAGCCTGTGTTTTGTGTAAGGACTCTGATGGAGAGTGCATCAAATCTGTAGATTGCTTTTGACAGGATGAACATTTTTACTAGGTTAATTTGACTGATCCATGCACATGGAAGATCTTTCTATCTTCTAATATCTTCTTTAATTTCTTTCTTCAATGACTTGAAGTTTTCAATCATACAAGTATTTTAGTTGCTTGGATAGAGTTACCTCAAGCTATTTTATGCTATTTGTGGCTATTGTGAAAGGTGTTGTTTCTCTAATTTCTTTTTCAAACCATTGGTCATTTGTATACAGGATAGCTACTGATTTTTATAAGTTCATTTTAAATCTAGCCACTTCCCTGAATATGTTTATCAGCTGTAAGAGTCCCCTTGTAGAACTTTTAGAGTCATTTATATGTATACTATTATACAATCTGTAAATAAAAATATTTTGACTTCTTCTATTACAATCTGTATCACCTTAATCTTCTTCAGTTGTCATGTTGCTCTAGCTAAAATATCAAGTATATACTAAAAATATAAAGAGGGGGTAGACTGCCTTGTTGTGTACCCAATTTTATTGGAGTTGCTTCAAGTTTCTGTCCACTTATTGTTGGCTATAGGCTTGTTGTAAACTGCCTTTGTCATGTTGATGTATGTCCCTTAATGTGGGATTGCATAAGGGTATTCTCGGTCACGTCTGGGCAGTTGCCTAGAACCCCTAGACTCTGTGTGAGAACCAGCAGGAGTTCGGCGCGCCCCCAGAACCCAGGGTCCTGAAAAGCAGTCTAGTCTCCATAGAATTACATTGTTCAGTCATGTAGGCCAGCCATTACAGTCCCTCCCAAAGTGCACAGGTAGAGGGCGTGACTAGAGGCCTCAGGGCTTAGGGATTTACATACTAATGAAGGCCAGAGGGCGGAGCAAATTAAGCATGCCTCTCCAGATCCTCCCCCTTTCTCCCTCCCTATTTAACTCGGGACTGCCCTGAGTTTTAAGGGGGTACATCCAAATCTATCTACCATCTGCCATGACAATAAACCTTTCTGGAACCAAGGACTTCCTCATGTCATTGGGGCCTGTCACTGCCAAAGCCTCCAGGCCACTGGAACATTAGACTTCCTCCTGCATGTGGGACCAGCCGCAGCAGCGTGGAAAGCCTCTGGGACTGAGACTCCACCGCTGTGGCCTATAATTTTTCCCCATACCTTAAAGCTTTAATCTCTCCAGGACTTTTATCATTAAGGGGTGCTTCATTTTGTTAAAGATCTTTTCTGAGTCTAATGAGATGATTAAGTGGTTTTTTCTCTTTCAGTTTATTTATATAGTAGATAATATTTATTGATATTTTTCTCTGGGGTAAAGCCTGCTTGATCATGGTAAATGACCTTATTAATGTGTTCTTGGTTTAGATATGCAAGTATTTTATTGAGTATTTTGGCATTTATGTTAGTATGGGAAATTAGTGTGTAACACCCCCTCCCAACACACACACACACATATACACACATGTTTTGCTGGTTCTTTATGTGGTTTGGGTGTCAGGGTAACTATGGTCTCATAAAATGAGTTGGGCAATGTCCCTTCTGTTTCTATTTTGTGGAATAATTTGAAAAGCATTGGTGTTAACTCTTCTTTGAAAGTCTGGTAAAATTATGCACTAAAACCTTGGCTTTTGGGGTTGGGAAACTTTTAATGATTGCTTCTATTTTACTAGGGACTATAGATCTAGTTAAATTGCTGATCTGAATTTGTTTTAACTTCAGCAAGTTGAAGCTATTGGAATAATTAACTATTTCTTTTGGATTTTTCCAGTTTGGTGGAGTCCAGAGTCCAGGTTTTAAAGTACGTCTATCATTTTTTAATACAGGCTTTCTCTGTGTTACCCTACCTGTCCTGAGACTTGCTCTATATACCAGGCTGGTCTCAGACTCAGAGGTCTCTCTGTCTCTGCCTCCCAAGTGCTGGGATTAAATGCATCACACACTCAGCTGGTACACCATCACTTTTCACCTTTTAATTAATTTAGGTAAGAGTTTATGAACCTAATTGATTTCTCAAAAAGCCAATTCTTTGTTTCATTGATTCTCTGTATTGTTCACTTTTTTTTCTGTTTTCTTTATTACAGCCCTCAGTTTGATTATTTCTTGCCATCTGCTCCTCTGAGATGTAGTTTCTTCTTTTTGTTCTAGAGCTTTCATGTGTGCTGGATAACACCTGGAGAACAAGGCCCTCTAAATTAACTGACCAAAACTCATATGAACTCACAGAGACTGAAACAGCAAGCACAGGTCCTACATGGGTCTGCACCAACCAGGTCCTCTGTGAATATATTATGGCATAGTGCTTTTATGGGATTTCTGAATGTCTGAACCAGCAGGAACTTTTGCATTCTCTTGGAGATATGTTCCTTCTATTGGTTTACCTGGTCCAACTTCAATGTGATGCTTTTTGTTATATTTTATTATATTTTATTTTGTTATATCTTGCTTATAGAAAAAAATAAAGATCTTATACTTTTTTTTAAAACTATATTGGCTATTTTTTTTTTGTTGGAACAAAATACTGGACAAATCAAACTTAAAGGAAATGCACTTATAGACTACTCCAGAAGTGTATTAGGTGATTTCAAATCCTTTAAAGTTAGCAATGAAGATTAGCCATCTTGAAAACCTATAGCTGATGCACTGCACATGCTTGTCACAGGAAATTAAAAAAAAAAAAAGTCAAGTTAATATTGACTTGGCCGAATCTTCCCAGCTGGATAGCTCTCACAGTAGTGGAAGGTGCTACATAGTGTGCTGGAAGAAAAGAGTCATCAGAAGTCTATGTTGGTTGTGAATCCTATGATCTCCAACAATGAATGGTGTAGCAAGACATGTCAAGGGGTACAATAGTGGGATGGATGTTATTGGGGATAATCAGCCAATTTCTAATTAGATTTAAGGATATACAGAAAGAATGTTCTTCATACTTGAAGTCTGGCCAAGAACCCAAAACTAGGGAGCTTACAGATTCCCAGGGGTCAACCTACTGCTATTATTTTACTAAATGGACATAATGTAAAACTACCCTTTAAATATATCTCTATATTTATATCAGTGCCCTCTCAGATCTTTCCATATAATTTATTTGTGTAGTAGATGCTGCTTAATGCAGAAATTAACACCGGGTGAAAACATAGAGAATAAGTATCTATAAAATACTCAGCTACCAATGAATGGGGTATCTATATTAAATCCTTCTCACCAAGGCTCAGGAACCATTGCAAAAGAAAGAGTGGAAAAATATACAAACTAGAAATCAGGCTGAACTACAACAAAACTGTCCACTGGATATGATAGAACTACAACACTGAGTTCACAGCAGGGTAGTCACCTGCACAGACTTGTTTGAGATAAAGCCATTCACTGTCCTAGCATGGATTAGATAGAGATTCATAAATCCCTAACCCCAAATGAGAAGCTAGAACTAATTGATAGCTTCAGGGGAGGAACAGACAGTTTTCTTTCAATTGTTAGGAGTGAGGTAGGTACTTGCATTTATGCAATACTTACTGTTTTCTGAAACTAGGACTCCTCTATGATCTAACAATCAACTTAAAGGATGCCAAATGCCAAAACATTGCAGACTATTTGCCAATGTGATTGGTTACCCTTCACAACCTGATTTTAAGGCCCCATTGCCTAACACACAACTTATGGCATCAAAGAGAGAAATCATGCAGGATCCAAATAGAAAATCCACCCATCTATCCCTACTGACCCCTATTAACTGGGCTGGAAGGTATTCTGCACACTGATGAAGGAGAAAAATAATCATCAATATCATACAGGTATAAATTCTATGATCTACAACAGTGATCTTCCTGTAAAACACATTGATGCAACCATGGCACAACTGTTATAGGAGTAATCAACCATTTTTTTTAAACTCAGGTGTGAGGCTCACTCCAAGTAATAACACACATACCTGTCACTGTTAACTTGGACAAGAACCTGAGATGAGATAGGTCATTGGTCCTAAGGAATAACATACTACTATTACTATGCTAAGAGAACATAGCAACAAAATGATTCCTTGTGCCATATTGTTATTCCCATAGATTGGTGCATTGTTCAACCTCTTTTGAGAAGCCTCTTCTTGCAGTGCAGTTATTAACACATCACAGAGACCCACAAATGTATGATGTGCAGAGAGTAAGAGACTTTAGAGCTTTTAGACATCCTAAATGGAATGGTTTTATCAACCCCCTCCCCTAAAGGTGCAAAGACCTATGAGGAAAAGGAAGCGGAAGATTCAGGGTTGCCGGAGGACTCCAAGGAGTCATAGAGTTATACAGATACAGCAGGAGTGATATAAATAAGAACTTGCATGGGTTGTGAACACATACATAAGGCATGCATAGGTTGAACTAGGCAAAATCCAGCATGGAGAAGGGTAACTAACTGAACAAGAATTTCTATCCTTAACCAGGAAGCTATTTGCATTGGTATTCATCAGAAAGTGGAAAGTCAATATTTTCCAAAGGAATATCACTCGGTAAATCAGCCACCTTCCAGGGCAGATCCCATGCCAAGGAATAGTTAGTCAATACAAAGTGGACTTCAGGCTTTGAGGGTACTTTTTGTTTTGTTTTAGTACTTTTTGTCTTTTGTTTGTTAGTTGTCTGTTTGTTTTGTTTTGTTCTATTTTAGTTTTATTTTGAGACATAGAGAACATGAAGTTGAAGGTTTGGAGGTAAGGAGGGGAGGAATTAGGAGAGAGAAAACAATATGATAAAAATATTGTATGAAAAAATTAAATTTTATTTAAGTAGACTTTATGTGTTATGCCTCACATGAAGCTTCTGAGGCCATTAGTTGAGAGATGTTTGAGTTTTTCCACTTGTGGGCTATCATGATTCATGCTGCTATGGAAATTCCTAAGATGTTTTGATAATGATGCATATTTTCACTTTGTTTCAGTCTATTCCTTGGGGAGAATTTCTGGTTAATGTGGCAACTTTCTGTTTAACTTCTTAAGGAGTTGCCTTCTTCTTTTCTATCATTTTTCATTCCTTCAAGAAAAATAAAATCATGAAATTTGTATGTAAATGAATGGAACTAGAAAATATTATACAGAGTGAGATAATCCAGATCCAGAAAGACAAACAACATAGGTTATCCCTTGTTTGTGATTCCTAGCTCTGAATCTGCAAATGTGAGTATATAACTCAGAGTAACTCACAGACAGTAGAAAAGACAAATGGAACCACAGAGGATGAGGCATATAAAGATCTCTAGAGAGGAGAATAGCAGGTTGTAGGTGATATGAAGGGTTATATATGAAAGATAACAGTGGGGTTCTTTACCTTATAGTACTGAATGGTGCTATGCAATTTGCCAAGTGAGAAAAATTCATCAATATTTCTATCCACATGTGATATCTATGAACCATAACAATGATCAGCATGGCAAGAAATCTCCAAAGGTGTAGTTGTAACACTTATGCCTTAGGGTAGCCATCTAATTGGATATAATGCCCATTTAGTAGAAGGGAGTCCATATCTATGGGACTGCATAAGGGTACCTTGGTTCATGGATCTACATGGGCCTGGAACCCTGAGACTCCAAGGGAGAAACGGCAGATGTTCGGCCAAGTCCCCAGAACCCAGGGTCCTGAAAAGCAATCTAGTCTCCATAGAAATACATTGTTCAGTCACGTAGGCCATTACAGCCCCTCCCAAAGTACACAGGTAGAGGGTGTGACTAGAGGCCTCAGGCCCTAGGGATTTACATACTAATGAAGGCCAGAGGGCAGAGCAAATTATGCATTCTTCCCCAGACCCTCCCCCTTTCTCCCTCAATGACTCCTCAGCTGGTTTTGTGGCTTCGTGAGCCCTTCTCCTGTCCATGCTGGAAATCAGGCTGGTTTCCTTTTGCATAGGTCTTGAGAATTGTAGTCATAGCTCCCTTAAATTTATGTCTGGGAGCACTGTTTTGTAGCAGATGTCTTCTACTTCTTACTCTGAAAATTCTTCCTCAACCTCTTCTAGAATGATCACTGAGCCATGTGGAGAGGGTGTATGACATGAGTGTTCCCTTAAGAATTAAGCACTCTACAATCTCTTACTCTCTATTTGCTGATCAGTTTTGCCTATGTCATTATCATCATCTGCTGCAAAGAGAAGCTTCTCTGATTAGGGTTGAAATATGACCTAATCTATAGGCATTAGAGTTAGAAGTAAAGAGGAGGTTATTTTTCCCCCTTAAGAAAATAATAGTATTAAGTTTTCTCCTATTTTCCTGCCCACCACAGGCTTTTGGGCCATTTAACTTTACCAGGTATGATTTCCATTTGATGGAGTGGACCTTAAATCCAGTCCCATATGGTCTACTCCTATAATATTCACTCCAGTGTTGTACCAACAGCCATCAAATCTCCCTAAACCAGTCATTATTTTGGAATGCCACCAGACAGAAAACCTAGTAAAGTCAAGAAGATTCAGGAATCCTAGCAATTCTTATAATTGAGAATGGTAGGCATTTAAATCTACTCCCAACCAGGTTCCTGTCCTGGAACATGTGACCATGACACCCCATCGAGTGGACTGTGACAATCAGTTACATAAAGACAACATCTGAAGCCCCTCCACATGCAGATGAGGCATCTCTAGTATCTCAGGCCAAGCTAATAGAAATCATCTGCCATTAGATCCCAACACACCCCAAAATGTTTATAAGACCCTACCAACAAGGAATGAAGTATATGAATTATTTAATCAAAGGTTGTCTGAGTCCCTGTCTTATCAAGCTGTACCACTCTAAGGAAGAGTATTTTCATTGCTGGAAGCTGCTCAAGCCTACTGCAGCCATCTCCTACTAGGTGGCTCCAATCTTGGTTCCTAGCTGTCCTCTGCATCCTGCCACCTGCCACAGATTCCAGTGCAGTGGTGGCCACAGAAGAAGCCTAGCAGCCCACTTTGCTCTGGCTTCCCCTAGGAGAGCTACAGCTCTTTGGCTGCTCTGGTCAGGCCAGAGCCCCTGCAGAGCCCCTTGGATAGAGCCCAGCAATTATTGTAGCTCACAACATTCATAGATGAGTTGTATTGTTGATAACTCCCCCCTACCCCAGCCCCACAGATACATGGAAACAACCAACACTATAGGAATGAAGTTTTCAGGTTGGTATCAGAAAGATTTCTCAATATCCCATGATTCAAGTATAGTTGTCTTCAGCAACAGGGTGTTACCACTCAGTTCTGAACGGCAACCAACAGCAGTGACAATAGTTTATACTATTTGGGAGTCTATAGGACCCCACTGACCAACAACTCAAAAATAGGTACCCTGTACATGTTATTGAGTCTTTTTATTTGATAGTAACAGAGAGAAATTGTTTCCCTGTTATAGGGTAACTCCATTTAAATTTATTTTAAATATGTTTATGTATATATTAGGAAGATTTTACAGTAGTAGGTTTAAATGTGACTATTTCAAATATTTTTAGTTTTAGTAATCTCTCCTTGTCTTAGGAAATTATTGCTATGGCCAATGCAACTATATACATTGGGAAAACACAGGTTCAGAGTTTCAGTTCATACAGTGACACACATCCTCAACAAAGTCACACCTACTACAAAAGACCATACTTCCTAATAGTGCCAGTCTTTGGGCCAAGTTGTATTCAAACCACCACACTCTCTATATTTCATCATCTACCTGGCTTTCCCAATCAGACTCATTTAACTTTCCTGTTCCATTATGCACATACACCATATTCCATCCCCCTTAATTAAATATTCTCACCAACATTTTTTTTAAGTCTAAAGAAAGCACACTGGGGAAAAGTTTGGTATTTTCAACAAATGGCAGTGTTTGTTGGCTACAAATGGCTACATGCAGAAGAATGAAGCTCCCTTCTTATCTCTTGCTCTGTACAGCATAACTCCAAATGGATCAAAGACCTCAATATAAGAACTGTTACCCTGAATCTGATAGAGGAAAGAGAAGAGGATATTCTTCAATTTTATGCACTGGAAAGATTTCCTGAACAGGGCCATTGTGGCATAGGTTTAAGACAAACCATTAACAAATGATACTACATGAAATAATGTCCTATACAGATAATGACACCATTACTTGAATCAAGATGCAGTCTTCAAAACAGGGAAACTATTTATCAGGTATACATTTGACAGAGAGTTATCATTCTGAATATACAAAGAATTCTAAAAGCTAAACACCACAAAAACCAACATCCAACTCTTAAAAAGTGGGCATATTATTCCAAACAAAATATTTATTAGAAATTTTCAAATAAAAAATACTTTGAGAATTCATCTTGACACTGTCATATTTGCTAAGGAAAAATAAGTTAATAATTATAAAGTAAATAAACAATGACAAATGCTGATGCAAATGCAGACTAAAGGGATTGCTTATTCACTGTTTGTTGGAATGTAAATTGATGCAGTCACTATGGAAATCAGTATGGAGTGTTCCCTCAAAAAGCTGAAAATAGGGTCATCAAATGATCTAGGTATATCACATCTTTGAATTCCATTTTTAATTTTGAGAAAGATTAGATTCATTTATTTTGGGAGTTTATGGAAGTCAGTTCTTTACTTACATCATGTGGGTTCTTGGGATAGAATTCAGATCATTAGCTTTGGTGAAAACTATGTTTATCCTTTGATCTACTCATTGGTCTCATTGTTTTCTTATATTTGTGTATGGGTGTGTGTGTGTGTATGTACATGTGCATATGTGTGTGTGTGTGTGTTTATGTGCACATTTGCTCACCCACATGCTCTGTAGCCATCTGTTGTGTAAATGTGTACACCTGTGTGTGAACATATGAAGGCTGACATCAAACTTCTGCTTGTTCTCCAGCTTCCATTTTCAGACAAGCTCTTCCATTGAGCCTACCACTTATTGCTTCAACTAGATGGCCAGCAAGTTACAAGCTTTGCCTGTCTCCAGTTTACTTCCTAGTGTTGAGGTGAGGCTACAGATTTTTACCTTTATGTGGGAGTTATGGAATCAAACGCAGGTCCTCATGATTGAATCATGGGCACTTTACCCACCGAGCCATCCCTAGAGCATATCTTTTTTTCAGTTATAATTGTTTCATTTATGCTATTGAATAAGAACATATTTATTGATCTGGACTGAGTGAATATCAACAAGTCTGAAAGCTTCTCTTAGTAGAAAAGTATATGCATGTCTTTTAAAACACTTATGTCATCATCAATTCAAAATCTTAGTTCATGTTTATCGTAGACAGCATTTCTCAATCTCTTCCTATAAGGTTCCATTCTTTCCTTCAAAATAATACATATATTTATCAAATTTAATTCTTTATGATTTGAATCCTCTGGACTACAAGTATTTACAGGTGTCACAAATTCATAGGCAAGTAAAAAACACAATCTATCAAGTCCAACTTCAGATCTGATGAGAACTGACAGCCATGTGGTGTTGTAAAAATGGAAATTATAAATTGGAATTTTATTCAGGATTCAGAATAAGCTAATTTTTCAAATGTGACCTTTTTATAAGCTTCTCTGAAATGTCTGAAAAAGTATAGGTAACTGGATATAATTTTGTGATAATATTAGCTCACATTAATTACAAATAAATATATATTTCAATATAATATTCATAATATATCACATATTGTTACACAATGTTATAATACACATACTGTATTATAGTATACATAATATGTATAATGTATAAAATATGCATGTACTTCTAATGCCTAATATACACACATACACACACACACACACACACACAAAATCCAGAATAATACCCCATAGCTTGAGAACCTTTGTAAAAGAAGACAAGATTAAATGTTGCTATTCATTGAAAATATCATGCCTGCTACTACAAATACCTCCACATAGTTGTTTCTATCATAACTAAAGTTTAATTCCATGGTGTATATTATTATCCAACATCCACATTTGTTGTGAAGAGGAAAATAAATTGCTAATTATTATGGTCCCAGTTTTCAGAGGATATGGGCATTATTCACAAGCAAACTACTAGCATAGAGAATAATTTTTTTTTCAGTGATTTCTACATAATTGATTCTCAATGTAGGTTCCACACAGCATACCATGGTACACTATTAGAGTTCTTTCTCAATGGCTCAGAAGTAAAAACAACAACAAAGCTAAACAAAACAAAAACAAAACAAAACAAAACAAAAAAAACAGAAAACCAAAACATACCCACATGTTGAGGATTACATTAGTTCTGTTTGTATTTTGATGCTAATTCTGCTTCCTCAAGAAGGGTTACCCTGCTTTCACTTCTATTAGCTGCAGTGGGTCGGCTTTTATGTGGAGGTCCTTGATACACTTAGACTTGAACTTTGTGCAAGGAGCTTTGTACATAGATCGATGTGCAATCTTCTACATGCTGACCACCAGTTGAATGAGCACCATTTGTTGAAAATTCTGTCTTTTTTCCACTGGATGGTTTTAGCTCCTTTGACAAAGATCAAGTGACCATAGGTGGGTGGGTTCATTTCTGGGTCTTCAATTCTATTCCATTGATCTACCTGTCTGTAACTATACCAATACCATGCAGTTTTAATCACTATTGCTGTGTAATACAGCTTGAGGTCAAGTATGGTGATTCCCTCAGAAGTTCTTTTATTGTTGAGAATAGCTTTTGCTATCTTGGGATTTTGGTTATTCCAAATGAAATTGCAGATTGCTCTTTCTAACTCTATGAAAAATTGAGTTGGAATTTTGATGGAAATTGCACTGAATCTGAAGGTTGCTTTCAGCAAGATGGCCATTTTTACTATATTTACTATAATTCTGCTAATCCATGAGCGTGGGAGATTTTTCCATCTTCTGAGATCTTTTTTGATTTCTTTCTTCAGGGACTTGAGATTCTTATCATACAGATCTTTCACTTGCTTTGTTAGAGTGACACCAAGATATTTTATACTATTTGTGATTATTGTGAAGGGTGTTGTTTCTCTGATTTCTTTCTCAGCTTGTTTATCTGTTGAGTAGAGGAAGGCAACTGATTTGTTTGAGTTAATTTTATATCCAGCCACTTTGATGAAGTTGTTTATCAGGTTTAGGAGGAGTTCTCTAGTGGAATTTTTGGGGTCACTTAAGTATACTATCATATCATCTACAAATAGTGATATTCTGACTTCTTCCTTTCCAATTTGTTGTCTAATTTCTATAACTAGGACTTTGGTACTATATTGAATAGGTAGGGAGAAAGTGGGCAGCCTTGTCTAGTCCCTGATTTTAGTGGGATTGCTTCAAGTTTCTCTCCATTTAGTTTGATATTGGCTACTGGCCTGTAGTATATCATTTTTACTATGTGTAGGTATGGCCTTGGATTCCTGATTTTTCCAAGACTTTTACCATGAAGGGTGGTTGAATTTTGACAAATGCTTCCTCAGCACCTAATGAGATGATCATGTGGGTTTTTTTCCTTTGAATTTTTTATATAGTGGATTATGTTGATGGATTTCTATATATTGAACCATCCCTGCATCCCTGGGATAACGTTTATTTAATCATGATGAATGATCATTTTGATGTGTTCTAATAGAAGAGAAAGTGGGGAAGAACCTCAAATACATCAACACCGTGGAAATTTTCCTGAACAGAACACTGATGGCCTATGCTCTAAGGTCAACAATCAAAATATGAATCATGAAATTGCAAAGCTTCTGTAAGGTAAAGGACATTGTCAATAGGACAAAATGGCAACCAATAGATTGGGAAAAGATCTTAACCAATCTTACATTAGATAGAGGGCTAAGATACAATATATACAACGAAATCAAGAAGTTAGACTCCAGAAAACCAAATAACCCTATTATAAATGGAGTACAAAGAATTCTCAACTCAGGAATATCAAATGGCCAAAAAGCACCTAAAGAAATGTTTGATATCATTAGTCATCAGGGAAATGCAAATCTAAACAACACTTGAGTTTCCATCTCACACCAGTCAGAATGGCTAAGATCAAAAACTCAGGTGACAGTAGATGCTGGTGAGGATGTGGAGAAAGAGAAACACTCCTCCATTGTTGGTGGGATTGCAAGCTGGTACAACCACTCTGGAAATCAATCTGGTGATTCCTTAGAAAACTGGACATAGTACTACCTGAGGACCCAGCTATATCACTATGGGGCGTATACCTAGAAGATGCTCCAACATATAACAAGGACACATGCTCCACTATGTTCATAGCAGCTTTATTTATAATAGTCAGAAGCTGGAAAGGACCCAGATGTCCCTCAACAGAGGAATGGATAAAGAAAGTGTGGTACATTTACACAATGGAACACTATTCAGCTATTAAAAGCAATGACTTCATGAAATTCTTAGGCAAATGGATGGAACTAAAAAAATATCCTGAGTGAGGTAACCCAGTCACAAAAGAACACACATGGTATGCACACACTGTTAAGTGGATATTAGGCCAAAATCTCAGCATGCCCAAGATACAACTTGCAGACCACATGAAGCTCAAGAAGAAGCCAGACCAAAATGTGGATGCTTCAGTCCTTCTTAAAAGGGGAAACAAAATACTCAAGGGAGGTAGAAGGTGGGAGGTACTTGGGAAGAAGAGAGGAATGGGAAGAGGTAAAGTGGGCAGATCCAGGCATGAGAGGAGACAAGGGTGATATACAGAGGGTCACAAACTTGAACAGAGTTGTGTAGCAATGGGAAATGGAGAACTGGGGGTAGTCACCAGCAAGTCCCAGATGCCAGGAAAGTAGGAGGCTCCCAGGACCCAACTGGGATTAGCTAAAATGTCCAACAAAGGGGAGGGAAACCTGTAGAGACCATATCCAGAGGCTAGGCAAGGCCCCTGATTGCGGGATAGGGCCACCCACTCATCTCCAAATTCTTAACCTAAAGGGCTTCTGTCTAAAGGAAATAGGAAGTCAAAATGTGTAGCAGAGACAGAAGGAAAGGCCATCCAGAGATGGTCCTGCCTGGGAATCCATCCCATATACAGACACCAAACCCAGACACTATTGTGAATTCGAAGAAGTGCTTGCTGTCAGGAGTCTGATATAGCTGTCTCCCAAGAGGCTCTGTGACAGGCTGACAAATACAGAGGCAGATGCTTGTACCCAACCATTGAACTTAGCACAGGGTCCCCAATGGAGGAGTGGATCACATACTCAGGTGAGTTCATGTGAACCTTCTCCCCATTTTGACTGGTTAAAAGGCTAGAGCCTGTGATTGGAGAGTGGAAGGGAAAGGTGGAGCTGGAGGTTTTAGAGAGGGGGAGAGAGGAAGGAGGAGAGGAAGACAAGGAGATGGAAGAGACAGAGGAAGACAGAGGAAGAGGAAGTGGAAGGAAGGTGTAATCGAACCATGTGGTCTGGAGAAAGATGCAAGTAGAACGGGTCTCATATCTGGGGACTAGAGTAGTGTAGTAGTATATCTGCTCAATCTAGGCCTGCATCTTAATAAGTACTATAATTGAGTTGTATTTTCTTTGCATAGGCTTGTTGAGGTTGAAGATTTGCTGCAACATACACACACACACACACACACAAAGAAACAAATAATAATAACAAAACCAGAAATTCTTATGAGCAATAGTATGAACCAAAACCTATAACCTAGCAGAGAGTTTTATTTAACAAATTTTAAAAAGTTTAGTGATTTTACTATCATGATTTCATGAGTGTTAGCATTCATTTACACATTTTGGTAGTGACATGCTGGAGGAAATATCACACACACTTCATTGACAATCTAATTATTGACAAGCCTGAAGAAAAAAGAATAAAGGCTTCAGAGTGGGGAAAGTCGTCCATTTTTTTTGTCATGTCTATTTGCATGCCTGGAAGCATTTTATACAGGACACTACCAACCAAGGACACTTGGCCCACACATCTGTGTTCTATTGCATTTTCCTGGATAAATCAAGTCATTCAGGGCCTATAAAAGAAGAATTCATATAAAAAAAATGTTTGTAAGGAAGACACATTACTCGTTTTATAAGCTCATTCATTCATGACGAAACTATTAAAAGGAGGTTCAAGTTGACAATGAAAAACAAGACCTAATTGTGTAAATATATGTGATAGACAGACCCAGATAAACAAGGATGGGTAAAAGTGATCAGAACCCAGAGACTAGAGAGACCATGAAGATTTCCCCAAGAGGTGGATTTAGATAGAAAGAAAGAAATGAAGATCTACACAGATGTGCCTAAGACACATGGTAAACAGCTGGCAGCCAGTCTAGTGAAGAAAGTGCTAAGGGCATCCCAGGAACTGCTTGAAAGGAACACAGAGTGAGCAACACAAGGAAGCAAAGTCTAATTCTAGGAACTGACACACTAGCCTGCACTAGGGAAACTACTCATGGGCCAGGTTCTGAAGAAATAGTGGCAGTACAGATTCAGGTGAAAGGGACTCTCCTTCTGCCAAGGGCCCTAAAGCGGTTCTCAAACATGGAGTGATGCCAGCGATGTCTACACAGTGCATTCTGAAGTGGGCAAGCTGTTTTTAAAACACAGGACTTCTCTGTTCACAGGTAGCTGGCACTCTTATCTCAATAACCTGTTGCTGGAAGAGGGAGATTTTGTTGAACAGGTATGCTAAAATGAAAAATGTGAAATGCTGAACATCATGAGCCATAGGCTTGTTTCTGATGCATCCTAAAATCCTAAAAGATACAGAATGTGCAGTTTCTGAGCTCAGGGTCTGAAATGGCACTGCATATATATAACCTAGATAACACGCTGTAAGTAGCAGATCTGGGTTAGGAAGCTCATAAACCTGTAATCAGAGTACCCCCCCCATCCAAGTTCCTATACCATACACCTGCAAAGGTCAGCTGAGTCCCACTATTGTAGCAGTACTTTAGTTGTTTGTGACATGAGTTTAAACAAAAGCACTCAGCACAGTTTGTGTAGGCAGCTCTTCAATGCTTTCGAACCTTCTTTCTGCCTCTGCCAGAATCTTCCCAGCCTCTGGGTATGCAGGCCAAGCCTGCAGAGGAATAATCGAAAAATAAAAAGTGAAAATATCACGATGGCTTAATGGATATAAGTGCTTATTGCGAAAGCCTGACACTCAATACCATCTCCCTGGTCACAAAATAGAGGTTGTAAATGTACTACTGCCCATGGATCTCTGAACTCCACATAGCTATTGTGGCACACTCAGCCCACATGATCACTTCATGGAGGGTTGAATACAAATGGCTTTGCTTTCAATAGGCTCATATATTTGAATGCTTAGCCATTGAGAAATGACCCTACTTGAGAAGATTTAGGAGGTATGGCCTTATTGTAAAAACTGTCAATGGGAGTAGGTTTTGGGGTTTCGAAATCCCAAGCCAGGATCTGGATGTAGAACTCTCAGTACTTCCCCAGCACCATGTCTGCTTGCATGGCACCATGCTCCCCACCAGGATACCATGATGATATTGAACTAAACTTCTGAAACTGTATTCAAGCCCCAATTAAAGATTTTCTTTATAAGAGTTGCCTTGATCATGGTATCTCTTTACAGCAGTGGAAGAGTGAGTAAGACACACTATCATACTCACATGCTTTAATACGTGCAGCATACATGAGTCCAAAATAAACAATAAAAAATGAATGAGAAGAAATGGAGGGAGGGAGGGGAGGAGGGAAGAGAGGAGGAGGAGGAGAGAAGGGGGAAAAGGACTGACTTAAATGGAGCACTAAGGACTGTGGATATTGGCTCTTACCAATTTAGAGAAGAAGGTCAACTTGGAGCACAAAGAAACACTTGCTCTGTCCACGGTCAGACGTGTCTGGATTCGACACTCTCTTTTTGCTCCTCCTAGACTCACTGTCATTAGAGTCAAGACTTTCTTTATCCTTTTCTTCTTTGTTTTCTGATGAATGAATTGTAGTATTCAACATATGAAACAACACAAATACAGAGTATAAATCAAGGTAAGGATCGGAGGGAAGTGAGTTTCTAGGCAGAGAGAACAGCATGAATTCTGTCTCAGCCTCCTGTGTGATAACAACTTGAGGACCTGGTTATTTTTACCTATCACTGTTATAAAAATTGATCTGTTTCAGACCAAATTGCCCCCTGTATCATAATCGAAAACAAAATTTAAAAATTCTGAATCCTTTAAACCACCAAAATCCTTAAGGGGGCAAAACCATTCAGAAATATAAAATGAGAAATAAAACAATGAATGAATGTGAGTACACACATTCATTCCTTTCCACTAGCATCTAATGTGCTAGGCGTCACATGTATTCAGTCTCCTCAGAGGGAAAGGGAAACTAATACATTATCGATATCAGTAATGTTCCAAACTGTCTTCTGCTCTACAAAGTTCCACCACCATTAAATAAGTCAGACCTCTCCTTCTTCTGAGAAGATGGGTTCCCTCTGGGGACTCCATTTTTAGATCAAAGACTCCTCTGCATTGAAAAGTGCCTTCTACAAGGAAAACATCTTATGCTGCTTATTACATCTGCAGGAAGTGTCTGATAGTTTCTGGTATCACCAGTTCACAAAGATGACACTCAAAATACATTTGACTTTGTTTGCTCACTTCTTTAGTGCTCCTGACAAGACAATGTAGGCAAGAGATTTTAGTCTCTAGAGAGAAGAGAAGGCAAGAGGCTATGGCCTGAATCTTAGATGTTGCCTTCCACAGTAGCCATGTGCTCCCTTTTCTACAGTTCTAAATATGAAGTTTCATTGTCATTTACTGAAGAAATCATTAGATTGGCAGGGGTGGGGTAGATGGTGGGTGAGGGCATAGATATCACGAAGAGAAGAACATGGCAAGATTTGCCCTCTGAAATGTCCTGTGAGTAGTCAGTTTTATGATTACAGAATGATCAGATTCTGCAGAAACTTCTTTTAGGTAATAAAAGTAAGCTCAAGGGTTGGTCATGGTGTGCAAGGCAACAAAATGAAAGGAGATATGATCTGGAGGAAATAATATAATCCTCAAAGCTAGGAAATTTGTGGGAATGAGATAAATTGAAGTTGGAGAGAAATAGGTATCTTCTGGTACCCTTTCTGAGGGAAGAGGTGAGAACATTCCAAAAAGACAGAGAAGAGCTAGGTCTGCTCCATATTAAAGGAGGCCACTCCCAGCATGGCCCTGAGTCATCAGCTGGTATTGATAATCACAGTGACGAGGCATCATTTAGGAATAAGGTACAGAAGCCCCAAATCTACCTTTTGAGAAGCACCCCAAGTTCTTCAAAAGAAACTATGACTTAAGCTGAACTTTTCATACTAGTAGTAAAAATAGCTTCACACCAAAGTTATGAAACAGGCTGAATTTTGATGGAACTATATGTATGTAGGGTCTCTACATGGCAGAAACCAGTGTTACACTTATTTACTAGTAAGGGAGCTCAGATATACCCACGCTGATAAAAAAAAAACTCAAAAACCTGTCAGCTGCAGACTTCAGTTATGAAGGCAAGATGACCAAAAGAATTAGGTGCAGGAGGTTTGCCCTTCTAGCATCTAGTCAAAACAGACACGACAGTGTCTGGGGAAGTTGACCCTTGTCATTTGCACAGTTGTATGTGTCTTATTCCTTTAGCCATGTGCTCAGGCACTCAAGACACTAATCTAAGTGACAGAAAGAGTGGTGAGGGATGGTAAGAGAATGACTAAATGTATCATTTCAAGAAAGATGGAGAGTTAAATTGAAGATTTGTTTCAGATTAATATATCAAAGATTTAGTCTGTCCTCTGATAATGATGGATTTTATGAGCTCCTTAAGGTGAACTGTTGTTTGTTTTCATTTTCCACCTTTCTGTCTCAAAAACACACTCATTAATAAACAAATATTATCACTTTAAATTTCAATGGTTCACAAAATCCTAGACAGCACAATATCTTAAGTCTTTTCTTATTCTCACGCCTTCTTAATCTCATTTCTCAGGAAATATAAATTACCTTTAGCAATAGAAAACAAGTGTGTAGGATTGGATTTCATAACAATATGATTTGTTGTCTGTTTTTCTGTAAGTGTGTGTGTGTGTGTGTTGGGTGGAGGCAATCACATTTAGTTTGCTAAATTCTAGCTGTAAAACATTATTAAACCAACACACAAAGTTTCACAGAGGCTCAGCCTTCCAACAATAACCTCTCAGGGCCCCATTCAACAATAAATATTTCCCAACTCCCTGTGCAGAAGTCAGAGGAAAGCTGCAAACGCTAAAGAAATTGCCTCTGCATCCAGTCGTTTTGGCAGGCTGAGAGCCCTTACACAAAGAAAGTCTGTCTGTTGGTTTTCCTCCTTTCTGAGCAATAAGCCATAGAAAGTTCCAGAAAGGCCTGGGAAAAACATGCTAGAGACTCCCCTTTCCTGTACAAGCATGAGTTATGAAAACACAAAGGTTTGCTTCTGCTGGTTGGACCATCTTGACAGTCCATTGGACAGGATGAAAACAGGAACTTCTCTAAGCTGAAGAGTCTGTGAGAGAAGGCACAGTTTCTACTGTCAGTGTTCTTGCAGCTTTGGTTTGCAGCAATGCTAAGAACAGGAGCAGCCATCATTTCCAGCTAATGGTCTTGTTACCCAGGAGAATCCCAAGAGACCTTTTTATTGATTCTAGAGTCAGAGTAAGCGCCAAATAGTTTGGTATCTTTAAAACAGACACACAAAAAAAGGAGCAAACAGGATTAAATACACTTGTGATTCTAGTATGAGAAAAGCCACTCATTGCTCACCCAACATTGTCTGTGTTTTTTTCACTTCTTTTGTTTTAAGACCTCTGAAAGGTGCTTGAAAGCCTACTGTGCTAAAATGTCTGTGTCTTGTAGAACCGAAGAGATACGTGGACACTTGGGTGTAAAGGCTGTGAGTCTCAACTCTGAAGGATTGGGGAGTAAAAGTTGTTGAGAATAAGACCTCTGCTGAGAGAAATCAAGTCAAACTTTGGAAAGAATAAAAAAGTAAAAGTGACTACCATGCCCACATACAATTGGTGATTGGGGATGAAAATAAGAATATACCCAAATACAGTATCACTGTCCACTTAAATAACAAGGGGACCATCTGTCAGTTTCTTATGTCAATATAGAAGGGCATAAGAGAGTCTGTGCAACATATATACATGAGCTACCGAAATATACTTTTAAACTCGACCTGACAAATTATGCCTCAGCATATTGTCATGGCCTGCTGCTGACCCACAGACTTCTCAGTGTGTTTGGTATGGGCAAGATCTATGGAGGCCAAATGGAGATGACTGCAGTAGAATACAATGTGCAAAGCACTGATGGTATGCCGGTGCCTTCTTTTGCTATTTGGATTCATACGCTGTCCAAACTTCTACTGGCAATAACATATGATTTTGAGGCCCTGAGCCATGCTGTGGATGGAGGCTTGTCTGCCTCTCACAATACAATAATACAGTAATATTGAAACAAGAAGTTCAGCACAAAAATCCATCTGAAGCACATCATAGGCCATAAGGTTGCAAAGTACAGGTGACAAAGATGAAGATATTGATACTGAACAGTTGTTTCCATCCGTAATGAACAACAGACCTGAGATATGGGGGAGATGTGAAAGAAGCTGCTGCTACTGGAGAGAATCTGGCTCATGAGGAGAAGCCCAAAAGAGAAGTTAACAGGAAGAAGTGGAACAGTACCAAAATGTCACTTGCTCAGAAGAGAAATCAGGTCACTGATTTCAAAAGAGCTTCCATAGGGTCCATGAGGAGGGTGCAGAGAGCAAAGAAAAGTTTTCCAAAGTTTTTCTTTTTCATAAAGATGATAAACTTATTGACAACACAGCAGAAAGAGATTTTTTACATTACTTTTGTATACATTTATTGAATTTATTTGATTGAGTTATCAACAAAGACTTTCTTAACAAGACACTTAGATATTTTTAAAGATCAAATTCATGTGGGAAATACAGGCTGTACTTAACTTTTTTAATAATGGAGATTTTATTATCAAAATTGAGAGAGCTGTGCTGGAGAGATGGCTCAGAGTCTAAGAACACTGGCTGCTTTTCCAGAGGATCCAAATTCCATTTTCAGCATCCACATGGAGGTTCCCACCCACCTGTGACTCCGTTTCCCACTACCTTCCCTTCTGGCCTTCTTGGGAACCAGGCATACAGGTGAGACACATACATGCAGGAAAAAGGCTTATATACATAAAATAAGAAAAAATATAATAAAAAAAAGAGAGACTGTGACTGGTGGAACAGTTCTTAATTTGTGATTTTCTGTGGCAAGTGTCATGTATCTGTCTCTTCTATATTGCTGTTTTTAATGCTAAACAACGTAAGGTGCACTTAGCTTATATTTCCAGCTAAAATTACAGAAATCAGTCTTGGTTTATTTACTAATTCCTGGATTTTCTTTTTTAAAAAATAAAGCTTTGTTAATTAAAGGCCTCCTATGCTTCATAATCTTTCCGCAAATAATTGATGTGCTCTCAGTACAGTAAGTAAAGCATTTCTATTGAAAACAAGTCATCAATGAGATACTCATGTTGAAAATTCAGTACAGGAACCTGAGGTTAAGAAATCCCATGAAAAAGATCATCAGTATATATGTATCAGTATACACACACACACACACACACATACACACACACACACACATATATATATATATATGTATATATATATACATACATATATACATACATACATATATACATATATATATATATATATATATAGAGAGAGAGAGAGAGAGAGAGAGAGATCACAATTTGCACTTAATATATGAAACATGTGTTATTTTATTTAAATCATTTACACATTTGAAATAGGCCAATTTTTATGTATTTTGACAACAGCATCATTGTTCATATTTTTTATACATTTTAGATACCAGCTTTTATATATTCTGCACATATTATTTATTTATAACTACCTGGCAATTTAAGTTTAGTTTTATTAACTTCTAAATATCATCCTACTTAATAGCCTCTGACATCTAGGCTCATATCAATACATATATACATATGTGTATGTTATATATTATAATATGTTATATATGTAAATGTGTATACAACTATTTCACAGACATCAGAAAAAAATAAGACATATAGAACCATTAGTTTTCCAATTACAGGTGGTTATGTTCCAAAAATAATCTAATAATCCCTTAATATTAGCTCCACTTAAATGGCTATTGTCCACATTTGTCTCTTGCCAGGAGCAAAATAATTACTCCAGGCCTCAGCTATGTAATGAAAGTCTGTGACTAGTTTACTTGTTAGATGTCCTCTACATGTGAGCACACTAAACACATGGTGTTCTTCCACCTGGCTTCGTTGTATGAGCCTCTTCTTAGCTCTGCATCAGTTAGTCAGAGGTTCCTATAGTTACACACAGTTAATAATACAATATTATTTTACCTTTGGCTCAACCTACTATTTAAAAAGCCTAAGGAAACAAGTTAAACTGCTCTTTTGAAATAGGTTTAAAAGTGCTTTGTTGGAATTTTATAGAAATTGCACTAGTATTTAAAGTTTCTGAGACCATCACCAAAGTATTAGAAGTTTATAGCTTAATGGCCAGCCTCATTGAGAAAGCAGGCAGAGGGAAGATTTAGGAATCAAATGATCACATTTTAACATCAGATGGGGGAGGATGAGAAAAGCATACTAAGACTAGGAGGAAAAAGGAGTAAAATACTAGCAGATGTGGAATGCTGTACAAAGTCCAAGCCTGATAGGCATCCATGGATGGAAATGAAAGCTAAAAGGCGTTTCCCGAGGCTGTTTTAGACTATATCTTAAAAGTTTTACTCTGACAAGTCTGCACAGAAATTTGCATTTGCTTGCAAGATCTAGGTTAATAGACCTGAATGTAGCACTAAATGACTGACATAATGTGTTAATGTATGGACTGGAAACATTCTCAGTGCTAGAATATACAACATGATATAAATTTAACACACCTTGTATTCTTGACAATCCAGAACCCGATCCTTCTAAAACACTTTTCTATGGACAATGAATGAATTTGCCAAGTTTTTCTGCCAGCTCTTATCTTAGGATGAAGGTGTGTCTGTTCATTCACTATCCACCAAACCAGTGATTTCCTTGAGTCATCACCTAAATTCATCATCAAATGACACTTCACATGGATCTTGATATTGTTCTATGGTTTATTATGTTCTACAAGGCTCTCTTGTGACTTGGCTCAGCATTGATCACTAAACTCTGTCTGAACATGCGTATATGTCCTTTTGTGCCCTTTTCTTTCCTCATTTCTCTCTCAGAAGCGTCATTCTTCAAGGATCTTCACGAGTTTGAATTAGTCCTGTTATTCAGATTTCAGCTTAAACTGAATTCTGCAAAGAGTTTCTGAAACGCAGAAATCATGCCTATTTGCCTATTTTCCATAGGAAAAGAACCGTTCATTGTCGGTATCCCTCAGTGCCAACTATTAGTTTCTGATTATCACTGTTTACTGTGGGCTCTTCTGACTTGAGTGCAGACCAAGAAGAAAGAGTGAAATTTTTATCATTGTATCCTTCTGCCTAGTTACACCTGTAAAACATGGCATTACTCAGATCAGTCATATAAATGAATGAAAAGAAATATGAAAAGTTTTATAAAGAAATATTACAATAAAGGAAATTTATGCAGAGAAGAAAATGGAGAGAATTCAAAAGAAGGCCTGAAGTTTCTCTGTGAGTGTTTTTAGAACTTTCTGTCTCTAAAACCTCTCCGTATGGGCAATAAGTCTTTCAGAGCTGTAACTGTGGATTCTGACCTTAGAAAGTAAAGGGAAATCAGAAGAGAAGACTTGAAGTGACAGAAACAGAACTCCTGGAGCCTCTACAGGATGAGTCTCTTGACACTTTCACTGTGTTGGTCCCTTTTGTCACTGTAACAAAAGCTCTGACAAAACCAACCTAAACTCCTGAAGCCTCTACAGGATGAGTCTCTTGACACTTTCACTTGTGTTGGTCCCTTTTGTCACTGTAACAAAAGCTCTGACAAAACTAACCTAATGAAGGAACAGTTTATTCCAGACCTCGTTTACAGAGATTTCATTCCAACCTCAGCTGGCTCCACTGTGATAAGACAGAACATGTGGAAATGGGATCCTGAGAGCCAGGAGAGTAACAGCCTCAGGTTGGCCCCAAAGCAGAGTGATAGACAGTAACGGGGCTGAAAAAGGTATATAGTTCAAGAGGATGCCTTCAGGGACTTTCCTCCAAGCAGACTCCTTCCGAGAATTAACTTCTCTAGAAGTATATAAATGGATTGATTCATTGCTGAGGTGAATATTATCACAATCCAGCCACCTCTCAATATTAATGACATATAGTTGAGCAAACCTTCAGTCTATGAGTCGTTGGTGTTGTTTTTATATCCAAACCATGACACTCATAGTCTGGTTACCTTATTGCTTTTCCTGTGGCAAAAACTACTTCAATGCTAATGTATTCACTCAAATTATGAATATTAATTGAAGGGCAAAACCTAAGCCAAGACTCACTAGGAGAACGAAGTAGGCACTAAGAAGAATGTCTTTTTTAGCCATGGTGTGAAACTCTTGAGAACAGTGTAAAATCAGAGGTATGTACATGTGAGAATGTTAACAATGAGAGAAAGTGTTCCCAAGAGTAACAGTATCATGCTGAAGAGTCAGGTCCCTTCAGTGACAGAACATCTTAGCTCAGAAGTCCAGTGGCCTCCATTAAACTGCACTGATTCGAAGAGTATTTCCACTCACACTAACAAGGACAGAACAGCTTTTTCCCTGACTTCTAAGTGAGGCTTGGCCTGGAAAGCAGCAGCAAACCAAAGGGAAGGGACAAACTGAATGTTTTCCCATGAGCA
This sequence comes from Grammomys surdaster, assembly GCF_004785775.1. Classification (NCBI taxonomy): domain Eukaryota; kingdom Metazoa; phylum Chordata; class Mammalia; order Rodentia; family Muridae; genus Grammomys; species Grammomys surdaster. The sequence continues at coordinate 18,844,137 of NW_021604565.1, read as the reverse complement.
CAGGACTCTCATTCATCCTTGGCAAGAGCTTAGAATCTGTCTCCATTGAAAGGCAGGCTGAAACCCTGCTGAGCTGACAGCTGCCTCTGGCCTAGAGCCCACAGTGGACCTGAAGAGAATAATTCTCCCCATTCACTCACAGCTTAAAATAAAACCAAATCATCACTTTGGAATAACAGAATGTGTATGGTATGGAAACTGAGAACATTTTCTCTGACCTTTTGTGATCAGAGTATAATCAAGTAGCTCAGGAGATATACACATGACTCCACAAACAGAATCACCTTGGCTCACCCATTCTTTTTTATCTTCTTGTTTAATGGAATTAAGATGAATGCATGACTCTTTCAAAATTCAATGTGATTCTACAGTCATTTTGGAAAGTTAAGCCTGATTATAGATTAATGCTTTCTAAAAGCTCATAGAGATCTCCTAGACCAGAGTACTTGTGCTCTCAACTATGAAAGGTCATGGAGGATCCACAGGACTGCTGTCTGGCACCTGGAATTTTTTGTGCCCCAAAGTGACGGCAGAGCTGCAAGAAATATTTTCAGCTCATATTTTCACAAATGAATATACATAAAATTAATCAAGAGAAGAAAGACAAGAGGTGGCATCTTAGAAGGTCCAAATAATAATCACAAAGGGTTCCTAGAATGCTCTCAAATATTCATCTTTCTTTTTGACACATAATTCTTAAGTAAATATAATATCTCACCATATACAAAGGCAATATGTCACCAGAAACGATTTATGAAGCAGTAGGAGGCTGTATGTGGCAGTGCTTTAAACACTTTCAGATTCATGAGCAGCTGGAGTTTTTATATGTAAATAATTTAAGTTTTCTATTAATCATCTCATGAACTCCACAGGAAGAAGTATAACACTGGAAGAGTATGAACATACTGGAAGTAATCATACAACTTAAAAGTCTAGGCTACATTTTATAGACCTGTGTTTTTTTAATTTTCTGATTACTTAAGAACTGATAAAACGTCTTTTTTGAAAAAGGAGAAAGTATATCAATCAAAATATCATATTTCCTTCCCATTTTTAGAAGTCACCTTTTTCTTAAGTATCTGTTGGCACTGGCTTTGTGGCAGACACTAGGCTCTTTAGGGCAAAAGACATTATTAGGTCACAATGTCTTTAAAAATAAAGAGACAGGGAGGATCTATGTTCTCATATAATAAAATATCAGACAGAACAGGCTAATTTGCATATTTAATTATATAATTATGTCTATGAAGATACACCACAAAGGAAGCACTAAAACAGCTTTTCACCTCACATCCCAATAATCTGAAAAGTCAACTAGGGCTGTCTGAAGAAGTGACAATGGGCTGACATTGGTCACATGAAAGAGATATAAAACTGAGGATAAAAGTTCAAGGCAAAGGAGCAGCTTGGGAGGAAGGCTTAATACTGTAATCAATCAAGTTAACAAATTTCACTCCACAGTGGCTGAAGCACAGGAAGACAAAGGGAAATCCAGACACATAACAGGATCTTTGTGATTGTATTTATATACTTAGTATATATAAATACTTAAGTAACAACAATGAAGAAAGATAGTACAGAGGTCAAGTTAGAGAGAGAGAGAGAGAGAGAGAGAGAGAGAGAGGAGGTGCTATAGTTCAAACTTGCTATGAGGCCAAGGCTGGCCTCAAAGAGTGAGCAAGTATTCAGCAGCCACTATGAAATTTGGGCATGAGTGTGGGTGTTGTTCCAGGGGAGACAAATGCAAAAAATGGTCCACAATACAGTGAAGACTTCCCTCTTATCCTGGAACACAGAGTATCGATGTGTACCCTTCAATGACTGACAGGCTAGTTAAACAAAGCCTTGCTCTCTTGTCTTAATTGCGAATTCATTATGTGTAAATGTGTTCACTAATCGGACCAGCTCATTATCATTGCTTGCACTGATAAGTGCTTATTCCTACCATCTCTCCAAACTAATGGAGAACCTTTGTGCTCACACTTCTAGATAATTTGTGTGAATATTCAAGTTAAAGGAATTTGTTCTAGGAAAGCACCATTGAGACACAGACACACCGACACGGACAATGTTCACTTAACATTGATGTTAAGTTTGATGTTAAGTGAACATGCCCATTCCTGTTCTGTTAAAATTAATTAAGAAATAGACCCAACATAAATGTTTTCAACTGATGAATTGATACTAACAATGTAGTACATATAGACTGTGGAATATTATTCAGCAGTGGAGAGGAGATGAAATTTGCAGTTAAATGGATGGAACTAGAAATGATCATATAGAATGAATTTACTCCGAACTAGAAACACTGTGTGCTCTCTCTCATTGGAGGTTTCTAGTTCCAAATCTTTAGATGGGGATCTATAACCATAAGTAATATTTTTTTTTTACTCCAGGGAGTAAAATAAAATCAAATGGTCATGCCTGAAAACATATACATACGTGTAACATTATACAGACTGGGTAAGTTTTATTTATGTACTTAGGGCTATGTTTAAATATATTAAAGTAAAACAAGGCATATGTTTAAAAGAAAGGAATGGGAGGCACATGGGAGGGATTGGAGGGAGAAGAGGGAAGGGGGATGATGTAATTATATTAAAATTTCAAAAAGTCAAGCATTTTTTAGAGAAGAGAGAACATGTTAAGACTCCAAGAGAACAAATGGAGATTCAGTAGTAAGAGCTAAGACTCCCTGAAGATAGGATGGAGGGCAGAATTAGGGGAGACCTTTGATGTGAACAGCTCAAGAAAACCACATTGGTCTTCCCATATTACAAAGTAACAAAACTGTCTCCTTCCAGAGATGAGAATCTCAATAGTAACTGCAGGGAGAAACTAAGTTGCATTGTGGCTTCCAACTATTTATTATTGGCTTTTATATGCTCTTTCTGCTAAAGTAACCCTTATTAAATAAAAAGCCTTTGAAGAGGAAGAAAGGTGTGTTTTTCATAACATGGGCAAGAAAAGTTGAAAAAATTGTTTATTAATTTACATCCCAAACACTCTTTCCTCTCCCAGTTTCCCCCTCACAGAGTCCCTCTCTCCATCTCCTCTTCTCCTTCTCCTCTGGCAAATCACATCTCTGACTGATTAGGTGCATGCTCTTCTCCCACTTAAGCCAGACAACAGAGCCCGTTTGAAGAATGGGTTCCACAGTCAGGCTATAGCTTGAGGGACAGCTCCTGCTCCAGTTATTGGGGGACACACATGGAGACTGAGCTGCATATCTGGTAAGGGAGGAGGGATTTGGAGAGGAGGGGCTCTTGGAAGAGGGGCTTGGCCCAACCCCTAGATGTTCTTTGGCTGGTTGCTCAGTCCCTGAGAGCTTCCAGAGGTCCAGGTTAGTTGACTGTTAGTCTTCTTGTGGAGTTCTTTCCCCTTCAGGGTCTTCAAACCTTCCCCTCAACTCTTCCATAAGAGTCCCCAACTGAGTTCTATCCACTGTTTGGCTGTGGGTCTCTGTATCTGTTTCAGTCAGCTGCTGGGGAGAGCTTCAAAGAGGACAGCTATGCTAGGCTCCTGTTTGCAAGCATAGGAGAGTATCATTAAGAGCATTAGGGATTGGTGCTTACTCATGGGATGGGTCTCAAATGGGGCTAGTTATTGGTTGGCCATTCCTTCAGTCTCTGCTCCATCTTTGTTCCTGCATTTCTTTTAGATAGTTCAAATTTTGGGTTGAGAGTTTTGTAGATGGATTGGTGTCTTTATCTCTCTTCACTGAGGGTCTGGCCTGGCTACAGGAAGTGATCTTTTCAGGTTTCATGTCTCCTTTGTTAGGCATCTTAGCTAAGATCACGGACACTGACTTCTAGGAGCCTCCTCAATTCCACGTCTCTGGTACTTCCTAGAGATTACCCCTACCCCCACCTCCAACTCCACCCCTATACATGGCAGCTGCGGATTTCCAATCATTCTCCTGGCCCTCTAGCTCTCCTTTGTCTCCCCATATCTGCTGCTGTTCCTCCTACTCCCTCCCCCTCACACCCAGTTTCCCCCTTCCTCTGCTTCCTATGATGGTTATTTTCCTTGTTCCTAGTGTAATTCAAGCATTCTTGCTTGGGCCTTCCTTCTTGTTGAACTTCTTTGGGTCTGTGGGGTATAGCATGGGTATCCTGCACTTTACAGTTAATATCCACTTATCAGTGAATACATATCATGCAGGTCATTTATAGTTACCTAACTTCAATGGAATTTTCTAGTTCCGTTCATTTTAATTAAATCCAAATATTTTGTGACTAAAGTTCAACAGATCTCATCAACTCTGTATGTTCAATATGTGAGAAAAAAATCATACTGCTCTGTTTCTATAAAGTAAGCACAGAGATATCAGACAATACAGAAAAAAAATGTGTGCTAGGTATTGTTTTATCGAGATGAATCTTGATATGAGAAAAATGCTAAAATTAGCTCTGTGGTGTACCCCACGGTGTCATGCCCAGAAGTTACTTGGCTGCTCATGACCATGCAGCCGATCAATCCCATGCTCCCCAAAAGCATACACAGCAGGACAGAAAATCCAGGGTATTGTACTCATCTTTAAGTCATTGCCAAAAACCAGACAAGCTTCAGTTGTCCTCAATGGCTCCTGAGGTTACAAGAATATCATTCTCTTGCAAAATTCCAGCTGGCAGTTCCATTCCCTCCTCCATCTGCTCCCTTCTGTTGATTTCATATCTTGCACACGACAATTAAGTTGCATCTGCCTCTGCAACCTTCCAAGTGCAGTTTTCCAAAGAAACATCAACAAAGAGCAACAACTGAATGGCCCAAGAGAGTTATACTAATCTAGTCTCATACCCATCTAACCTGAATAGGGGCAAGGAAGAGGAACGAGAATGCCACATTGTGTTCTTAAAAGTGACCAAAGTGGAGAAAATGGAGACGATGACATATTCACCCTTGGAAGTGAGCCTAAGAAGGAAGTAAAGCTTAAGAACATGGCAGACAGGCTATACTCCACCCTGTCCCCAGAAGGCAGCAACACAGGCTCAACAATGTCTCAGAGGAACACAATACAAATGAGGTCTACGGACCACATATGCAGAATAACCTGCATAGAAATTGAAGAGCTGTAACTTTACAGCTAATAACAGGGCTTTTAGTCTTAATATTCCTGAATGTGTATTCTGCTCTGCCAGACTAGAGTAAAGCTGATCAAGAAGTTGTTGAGGAAAACATAGAAGACATTTTTGCAATGGATTAGATAGGGTTAGACTACCCAAAGTGGATTCATTTTGTAATAGTTAGAGGAAGTTATAAGATATCTAAGTGGGGCTTTGATTATTTGAAAGCTCTTACAATATGAGACCGATACACATAATCTAACCCTGTTTTGTGATCCCTCTCAAATGCTTGATAAATTCGTATTTTGGGTTTCTTTTGTCTCACTAGACACCTTTTGTTTAAGGACATCAGCTGCACAGCTAAGCTTCCTGGGTTTGCAGATTTGCTAATTGTTCACTTGTTTGAAGGCTTGGTCAAAACTTCCGAAGTAGAAATAACAGTGCTTAGCTATACTTTAAAGAACTAAAGACTCCTTACAGATGGAAGGAAACATAGCTAACATTCAGTGATTGTCAGCTATCTCTGATGTTCCTTCCTATGTATTACATTGTTTGTGAAGAATTCAAAGATGTAGTTTAATGGTAGAACACTTGCTTAGCTGTACAGGGCCCTAGGTCCATCATCAGTGCAAGAAGAAAAACTCAGAGACAAACTACATAATGAAGAGCTTCTAGGTAGGAACTTCGAGAAGCCAGAGAGAATGCAAGACACAGATTTGGTTGACTTTAATAAACCTAGAGCATTTGCCTCTATTTATTTTTCACAAGCATTTATTTTCACAAGAAAAGAAATGATGAAATCAATACTGCCATTTAACACAGAAGATGACAACTGACTTCAAGGAGAATGTAAAATGAGAGATGAATTTGTGGAGGAAGTAGTATCTGAACTGAATTGAGGAATACAGCCTTTGACCATTTGGAAATGGGTGTGACTTGCATAGTGGAAAGCCAGTGAGATGAAGCATTACCATTCCATTCGTGGTACCAGTGCATGTATTCAGCCACAGGGTGTCAGATTCTAATGGAAATGTGAAAATGTATGCAAATAAAGCAACCTTCCTGCTTTCACGTGGTTTAATACCTTGCTGGGCTTTCAACAGTCAGTGGTCTTACAGACACCAGCCTCAAAGCTGTCAGATACTATTAGAGAAGAGAGATGCTGTAGCCCAGCCTTGGAACAACGCTCATAACTACTCATTGCTGTTCATCCTGAACTTCCTTTAAATAGACACACTTCAAAAGGCAAGTAGTGTACTCACAATTGCCGAAGGAAGGAAAACAAAACATAAATCCAAAAATGAAAACCCTACAATTTGAGTGTAAAACTCAGTGCATCTTTTTTGAAATGATGCTCCATTTAATATATCAATTCAAATTAAAAATATATGAAACTATGGACATTAATAAATGAAAGAGGTTACAAAGGAATAGGTATATTTTTGAGACACAGAGAATTTATTGGAATTAAAACATTATGTGGAAATATTCTTGTCCCAATATACTCAATGTTTCTTTCGGCAGTTTGGAAAATTTTCCATTACTATAAGGCAATGACTCAGAGACAAAGCTTTGTCATCAGCCAATCATCTCCATCCCCTGTCCAGTATGAAGAAAGAAAGTGGAGTTTTGGGGTTTTTTGTTTTACTTTTTGTTTACTTTTTGGTTTTGGTTTTGTTTTTTGGAATCTCTAACAATTGTAGGTACTACAAGACCACATTACCTCTGAGAAACACCAAACTTACAATGTTATCATGACTCTAAATACTGAGTCAAGTTCAGTGTGGAATATCCCACAGGGTTACATCTTTACACTATTTTAAACAACCCCCTCTTCTTTTCAACATTTTAGATAACATTTTTGTATTTCCCTTTTAATTTTCTAGTAAAAGAAAAAGTTTAGAGAAATTCTTAAGCAGGAAAATGCTGAGATTTATGAAAGACAAAATGCCTTGGGAAACTCTCTTTGTTGTCAACATTTGAAAAAACACTTCTGTGAGGTGGACTGTGGGAAATGGAGAGTTCCTGTCATCTGTGTACCATATGACAGCTGAACAGCTGTGGCATACACAGACACTTACCCTCATCTTAAAAGTGATAACAACATCAGAAACCCACACTTTCTGAACAAACTACATCAAGAATCACCAGATTGGAGGGCAGACTGAAGCTTATTGAAGGTGAGTGAGAAAGGAAGAAAGAAAAACCATTCACTGGGGAATTCATTTTATGGGAAGATCAATGAATTCTAATTTTTAGGTCATGAGAAATGCTAAGTATTGAGAAAGGAATGCTTTGCTTGCTGGGGTCAAACTGAAGACACAGAAGTGTCTGTAAAAATGATCATGGGAAGGCAGCATTGCACACTGAAGCAACAAAAATCAAGAATATTAGATCCCAAATAGATAACTGGGTTTGGACACCAGTTTTGGGGCTTGCAAAAAGCCTGGGCTTCAGCAAGTTATTGACCTTACTCATGGTGCCTTAACCCTCTAAGGTAGAAAAAGCAAAGCTAATTACAGGGAGAGCGCCCACATGGCTAAATTGTTATCTGTCATTTCATCAATGACACAGATGCAAATATTGGGACTTCTGACAGCTTAACTGAGTTTTACCCAGCCACGAAGTACTTTTTGACAGCCACGGAGATTATTCTGGTGACATTAACACTCAAAATCTGCCTCAACAGTGTTTCCTGAGCACAAAACATTCTCTGTGCCCACACAGACAATGCACATCCTGAGAATATGGGAAAATGCAGCAGGAACATGGGACTGCAATGCTGCCAAGAACACCCTTAGGGTGTTTGGAGCACTGTCTTACTATGAATCCTTCCTGCATTGACCAGAATAAGGCCTCTCAGAAGTAAGAAAAGAGCCTCTTTGTCTCAGACTCTGTCCCACTATGTCCCCTGAGCTCCAAACCTGTTGGTGCTACTTTGCTTTGTACTGTTACGACTTTCTTCTTCTTTTATCTGTAGCTTTATCTTCATCTGGCTGAAAATAAGATATTTAAGCTGCAAAGAACAGTTGGATGATCTTAAGCAAGCATTCTAGTCTCTGACTAACAAAATGTCCTGGTGTACATTATACATGTTATAATAGTATGTAAGAGATACTGTTACAGCAGTGATGACATATATGCAAAATGCATATTTTTAAGTGCTATGTAAGTGTTAATGGTTATTAGCACTTATGTCCTTCTCACGCTTTTTCTAGAAATGCGAGCCCTAAGTGTGAGAGAACATAGTTTGAAAAGTTATTGGATGAGTCAAACTATTTAACTGAACTATTAAAAGGATATGTGACAAACATTGTATCCCCAACTAATATAGGAACTCCCCAATTGGAATATTGAATTTCAAATGGAAAATAAACAATTCAGGAAACAGACAGGAAATAACAATATTTCTTGGGGAGGCTGAAGTAGCTCGGGGAAGGGTTCTTGTTGTGGGCATGTTTTCAAAACCCTGGAAAACTGGAGTGATTTTGAAATAAGGAAAGCTGATGCTGAAACGACAGATGGCTCAGAAGTCAGGGCTGTGAGGAGAAGCCTGAAACCAGGCACATTTGAAAACATGGAAGGTAGCCAGCAGAACAGAAGTAGAATAATAATGGGTGCTGACTTAGAAACATAAGCTGGCATTGTTGACAGCTCCCAGGGGCGATGCTATGATCAATTTCCCACGTTAGTGAATGTCCTCCAGCCATTTATGACCCAAATTTACACATCCATCTGATAAACTATCGTTTAATGGCAAAGCTTGCTGGGATATTTGTAGAAAAGTTACCATCTTTGTTCAGACATTAAAAAGAAAACATTGCATTTTACCTTTGTTCATAACTAGAGGGCTTTAAAAAATGTGTCAGCCTTCGTGATAAGCTAAGATCTCATGAACTAAGGCAACATGAGATGGAGATGCAAATCATTAGTTCAAACAGAAGTCATTAAGCCTCCAGTGGACACTCACTGAATCTGAGCATATTAACTACATGACTGAGAAGAAAGTGAACAATGTTAAAGACATGTTAAAATATCTTTAGGAAGTTGTTTAAATGTTGAACTGCCAAAACTTTGGATTAAATTTAAGTCATGTCAGAATAAAATTTTCTGATAACACATAATCCATAGCTAGCTTGCTTATATTCCTGTTAGATATGTAAGCAGGTACTTTAAACTATGACTTCAGAAAACTAGTTTGGATAGCTACATGAGGAAGAAAAAAATGCTTTTATTACAGCTCAAGATAAGAATACTAAATCTCTAAGGTGGATGGAAACAGACAACAAGAGGTTACATTGGAACTGGGTGAGGAAGAGAAGGAAGATCAGAAAAGGAAACTGGTAGATTATAGTCTACTCAATATGCTTCTCAAGGTTTATATGAACTTCAAACCAGTGTAAGTCAGGGACAAACAAAAGAGTAAATTGTGGCTCAGTCTGTTTGTACATAGACATAATGTCCTATGAAAAACATTGACGAACCAAAGACAACCACACATAAATACCAGGATTATATTGAATTTGTTCCAGTAATGAAATGTTCACATCAAAATTAATGTGTATTGTCATATCAACAAATCGTATAATATAAACCATTTTAATTACTGCAGAAAAAATAAATTCAGTGTCCATTCATAATTTCTGTAATAAAATGTTTTATGAAAATAGGAAAGTAAAAGTCTGACCAGTCCAGGTCCAATCAAGAAAGGGAAGGGAAATACTAAAGAGCACAGCAAATACGAAATCCATCTCTGCTCTTAATGTCAGATCTGGTATCCTGTACAGTTTAAGGAAAACTTCCCCATGTCTACCCCATCTGAGATTTAGACACCATAGAGGCTGGTGACAAAGGCAGTTATTTCCTGTCAGAAAAATGACTAAAATCTAACCCCAGGAAGTCCCTCATTATCCTTCTGAGGGGAAATTGTTTATGGGGATATGTCTTTCTGAGAAATTTCAGGAAAAAGAAGAAAAAAAACCCAGAGATTCCAACACTATAGTAGCCTAGTGCTAAAGAAATGACCTGAGCTATAGAAATTGCAAATGAGAATTTAATGTTGGAGAAATTACTTATGCTTCAGGATACATAAAAAATTTTGGTCCTGGAAAGTCTAAAATGTATCAAGGAAGGTGCTATAAAAAGCAGTCCTTATGGCAGAACTAGGCATCGATAAATCTAATGATCATAAGAACACACCCATTGCAACAGAGGAAAAAAAAAAAACACTCTTTCTGTAACTCTGCAATACCCTGGCAAACTCTAATATCTTACCATCATGTTAAAAAAAAGTAAAAAACAAAAATTAAAAATACATTAAAGGGTTTCTCAATTTGCATAGTACAGGCAATGAAGGGTGAATTTAAAGCTGAGAGGTAATAGTATGATAACCACACAGTTAGTGGTATAAATCTAATAAGGACTTTCTGAATATATAGCATCAAAAGTAATTTTATAATTACTTAAATCAATATCAATTAACATTCAAAATAATTGGTTTCTCTATGACGTTTCCACACACATTCATCATAGTACTTAGCTGATAGTTGTAATGATAGTCATTACTGTCCCTTTTCTCTGTCCTCTCACTTATCCCTTTCCTACCCAGTTTGTCTTCTTTTATTCATTCACACTCATATAAAAATACACATTCACTAGTGTTGTTCTATTCTAATCTCTGTTGGGTGTGAAAATACCATGAACCAAAAATATCTTGAAGAACAAACAAAAATGAGTTTTTTAACTTATACTCTTAAGTCACAATATATCACTAAGGGAAGTCAGGACAGGACATCACAGGCAGCAACCTGGAGGCATATACCATGGAGGAACATTGATGGCTGCCTTTCTCTTTGTCTTACTTTTATAGCATCTCGCCTAGATAGCTTTCTTATATAGCCTTTGGCCACAGTGGGTTGGGCCTTCCTGTACGAACTTATACAATCAAGATAACCCATCAGAGACCTACATTCTAAAGACTCAATTGAGACTTGTTATTATGGCATTTTAGGATCTGTCAAGTTGATAATAAATGCTAAGCAGGACACAGGCACATAATATGCAGTGTCTAAGTTCTGCATATGGCATGCTCTTCTTGACTTTCTTGCCCTACCTAATGTTTCTTGTGATGATAATCTACATTCCCATCCATTTTCTTGCTAATGATAGGATCTCATTCTTCTTCAAAGCTAATTACAAAATTGCCATTCTTGTTATCACTCATTTCTGATGGACAAAAATTCTGATTCGATAATTGCTGTAAATAATTCATAATAAAAACTGTGTGTGGGAGTCTTTCTGTTCTATGCCGATATGTATTAGAGTGGATTCATAAAGAAGACTGGTATAGCTAGGACATGTGGTATTTCTATTTTCAGATTATGAGAAATCTCCAAACTAATTTATTTGGTGGTTACAGTAAGCTTACTTTCACATTAGCAGAATATAAGGGTCCCTTTGCCTTTCCCACTCCTACCTTGCCAGTATTGATTCTGATGCCCTCCTACTGATGGACATTCTGATACAGGGTCAGATGTTATATTCTTAGAGTTTTAATATGTATTTTCTATATGCCTAAGAAAGTTGAAAATTTTTTGTATATTTACAAGTCATTTGAACTTCTGCTTTTGAGAACTATTTGTTCAATTCAGTTATCCAGTCATTGATTAGATATTTTATGCTTTGTGTGTTTAATTTTTGAGTTACTGAAATAGGCCATGTATTAGCAACCTGTTAGGTGAATAAGCAAAAATGCTTTCTTTCCTTATGTACTCTTATCTCCTCGCTGTGTTAACCATTTCAGTGTTTCAATGTATTCCCTTAAAACCATCAAGAATAGCATAAGATTTCAGCTATTAGCGTGTCTCTTTAAAATTCAGCTATGAGAGTTAGCAAGAAAAATACAAATAAAATAAAGCATGTAAGTGTTGAGATCAAGGAGAGATTACTATATAATACAGAAAATTTGAGACTACCAATAAGCAATTATAATTTAAATGGTTCTCCTGCTAAGCTATTATACTAGATGCTTTAATAATTTTCTTATGACTTTCTTGAAAATTAATCCTCTAAACATTTTTTTCATGACACATGTGAAGTACATAAACTGTATTGTACGGCTGGATCACGTACTTTACACCTATACTGTTGTTATTTATTGTTACTATGACACTTATCACTGAATAGTCTCCACATGTAGGACAATTTCATTAAACCTACCACAGGGTGCAAAGAATGTGTACATGTGCTCTCTCTCTCTCTCTCTCTCTCTCTCTCTCTCTCTCACACACACACACACACACACACACACACACATACACACATACACACGTAAAATTGAATGAGTTGAGAGAGCAGGTTGAATTTTTCATGAGCACAGGGTCTAATTTTCATTCTCTCTATCTATCTGATGCAGTGCTCATTTTATGGCTGTGGTTTTATAAGCATGCTCAGTATTCAACAAATGTCCATTGAGCAATTGCTATGAATTTGTTTTTAAAATGCGGGAAAGACACCCATATAAAAGCAGGCAATTTTTTTTTCTCTTAACTGTGTTCAAATTGGAGTTCTGGTAGTGAAGTAAAACAAGCTGGTCTACCATATGTCTTGGTACAGTTAACAAAAATCCTTCTGCTAACAGAGCAGCTAAATATGTATTTTAGAGCACTAGCACTAATCATGAGTTTTCATACTGGTTACAAAATATCTTTAACAAATCACACCCTAGCCCATTGCTTTCTGTACTGTTTAATGTCAGTGAACATTAGCATCAGCACCTGTAAATTGGAAACCACAGTCTACAACTTATGAGCTATTTGGGGGGATCTAAAAAATGAAGATAATGATTCATTGCAATTCATCACAATACATCATGATATATAGCATATATCCTCTCCTATGTTTTTTATTAATTGGTTATTTTATTTATTTACATATAGAATGTTGTCACCCTTCCTGGTGTCCCCATCCCATTCCCCTTCCCCTTTGCCTCAAAGAGGATGCTTTCCTACCCACTCTCACCTCACCGCTCTAGAACTCCCTCACACTGGGACAACAAGCCTACACAAGACCAAAGGCCTTCCCTCCCATTGATGCCAGATAAGGCAATCCTCTGCTACATAAGTAGCTGGAGCTATGGACCCATACATGTATACTCTTTGGTTGGTGGTTTACTTCCTGGGAGCTCTGTGAGATCTGGTTAGATGGTATTGTTGTCCTTCCTATGGGGTTGTTGAAGGGGATTCCTTCAGGTCTTTGAGTCCTTCACCCTGACTATTCCATTGCTGTCTCTAGGCTTTTTAATCAGGACTAACTGGATCACTACCATTAAAGAGCTGGGCACAGTTAACATTAGCAGATAGCAGTTAGTCAACACTGAAGATGACATTGATTTTTATATATAAAAAGCATCTTCATCTTCATTTAAGGCCATCTTTTTAGACAAGAAAAAATCTGCTCACAAGCAAAGAGCCTCTCAACCCCTTTAAAAGTTACTGTGTCTGCATCCAACTGAAATCTGAAGAATTTTTCTGTTAGCAGAGTTATTACGGCCAGGGAAACAGTATTTGATGTGTTTCTCACCATTGAGTCTAAGCATCTCAGATTTAGTAGAAACACATTTGTGAGCAAGCTTATATAGAAGTATACTAGAGATTTACAGAAAAATCCCTGTCAAGGCATGACATGCTTATTTGCAACATTACTGTGACAAAAAAGCCAAAGCTACAAGGTAGCAGCGTTTGCAAAGTGTTTGTAGACTAACAACAGAGAAAAAAAATTAAGTGATCTCATGGAAGTATTAAAAGAACATTTCCAAAACTTTTGTGTGACTGTTCTTATCAAATTTTCCAGTTGTTGAAATTGACCTGTGGTGATCACTTAGGTGATCACATGGGTCTGCTACCAACACCAAAATACCAGATTCAGGCATTGGCAACAATAAGAAAGGAAAGGAGAGAGGAAGGATAGAGAAGGACAAGACAGGTAAAGATCAGACAGTCATAATGATTGAGCTGTGCCTCTTCCTAAAGCTATTGTGCAGACCTGTTGTGAGTGAATTTCTTCCTTTTCCTTCAAATGGTACAGGACACCTAGTTCTTTTCTTTTAATCTATTCTATCTACATCCTTTGACTATTTCCAAAGCTATATTTATTTTATTCTGGTCCTCACATTTTACTTATTTCCATAAAGACATTATATTTTCTATCCTTATAGACAGGATACAGCTAAAGCTTTATGTAAAGAAAGCAATTAAATGAGTTATCTTAAAAGTTCATCATTGGCAGGAGGAATTTAGTTGTTATTTTTTCTGTGCTCTTATAATTTATTAAGAACATAGGAATATTTATCAATGGTGATTCATAATATACCCAGCCCTAGGCAATATTGCATATGAGTTACAGACATAAAATTATCACTGTGTAACTAAATAAATTTCCACATACACAGGCAACTAATTATCCTCTTTTATGATCTTGTCTTGATTTCTATCACAGGAGTTCCCTCTCTTCATTGGGTAAGATCTTGCTGAAAAGCAGTACATTCTTCTTTTTACAGGCTCAGGGGTCAGGGCTCCTATTTCTGTCTATTGAACATCCATCGTAGAATAAGATGTAGTCCAGGCCAGATGTGAATAATAGTCAGAAACTGTTCTTTACCACCACGGTGATATAGTGCCTAAATTCCTGCTGTATGCCATTCCTGTAATACCTCAAAAGTGTTCAAATGATTTTTTTTGCTTTAAAGTATTTGATGTCTATTGCTTACCTTAAATAAACTTAATTTTATAATTGTTGGTTGAAAAAGATCTTGGACACCTTATCTTATTAAAAATGAGCATGAATTTCCATTTTCAAAAAAATTAATCCTGATATAAAGCACCGATCTCTCTCGATGGATACCAATGAAGCTATTATCTGGATTCTACAGAAGTTTTGTCAAGAAATGGTTCTATTGATGTCAGCCAGTGTGAACTGAAATCATATTGAAAGAAAAAAGATCACATAGAAGACTCAATTCTAAAAAAAAGAAAGAAGAAAAAAGAAAAGAACAAACAGTAAGGCTGGAGATAGCCCAATGATAACAAGTTATCTGGCTCTGCTTTCAGAGGATCTGAGTTTCATTCCCAGCACACACATGATGACTCATAAATATCTGGAACTCCAACCCTTGTGAATATGATGCCCTCTTCTGGTCTCCTTGTCCTCACTGCATATGTGTACGTGGTGCAAATCATACATGTGAAAGCAAAACATTTTAAAACAACAACATTAAAGTTCTAAATAAATGATATCAAGAATAATAAAATTGGTTTTGAGTTATTGAAGGCAACCTTTATTTAATGGTCAAAACACATCATATTATGCATTAGCAATAGAGATAGAAAGAACGTAATTTTATTTAAAAGCCTGACATTTTCTATTCTAAAGTTAATTTAAAATGATATAGGGCTAAGGAGGAAAGAAGTGAGCCAGAGAAAGGAGAGGAAGGGATTGAGGTAGGAAAGATCTCCTAGTAGGTTTCTACTTTGTTTTTTTAGTTCTCATAACAAAAGTTAATTGTCACAGAGTAGGCTGTATGAACCAAGCTTCTCAGTAAATCTAAGGATACTGAAAACCTACCAGAATTCCTCAAACCTATGTATGGTTGTCAACAAAATTAGAGGTATGGCACCACGGTGCCTAGGAAGAAAAGCTAAACTTGCCTTACACCTCTAGGTTTTGATGATATTGCAAACAGTTGGAAAATTTATTGTTATTAGAAAAGGAAAAAAGGGAGAAGTGGCTTCTCTGTGGAGCCAATAAAACACACTTAAGAATAGAACAGGCTTTGTCACAGATGCCAATGGCAACAGATACCAAAGCATATAGACAAATGGAAGTGAAGTACAGTGTGGATATGAGAGGAACTCAGTCGAGCTTCTTACTCCCCAAGACCAGTCATCTAAAGTCTTGATGTTGTAAGCCTTCTGGAATGCTTATTATTTCAGCTGAGAGGACTGAAGGAAAGAGTAAAAGTCATAATTTGTCTTTACTTGAAAATGACATTACATTTTCTAGGATCAGAGAATAGAAGCATAAGAGAGATTCCATTTGAAACTGTAGAAAAGTAAGAAAACAATATTTAGGATGAAAATCATTGTGGAACAAAAATATTTCATTGATTACATGTAAGTAAAACTACATCATTTAGTGTCTTAGTCTCTTTGCCAGTTGCTATGATTAAAAAAAAAATCATACAAAAGCACCTTTAGAAAGAAATGGTTTATTTTGCAATGTACAATTCATCATGGCATGGAGAGGAAGTCAAGACAGCATGAACTTGAAGTATTATGTCTACAATTCAAAATCGACAGCTATGAATACATGCTGCTTCTCAGTTTTTATTCACTATTAATACAGTTCAAGGTCCCAACAAGAGAATGCTGCCATTCACAGTGGATGAGTCTTCCTTGTAGAAGAAAAGTGGCATGTCCTGGCAGCCAGCCTACCTGGCACATTGTTCTTCTAATGTCAGAAGGCTGACTTCTGAAAAAGCTTGTGTAGCCATTACTTGGCCTGCAGAAGTGGCTGCACTCTCCAGGTCTCCTCTGATATGCTTCTTCTACAGAGAAACACTGGTGGTATCAGTAATTACTCTCCACTCTTTTGTTCTGTAAGGCACACTGTAAATTTCCCTTGGGGAAGCCATTGTCTTAGACTCTGTGGTTCTAGGCTCTTCCAATTACAGCAGACCAAACCAATGAAGCTTTAAATGAACGGGTCTCTGATGTATCAAACTGATAAGAGTTATCCTAAGAAACTGTCATTATATACAAAGCAGGTGTCAGGAGAGATTGTTAAACTAAAAGTTTGCTTGAGATTGATACCAAGGTAAAAAAGGTAGCGATACAGGGAAACAGTCTAGTGTGGATTTGTTATCAAAGTTCTCACTTTAGATTATTTTTTTTTTAACTTTTTATTTTTAGACTTTATTTATATTTTAAAATTAATCTTCTCGTTTCAAGAATCTGTAAAAGATACTCTAAAAGCCTGGCAAAGATTATACCTTTCTTCATTCACTTTATGACCCTGAAGCATTATACATATATTTTGAATATGTAAAACTCCAGTGGATTTAATTAACTGACATTGCTAAGATCTGGGTAAGCTTTTTCTTGTGTCTCAAAGGATGCTGTTACATCAGCTCTGTGCTATGTCCCAAAGGTAGCTGTTTACTTTTTTTTTCCATCTAGGTCCTTTGCACTCACTCTGTCTAAGGGTTTACTTCTAATGTTCAGTTTGGCTAAAGTCAACCTAAAACACCAATAGATACTATGATTTGACCATGTTTTCATTTCCTCTAAATTTCTTTTTTTTTTTTAATTTTTTTATTGGATGTTTTATTTACATTTCATATGTTGTCCCCTTACCCCATCCCCCACCCACCCAGGAACCCCCAATCCCCTCACACCTCCTCCTTCTTCTTTGTGGATGTAACCTCTATCTACCCCCCCACTCCCACCTCCCCACCCTCAAAACTCCCACCCCCTGGGGCGTCCAGCCTTCATGAGGTCAAGGATCTCATCTTCCACCTGTACCCAGCAGGGCCCTCCACTCTTATATATTCAGCTAAGGCCCTGGATCCCTCCATAAGTGCTCCCAGGCTGGTGGTTTAGACCCTGGGAGCTGTGGTTGGTTGGTATTGTTGCTCTCCTCATGGGGCCACAAATCCTTTCAGCTCCTTCAGTCTTCACTCTAACTCCTCCATTGAGAACCCCATGATCACTTCAATGGCTAGTTGTGAGCATCTGCCTCTGAATATGTCAGACTCTTGAAGACCTCTGAGGAGACATCCATATCAGGCTCTTATCAGCATGCACTTCCTGACTTCCACATCAGCATCTACCTTTGGTGACTGCACATGGGATGGATACTCAGGTGGAAAGGTCTTCAGACGGCCCCTCCTTCAGTTTTTGTCCCTCGCTTTGTCTCCATATTTGCTCCCTTGAGTATTTTGTTGCTCCTTCTAAGAAGGACCGAATCACCCCCACTTGGTCTTCATTCTTTATGGACTTCATGTGGCCTGTGAGTTGCATCTTGGGCATTTTAAGGTTCTGGGCTAATATCCAATAATCAGTGAGTGAATACCATGTGTGTTCTTTTGTGATTGGCTTACCTCACTCAGTATGATAATTTCTAGTTCCATCCATTTACCTAGGAACCTCTCAAATTCATTGTTTTTAATAGCTGAGTAAATGCCCTTTTGTCCTTTGCAATGAGAGTTAAAGCTACAACATTTTTAGTCTTTATTCAGTTAAAATCTCTTTACTTATGACCGGTTCTGATTTGCTTTTCTGTTAGAGTGGTAAACTCCATGACTAAACATGGTTCTCAACCTGTGTATCATGGCCCCACTGGGGTCACGTACCAGATAGTTACCTTATGATTTATAATAG
Organism: Grammomys surdaster; assembly: GCF_004785775.1. NCBI lineage: Eukaryota > Metazoa > Chordata > Mammalia > Rodentia > Muridae > Grammomys > Grammomys surdaster. The sequence goes on along the minus strand of NW_021604565.1, from coordinate 18,825,635 downwards.
TAGTAAAATTAATTATGTAGTAGCCACAAAATAATTTTATTTTGAAGGGTTATCACAACATATGGAACTATATTAAAGGATAATAGCATTAGTAATGTTGAGAACCACTGCAAAGCAACTTGGGGAAGGCAAAGATTATTGAAATGTGCAGAAAGGTTACAGTCCTCCATTGACAGGAGCCAGGGGAGGAGCTTAAGGCAGGAACATGGAGACAGAAACTAAAGTATAGACCATGAAAGAATGCTTTTTACTGAATGCTTCCAGGTCAGCAGCCAGATTTTTTTTACAGTCCAAGCCTACTTCCTACAGATAACACGATTCACGGAGGGATGACCCATATTATATGAACAAAAGATTTTTTTTTTTGGTTTTTCGAGGCAGGGTTTCTCTGTGTAGCCCTGGCTTTCCTGGAACTCACTCTGTAGAGCAGGCTGGCCTCGAACTCAGAAATCCACCTGCCTCTGCCTGCCTCCCAAGTTCTGGGATTAAAGGTATGTGCCACCATTGCCCAGCACGATAAATTTTAAAAATGGCCCACAGAGAAATCCACAGGTCAGTCTGGTGGTAGGAATTTCTTAAAGGTAATCCCATCTTCCTAAGGTGAGTATGTGTCAAGTTGACAACAACGAAGCTTGGTCATCAGTAAACCTAAAAAGTCATAAAAGAAATACATTCTTGTCAAAATTAAAAAAGAAACCCGAACGTTTTAACTTGGCCTATTTCCTTATCACCAACTCTTTCCCAGACTATCTTTTTGCTACATCCTTCCCCATCCCAGCTCTGGCCCCACAGGGTTGCTGTCAGCCTCACACACCCTCCAGAGCTCTCATCTATAAGCCACTAGCTGGTTAAGCCCCTCAGTTAAGAGGATAGCTGAGATTTACATCTGGCAGCTGGCTCTCAGACCATTTCTCTCATCCCTCCCCCAACCCAGTGCCTTGTTTCCTGAGAGACTAATTGAATGGCTTAATAAACAAGTTGGCTACTGACAAGCAGATCCTCTTGAGATGGGCTGAGTACACTCAGTGCTGGGTGCAGAGAGCAAGGATAGATATTGGAATTCTTGACTGCCTGGATTTGAGTCCCACAAAAGCTTGCCAGTGGCTGTGGGGTAGTCATTCCTTGCACCAATTGTCACAGTGTTTATCATATACCAGTAGGAGACTTGCTAAGCTACAGTGGTAGACTTGGAGTACTTGTTAGCTATTTTGTGTTTCATACTATTACATAATAATACTGGTCAGTCAAAAAAGTTGCTGAGTACATCATTCATGGGGAAAAGCTGTCAATGAGAAAAGATCTCAAAAAGCGTGTTTTCTGTTCTTTCCAGAGCAGCCTTGACCTTCGGAACATTTGACCATCATAGTTCTTATAGCTGATGCTTTTGGGTTTTGCAATGCCCTTCAAACCCCGCCTCCCATTTTCTTTACTAATTTTACAAAATTTACGATGTGACACTTCTCATCTGGAAATGTGATAACATATAATAGAAAAAGATTTTCATTTAATTTTCAAAGCCATTTTCATATTAACAAACTTTAAAAAGATATGGGTATGTCTACTTCTTTCTGTAGAGAACATTATGTTTTCCTTGTTATAGGCAACTTTTCTCCCACCCCCTTTTCTTGGGTACAACTTAATCCTTACAGAAACGGCTTGCAGCTGTTGTACAAATCAATATTTTTTTGTACTGATAGGAAGAAGCCAGACATTTCAACTATTCAGTTTTGTTTTAAAGTAAGTTCACAGTTTAGTTCATTCTTAAGACACCAATGAAGGAATGGTAGAGGAATGTGTTTGTGGCTGACTGAATGTTTGTGATTAAAATACTGTGAAGGCACCATAGATAGACTTGAAAGGAGATACGAGGCCCTGCAGTCTGGGAGACATTCATTGAGGAAGAATGTACTATCTCTTGAATTGGTAGCTTTTGACCTCTGGCACTGGTAAATACCAGCCAAACGATGAACAGATTTCACTTTTGAGCAAACTAGCTCGTACATAATTTCCTTTCCTTTGCAACTAACCCCTCAAAGACTGCAGTCCTCTAGATGATAGAACAATATGTAGAAAGATTGACTTTGATAGCAGACGCCCCTAAAACCCAACTCTATCTTATCATCAATCCAGACTCTAAATCACCCTGATTTCCTTTTCTGAGAACTTGTGAAGAGTTAGAGAAATCAAAACTTTGTATACACTCATGACATCATATTTGCCACTTGGAACTCACACTGGGTTTAATCCTAGGAGATAGTGGCAAGGACATGAGCCTGAGGGTCCAGGGTTTAGAGGAGCTGACAGAAACCTATGAAGAGGCGCACCACCACTAGACATCTGCTTAATCCAAAGTCATTTAGAGCCCGTTTCTGAACTCCACTTTAATTTTCTGTACAGATGAAACAAAACAATTCATTTCTCAAAATTTGGCAGGCATCAAAATAATCTATAACTAATATTTGATATATAATAATTCACCAACAAAACCAGTCAATAGTTGAAAAAATCTAAACGTAATTTATAATCAAATATATACTTGCTTTAGGTCTACCAGTTTTTATGACTTTAGGTAAATAGAAATTTAGATTACCTTAAGGAAGAAAGCATGTTTATAATAATTAGCAATTATATTGAGTCATCTTGAGATGAGAATTCAAGTTCAGGAATCACACTGGTTTCAAGAACCGTTGGAAAAGGAACTTCAAAGAGGAGTGAGTTGTGTCTCATCTTTATGTTTCTGAGTATCTTTGTCTTCCACTCCTCTCTGGTTTCCTCCCCTTCTGTGGACCACATGGAGGAAGCTCGGATGATTAATATTCCCCAAGGGTTATAAGTGGAGCCATTCAAGTAGGAAAATTGTCCATTTACATGATGAATCCTGCTCCCTGATGAAAAGTTTCACATGTTCACTGGCTGAAGAGTCCAGGAAGACATTTGCCATGGTTGTGTTGACAGAAGGGGTTAGTAGTAACAACAACAACACAAAATGTAGTTCCTTAGGAAGGATTTTGTGGGTGGCCATGTGTTACAAGAATTCCTTCTCTAGGGAAACATAAGCAATGTCTACCCTCTTCTCATTAGGTCCCAATGTCAAAGTACAATTCCATTAGCATTTGCTGTGTAGGATGAATAAGTTTATTGGACTAACTTACAGAAAATGGGAGAGGAATTCCTGGAAGGAGTGTGGGTGACCCCAAAGTAGCCACATTAGAGAATCTTTACCCACCATTGATTATGGCTTCCAAATAGCATCATACATGGAGGCCCTTTAAACTATACATTGATATACATTCAAGTCTATACATTGGTAGCACCTCAGAAGACCTAATGCCCACATGCTACTAGGATAGAATCGCAAGCAAATGGTGTGGGAGTGGAAAAGTAGTTGTGGGTTCAATGACTCTACCCACTCCCTCTGAGGATATAAACAACCAATAGGACCACTCCTGATGGCCTCTTGCAAGCAGACACGATGATCTGATGAAGGTGGTTGCTGATTTCCTTGGAGGACTATGTTCTGCAGCACCATGAGAATCACCAATCTTCCCCAGGTCTTCTGTGAGGACTCCTCTTACATTGGCATATGTGTGCTCAGAGTGTCGAGCTTTCTTTTTCATGAGTCCTGTGAAGATTCCTGCTGCTAGCATGGATAGAACCATCCTAATCAGGCCTGAAACCTCTTGCAGTATTTGTTCAATGAGCACCGTTGCTATTGTGCATGCAGCTGGTACAACTGCTCATGGTGATCAGGTGGCTAAAGTGTCTTTTTCTTTCTTCCTGATGTTTGATAGATTCTCAGCACCTCAACACAATTTTATTTTTTCTTTATTTTTATTAATCATTTTATTCATTTACATTTCAAATGATATCCTCCTTCCCAGTTACCCCTCTACACACCCCATCCTCTCTCTGCCTCCTCCCCTTTGTTTCTATGAGGGTGCTCCTCCACTCACTCAACTACTCTCACCTCAACATGCTAGCATCCCTCTATACTGGGGCATCAAGTCTCCACAGGACCAAGGGCCTCCCCTCCCACTAATGTCATATAAGGCCATCCTCTACTACATATGTATCTGGAACAATGGATCCCTCCATGTATACTCTTTGGTTGGTGGTTTAGTCCCTGAGAGCTCAGGGTGGTTCAGTTAGTTGATATTGTTGTTTCTATGGGGTTGCAATTCCCTTCAGCTCCTTTAGTCTTTCCCCTAGCTCTTCCATTGTGGTCCCCAAACTCAGTTGGAAGATTGACTGTGAGTATCTGAATCTGTCTTGGTCTGGTGCTGGTAGAACCTCTCAGAGAACAACCATTCTAGGCTCTTGTCAGCAAGCATTTCTTTGCATCAGCAATAGTGTCAAGGTTTGGTGTCTGCAGATGGGATGGGTCCCTAGGTGAGGCGGTCTCTGAATGGCCTTTTATTCTGTCCCTGCTTAATTTTTTGTCCCTGTCTTTCCTTTGGACAGGAACATTTATGGATTAAAATTTTTGAGATGGTTGGGTGGCCCCATTCCTCAACTGGGGGCCTTGCCTATCTACTGGAGGTGGTCTCTATGGGTTGTATCTCCCCTTTGTTGAATATTTTGGCTAAGGTCATCCCCATTGGGTCCTGGGAGCCTCTGCCTTCCCTGGCATCTGGGACTTTCTAGTGGCTACCCCCAGCTCCCCATCCATCACTGCTACATATTTCTATTCAATTTCCTGACCCTGTGTACTTCTCTCCTGTCCATTCTAATATCTTACGCTGCTCCCATTTTTTCCCTCCCCCTCCTTTCTCCATCCAAGTTCTCACCCTCCCTCTATCTTCTGTGATTATTTTGTTCCCCCTTCTGTGTAGGATTGAAGCATTCACACTTTGGTCTTCTTTCTTCTTAAGCTCCATGTGATTTGTGTGTTGTACCATGGATATTCTGAGCTTTTGGGCTAATATCCATTTATTGGTGAGTACATATCATGTGTGTTCTTTTGTGTCTGGGTTACTTCACTCAGGATGATATTTTCTAGTTCTATCCATTTGTTGTGAATAACTTTTCAGTCTTTTCATTAAGGTCAAGTGTAGTATCTGCTCTTATCAACACAATTTTAGAAGATAAGAATCACCTACATACCACTTCTGATAAATCAACACATTTTAGTGATGAGAACAATATAATACAGACAGATCAAATCATTAGCTAGTATAAGGCTCTAGATTTGTGGGCTAGGTATCTTCCTAAATTAAACTGGATATTTCTTCATCACCAGTCACCACTTATGATCCAAAAATTTATACCCAGCATGCTAATTATTGCTAGGTCTGAAGTGTTTCACTTTGCATTCCCTTCCCAACATACCTTATTGATAATACTATGGATACATCCACCCACCAAAGGCTGTACTATGCAGATGCTGTGAACCTCATTTGCTTGCAGTGACAAGGACATCAGAAAGGGATTTAAGTTCTAGACTGAAATTGTTACCCATTTCTTGTAGTAAGTTTTTTTTGTTATTGGTGCAAATATGAAACAGTGAAATATTCCATAAGTGACTCCTTTCAGAGATATTAAAGGGCAGATCTCATGGACTTGGCACCTGATGCACTAGACTTCATATGAAAGATTAATGAAGATAGAAAGCAGAGGATAGTAAAGACTTAGAGATTCTATCCAGAGAACCCCAATTATATCACATCAAGAAGTAGAAAATTCCTTTAGCTTTCAGTCAACATGAGAAAAAAACCTAGCTGAAAATATAGAGAGGAGAGTTCAGTAAATATCAAACACTGTAATAAACCTATATTGGATATTTTCTTTAAGGTTTATGCAGATTTGATTTTATTTGTTAATTGTAGTTGAACAAACCCTGATCAATGTGATGGGAAAACTTCCTTAGAAATCTGAAATTCACAGATGTGATCCTTGAAAATCTACTTTCAGAAAATGGGAGTCAGTGAAAAATGAAGCTAGGAACAATAAAGAATTTGAAATGAAGGAAGTTGTGTTTCCTGAAAGAAAGAAAACTAGAGTGATGATATTTCTTCAATATTAGAGCTTGATTTTTTTATTGAAAATAATCTTCCTTTCATTTACACAATATCGTGATCACAGTTTCCCCTCGCTCCACTTCTCCCAGCTCCAGCCTACCTTCTTTCTTCCCCTGAGCCACTCCCCTTCCACTTCCATTCTTAAAAAAGCAGACGTCCAAGAGACAACAACCAAACACTACAAGACAAGATACAATAAAACAATGCAAAAGCCCTCATTTTAAGCTGGACAAGGCAAGCCAATGGGAAAAGTCAATATGTAGAATATGACCCTATTACATGATAAAGAGTAGATGATGGGGTGTGCATACTCATGTTGGAGAGGAAGTACAGAAGCATTTCGTCATTCAACATTTACCCTCAATTACATTCTTTAATACAGGTATATTAAGAGAAGAAGGAATGGAAAGATCATCAAAGGCAGATACACTCTTTTCCTTGCTGAGGTTTTTTTTAATTATTATTATTTAACACTAGAATGGAAGTTTGAGGACTCTGAGAACATGTTCCAAGGGAGGTCAGTCTTCTTGTTTCTGTTGTACTGAGTGAAGATGTCTTAATGTCAGGAGAGATTTATTACATGGGGCTATAGCACCATGTCTAACCACAATGCTGGGAGCTTACACAGACCAAGAAGAGTGTGTCAACCCTGGCACAGGAGTTTAAAAAAAAAGTGATAAATAGGGAAGGGCATACCTGTTCTCTGTAACCATTTGAAGAGGCTGAAAAGAAATAGCTAAAAGTAATGGGCTAGCCAGCAATCTATGAAAAGATCACACTTTGCCATTAAGAAAAGAAAAAACAGAAGACAAACAAACAAACAAAAAAGGCAGAGTGCCTGAGTTCTTCAAAAAAATTTTCCCTAAATGTTAGACAAAATTATAATGCTATTTGATACATAGTATATAACATTGAGAATATTTTAATCACACTTTCTGATAAATTACTTTTATATCTAAGCATCACTTTAGCATAATTTAAATAAAATAATGTTAATATTCTTGTTTTGTATAGAAAAGTATAGAATGTATTTTATAGAAACAAAAACTCAACATGAGTAATACTTTTAGAGAATGATTTAAAATGGAATATTATTCACTTATCCCTATGGCTTGAATTAATATATCTTTGTTAGAATCTTACAATCAGGAAGGATATACAGGATTATCTGTGCTTTAGGAAATTATCTCAAAGTCTATGTTAAGAATATAATTTTAATAGAAATTCTATGTATACTTCCTTTACATCTCAGGGATGTTGATTAATTCTTTAATCATTAGTCACTCCTTTCACTATAAAACTAAAAGAGAGAGAGAGAGAGAGAGAGAGAGAGAGA
>NW_021604565.1:18811185-18818272 GCF_004785775.1 Grammomys surdaster | reverse complement strand
AGAGAGAGAGAGAGAGAGAGAGAGAGAGAGAGAGAGAGAGAGAGAGACAGACTCAGGACTCAAAGGGAGAGACCTTAGATGAAATGCCTTACAGTGGGGAGAGAGAACTTGTGGAGTCCACCTCCAGTAGAAAGGGCGTCAAGTGTAGGGATGGAGTTGCCATCTCCCAGTCTAAAACTCTGACCCAGAATTGTTTCTGTCTAAAAGAACTGCTGAGACAGAAATGGAGAAGAGCCAGAAGAAAAGGAGATCCAGTGACCACCCAAGTTGGTATTCAGCTCAAGGGGAGGCCCCAAGTCCTGACACTATTACTGAGGCTATGATGTGCTTACAAACAGGGGCCTATCATGACAGGCCTCCAAAAGGCTCAAGAAGCAGGTGAAAGAGTCAAAAGCAGTTATTTACACTCAATCGACGGAAAGAAGCTGGTGAGCCTGTGGTGGAATTAGGGAAAAGCTGGAAGTAGCTGAAGAGGAGGGTGACCCTATAGGAAGACCAACAGTCTCAACTAACCTAGAACCCCAAGATCTCTCTGACACTGAGCTAACAACCAGGCAGCATGCACCAGCTGATATGAGGGCCCCAACACATAAACAGCAGAGGACTGCCAGGTCTGGACTCAGAGAAGATGCACCTAACCCTCAAGAGACTTGAGGCCCCAGGGAGTCAAGAGGTCTAGTGGGGTGGGGGTGGGGAGTAGAGACATGGGGGAGGAAGTATGGGATGTTTAACAGTCAGAGGGTGGACCAGGAGGGGAATAAAATCTAGACTGTAAAAATAGTTAAAGAATAAACAAACAAACAAATAAACAAACAAAAGACTTATCCTTACACAAAGCTAAAAAAAAAAAAAGAATGAACATAAATTTGGATTTTTACAAGATCATGTCAAAAACTGAAAAACTAATAGGTGTTTAGTATTGTAATAGTTCCATGATGACTAAGCTTAAAAGCACAATTTCAAAGCTTAAAATCACTGCATCCAAACTTCCATATCTTTATATTTAGTTTTAAAGGGAAAGGAAAGAATTTTAATTGTGGGAGGAAGAGAAGAGAAAAATTAAAGACAGAATATGCGGTTTATTTTTCACTTCTAAAGTTCATTATATGACTGTTCTTTGTCCATTAAAACAAAACAAACAAACATAAAAAAACCAGAAGAATTTTAAAGAACACAAGTTATCTTAAATTAACTCAAAAATATAACTGTGACATGATTTTCCTTGAGACCTTCCCTATTACCTTTTTGGAAATTTGAGAGAAATTGAACCTATCTTTTTAGATGAAACCAATTAAATTCATTTTCAAAGCATTTTCCTGTACATTTGACTCTGGCTAAGATGCTTCCACCTTGAACTCCTTGTATTGTTATTTTAAAAGCTCCCCAAAGTCTCATTCCATCCACAATGCTCACCCTAACAATTCCAGACCTGTTGTAGCCCCAACTAATTTTAAACAGTTATACAATGAGAAACAAAACTAACCGTAGGTGTTAACCAGTGTCTTCGAGACCAGACATACTTTGCTAGCCAATGTTGGAAGGGTCACAGCTTTTCACTGACCCATAGTTTTATTCAAGTTGCACAGTTTACGTCTATTTTTATCACTGAGACCATATTACCATTTCACAGATGGTATGCTTTCCTTTTATACTTCTAAAAGTTATTTTATATGATCATAAATTTGATTCACTATCACTTATAAATTCAAATACTGTTATCTTAAATGTACCAGAGAATATTTCGATTGAAAAGACTAACTATAAAATCATCTTATATAACCTTCAAAACTTTGTTTATTTAGGCATATGGACGATGAGGCATGTGTGTTCTATTTCCTTTTTATAAAAAGATACATATATAATTCTAGTTTCTTAAGAGATGTTTGAAGCCTAAGCAATTTTAGGTGCATCTTTGATGTACCAAATGGTATATTATTAGGAAACACACAATAGGGGGACTGGAGCCACTGATTTAAATGAAACACACAACTTATTTTGTGATTTATTAGTTAGGCAGTATAATTTCCATATAGTAGTCAGATGGAATGAGTTATCCATCTCATTGCTCCAAAAGTTTCTGCTTTTAATACCCAACTACCAAGAGGAAACAGAAACCAATCTTTCTTGTGTCCTCAGTTCCTGAGGTCATTAGGTCATTCTGCATTAGATTTATTGCACTTCTCTTTTTTTAGTTAAAAAAGTAAATAAAAGCAATGACTCAAATAGTGTAAGATTGCCCCAAACTCCATATGTATCACAGGATAACCTTTAAGTTCTGATCCCCCTGCCTCCACCTCCCAACATCTGTGATTATAAGCATGTGCCATCACATGAATTAATGAAGACTGGATTGGAACCCAGACCTTCATGTGTACTAGGCAAGCATTCTACAATATAGCTACGTCTCTGTTCTAACGTCTATACTTCAACAGAAACTAAAACATAGTCCACATAATCTGAAACATTCAAGCTGGAGGGAAAGAAAGAACTTCTCCATAGAAGTATTTATGTTATCTCAACCTTTTTCTTATGATATTCATTTCCATTTACACTTAAAAGTAAAAATAGGTAAGGAGCTTATGGGTACCTATGAGTACACTTATGGAACTTGATCACTCAAACCTCAATTAGATGCATCAAAATAGATTTAATTTTTGTGAGAATGTTGCATGAGAGACTTTAATCCAGAACCCTGTGAGAAGATGACGTCTCACCATGTCATAGCATTATATATCCTGGAATTCAGGGGTCATATGGGTTGCCTGAGAATAAAACCAGCACAAGGACCAAAATGATACATAGATGAAGGAATCTGAGGTTGACAGCATTTGATTCATGCTTAGAGAAGTTGGTGGTTCAATATCTGAGTATTTCTGATGTCAGTAATAAAATGGCTTGAGCTTATAATAACATCTCCTTTGCTATTTTCTATTACAATATGAGGATCTGAGGAGTTAAGTTATAAGAAGGTATCTGAAAGTATTGCTGAAGGATCTTCTAAATATACTACTTCTGAGAATATTTAATGAGGTTAGTTTTGGGGACTAGAAATACAGCTCTGTGGTGAAATGTTTATCTAGTACACTCCAGTACCCGAGTATGATTCCTGGAACATTTTTTAAAAGGAAGCCTGTTTTCATGGTTAACTATATTTAGGGACACTAAATGTCATGTTACACTTTTTTTTTAAGAAAATAGAATTTTAAATGCCATGCCTCTCACAGAAGCTTCTGCTGTTAGAAGAAAATTCAAAATGCAGCAAAACCGCAAAACTCATTTGTACAACCTAAGAAATTAGAAGATTTTGCCTTTGTCTAGGTTATCCACTTCATTCTAGACTATTCTTCGTTGTAACTTCACCATGTAGATCTACTATGTAGACATCACCTCACAGAAATCACCATAAAGACCTCGCCATGTAGACCTCGCCACCTTGATATTCTCAGTCTTCTAACATTGGACATTTCCTGTTTCTCTAAGCTTAGGATTTTCTTTTCATTCTGCTTGGATGCCACACCTTTTAAAATCTTACTTTGTTTTGACTTTTTGAAGCAAGATCTCAAATAATCCAGGCTGTTTACTATACAGCCACTGACCTTTGTATTATACTTCCAAAATTCTGGTGGTGTAGGCATGTGCCACACTTGCCTACACTTGGAACAACTACACTTTGTTCATAGTTTTCTCTTTAGCTAATCTTACTCCTTGTTTCTGTTTAGATCTCAGTTATTACAAGATGCTGCCCCTAAATCTCTCTTCTAATTAATTGTTCATTCTTATTGTTCATTTTTGTGGTATCCTGTTCTTTTACTTCATAGTACATTACACTTTACTTTCTAAACATTTATATCTTTCTTTTAGTAATCCCCATCTTCTAGTTACTTTAGAGACTTTATAAAAACAGAACCATGTAAGGTTTGTTGACTGTATTTTGAGTAAAGCATGATGCTGTTCCTGGCACATAGTAGGGACAAGATAAATATTTATTTCTGAGTACTGTCTCTAGCTGTGAAGAATCTGAGCATATGCAGAAAGAAGAAATCCTGTTGCAATTTGTTAAAACCAAGGTTTTTTTTTTAAAAAAAACAGAATATCTTTTATGAACACTTTATACTTAATATTTCTACATGCCACAGAGCTCCAATTTCCAAAAGCACTGTCTTACATTGTTTAGGTTATTTGAAGTTTAATGACTAAACTCTAAATGCTGGCGCTCTGAACTTTATAAGTACTGGACTAAGTATCAAACAAGGTTCAAATAAGTTGAGGGAGCAGTGACATTTGAATCTATTACCCCCAATTGTTTTAAAAGGCATTACAAAGTGTGCTCATTTGTTCCATTTTCTGTTTGTTGTTGTTGTTATGAGGAGGAGTTAAAGAATATATTGTAAGGACCATGAACATGGAATTTATATGTTACTAGACTAAAAAACCTGGAAAACTCTTTTAGATACAAAAATTAATTATTGTTTATTAATAATGTGGTTCTGGATCTTAATTCATCAATATTTTTGTTAGATATTAAAAATCAAAGGCATTGTTATAAGAATTATATATTACCCCAGGGCAGGTTCCAAAGTTCACATACAAATAGGCAAAGAGCCCATTAAATGGTCTTGATTTTAATCATGTCTCCATTTATAGTTGAAAGTATGTTTTAACAAATGCCCAAAATTCTATTTAAATATGGGTGTCATTTTGAAAGAATCTCCAAAGAACTTAAAACTTGGCTTTTGCATTACTTTTCCCTCAGAATTTTGTTCTTGAAATTCTAAACAAGTTCTGCCAGAAACCAATGAGGTATGTCCAGGAATATTTCAGATGCCCACATACATCGAGGATCAAAACTTAAAATCATGATTTCCAGCTGAAGATCAGAGTGACATGCAGAGAAAGTACTGGATCAAACTCTTCAACTGGGCAGGTGTAAGGAGAGCTATTATTTGCTCAACTGGCTGGACAACTGCTCCAAACAGAATTCCTTCAAAAGCCACAAATCCCTCAGTAACTACACATATGGATAACTTACTAACAAAGGGCGGGAAAATATCAATGGCTTAACTTGACACTACTTATCCTTTTTGCGTATTTAGACCTATTTCCAAACTTCATTCAGAGTCAAAGAATTTCAAATGAAAACTCACCGAAAGGTATTATTATATGTTCATTCGGGCCTTGCCCAGTGCCATCCATGATGACTTCTTTGATGTGTCCAGATTTGTTTTCAACAGCCATGGATGATAGAGTTTAACCATGTCACACTAAAATACACAGCACACCTTAACTCTTCTGGAACTTGCCCTTACAAGCTGGACAGCAAAATTTAACTTGTACTGCAGCTGAGTGCAAGAAAAGAGACAAGGTCTCTGGGGTAAAATTGAGCTCAAGTTTCTTACCAAGCACAAACCTTCTCATTTGCAATAGTCTGTTATGCTAATAGAATGTTGACACTGAAAGAAAATTAGAGCAAGAATATTTGAAAGATTTATTATTGTTTTATGTACATAAGTATTTGTCTTTGTCTATATATATGTACTATATGCTTGCCTGGTGCCCTCACAGTCCAGAAAAGAGCATCAGGTCACTGAAACTGGATAGCTGTGAGCCTACATCTGGGTATTGGGAACCCAAACCAAGTCTTCTGCGAGAGAATTAAGTGTTCTCAATTGTTCACAATGATGCTCCAGTGTAGGGAAATGCTGGAGTGGTAGGGCAGGAAAGAGTAGGTGTGGGAGCACCCTTATAGAGGCAAAGAGGAGGAGGGAGGGGAAGGATATGGGATGGGGGTTTGTGAAGGGGTAACCGAGAAGAGAGAAATCATTTGAGATGTAAACGAATGGAATAATTCATAAAAAATATTTTAAATGTCCTTAGATTTGAATGTTCTCTCGTTTCATCTATAAGAAAGAAAAAATCAAATAAAATTCAACTAATGGCGAAAATGTCGGGACAGTTTCGAAGAAAAGTTCAGTGATATAAAATCTCAGATGTAAAAGACCAATAGTGGGGTGGCAGAAAGAAGAGGAAGCCCCAAAGAAAGAGACTCCTAGTGAAGGAGGGACAGAGAAAATCAGTGGTAGGATCTGCCAAACTGAAAACAGAAAAATGGAATCATATGACACAGAGTATTCAGATATAACCTGTAGGAGTCAGGTATCTACTTCCAGGGTGTGGGTTCTAGTAATAGGACTCAAGTTATCAGGCTTTGCAGTAAGTGCCTTTACCCAATGGACAACTGTGTCTATCTACTTTCAGCTCCCCCATCACGTGCTGAAATTTTATATGCCTGATTTTTTTATACCTTGTTATCTGTATATTTGATGTTATATAAAGTGACTTAGAAGTTTGTTTCCAAAATGGCTTTCATTTTGTCAAAGAGAGAATATATTTTTCTGATGTTTTTATGAGGTGTTTTTATACTATAATTACTAAGTGAACAGCCTGTCCAGAAAGAAAGATCACTCTCTGTATTTGTATGGATGGCATGTGTGACTCATCAGTCAAGACCAAGTCTTATTGTGGAATAGTATTCAAGTCATTCAAACTTAAGATCAAATTAGGAATGTTTCTATCAAAGGTTATAAGCAAGAACTGACCTGTCAGTACATGGATAGATAAAGAAAATGTGGCATAGATATACAGTGGAATGTTATTCAGAACAATGAAATCATGTCACTTAGAGAAACGAGGGTGGAACTGAAGGTTATCTTTTTAAATGAAGCAAGCCAGACAACAGACAAAGGAGTGTCACTGTAAAATAATTTTTTGCCAGATATAATAATCCTATCAAGTTCTCTCTGAACTCTGGCTGGCTGGTTTAACCCAGCTATTCTGGCTCAGAAACTCTTCTCCAAGCTGACAGGTTGATTCAATCTAGCTTCTTTCAGCTTCTGACTGAATTGTTCTGATTGGCCTCAAATTAACTCTGGCAATCTGGTTTAATTTTCTGGCTCCTTCTCATTTTCTGAGTGTTCTGTTCTGTCTTCATTTTCAACCAGTCTAGGTAAAACTGTCTTGGTAAAACTGCCTTCACTGTCGTCTCTTTCTGTCTCTCTGTCTCTCTCTGTCTCTCTGTCTCTGTCTCTGT
>NW_021604565.1:18810289-18811085 GCF_004785775.1 Grammomys surdaster | reverse complement strand
CTGTCAAATCTTTCTCTGATTTATTACTTTATCTGTCCCTCTATTAAACATCACATTAAAATATGGGTGCTTCCTCATACTAATTAAATTACCTTCATTGTTTAGGATTAAATATGCGTGCTAAAGGTGACTCTGTGTTCCAGTCAGATCATACGGTAATCCAGGTCATGCATGAATTCTGGCTGTATCATATAGACCTAAAAATGATCCAGGATGTGGTCACTTACCAGAGCCATCGTATTGCTAGATTAAATTTTTTCTATATAAAATAATAAGTAAAAATAATAAAATAAACTAAAAATGATCTGCAATCAAGAAGTAGAAGAGGAGCTGAGAATGAAAGAAAACAAGGCTGGGCAGGGCAAAGAGAGTGCTAAAAAACATGGATGCTAACAAATCATGGGACATGCATATATGGATGTGTCACAGTGAAACCCATTAACCAAAGCAATAATATGACTTAGTAATTACAGTAGAAAGACACTTCATAAAAACAGCAAAATGAATGTACCCATCTTTGACAAAATAAATGCCTATTTAGAAACAGAATTCTCTGTTTATATAATACCAAATATAAAAAGGTATACCAAGGTTTACAAAAAATTCAGGCATATGTAAATTCAACATATGATGGAAAGCAAAACAAACAAACAAACAAACAAACAAGCAAAGCACCCTGAAAGTAGCTTGTCAAAATTGCTAGGTTGGTAAAGAAGCTTCCTGCTAAGCCTGAAGGCAAGTCCTATCCCTGAAACCTACATGCTGAACATAGATAACTGATGCTTACAGGTTATAC
>NW_021604565.1:18804945-18810279 GCF_004785775.1 Grammomys surdaster | reverse complement strand
AGAGAGAGAGAGAGAGAGAGAGAGAGAGAGAGAGAGAGAGAGAGAGATGGGTTGGAGGACTTCTACAATTGGCTTAAAACTGCTGATTCCACTCGCAAAACTGACTAAGGCCCTCCTCTCTCTTTTCTGAATCTACTTAGTTTTCTCTGGTGGATAGTGTAATTCAAAGCAGGAAGCTTTGCTGTTGAAGTGTGTGGTACAAAAGTGAGAATAAAAGCCAGCATATTTATACTCTGCATGTTCAAGCTGAGTTTGGGTTTTATAAAGAAATTATCTTCTTTTTTCTGGGGCCAATCGCAATTGCACCTGATGGAGGCCAGTATCACTTAAGCCACACATTGAATACCATTTATCATGTTTGAGCTATGAAGCATTCACCATATGTTCTTCCTTTCAATTTAGAATGCAGTGGAGATTGTTGAAACTTATAAGGCTTTGCATTAGTCTTCAACCTTAGTTAAAGGTTGAAATAAAAATGTATCTAATTCAAGATGTTTTTTTTTTATTCAACTAAGTTTAAAATAGGTGAAAAAAGTTGATAAGCACAATGACCAAAGGTTATTTTGCTGTCATTTAGTAGGTCTTTTCTTTCACAGATAAGAAATACTTCCAATACCTATACATCCAAGGATAGCAGTCACTGCATCTCTACAGGCATGCCCACTGCTGAGGGTACAGATGGTGTTGGGTCTGAGAGAAGTTCCTATTTCCAGGCCTAGGTATTTGAGGCCCAGAGAAGCAAGTATTTGTGAAAGAAAACACCTACTACATTACAGCAGAAGTAAGCATTGACCAAAAATCCCTAGGGGATTCCCAGGCCAGTAATGAGATTCTGAAAAGTGAAGCAGGGTGAAATATATCTGGTCAACTCATTTAAATAACTCCCTCTGAGACCTGAGCATCTACAAATCAGGGCTAGAATTCTTCACACTGCATCCTTACATGACTCTGTAATTACCCACAAACTCAATAGCTTAATAATAAATGTACCACCTAGAAGTAGCGTGTTGTACTGAGTTAAAAACCTGGGTTAACTGGAAATCTGGATAAGGTTGGCTTTCTGTAATCAAGACCTAGGATCCAAGAGATCCATATAATGTCATAAGAAAACCAACTCTTCTACAATTTTCCAAGATCTTGATAACGACTAAGCCCACAGGAACAAGAAGTACAGTGACTAGTGTCTAAGATATACTCTTCCAGTATCAGCTTGTGAATGCATCACACTTTTATTATCTATTTAAAATGCTTTAAGGGCTGGTGAGATGGCTCAGCGGTTAAGAGCACTGACTGCTCTTCTAGAGGTTATGAGTTCAAATCCCAGCAACCACATGGTGGCTCACAACCATCTGCAATGAGATCTGATGCCCTCATATGGGTGTCTGAAGACAGTGACAGTGTACTTACATATAATAAATAAATAAAAAAAATGCTTTAAATCTAAATGTCTTCATTCTATAAGTACATTATTTTTAAAACATGACCAAGA
Source organism: Grammomys surdaster (assembly GCF_004785775.1). Lineage (NCBI taxonomy): Eukaryota > Metazoa > Chordata > Mammalia > Rodentia > Muridae > Grammomys > Grammomys surdaster. The sequence continues at coordinate 18,808,790 of NW_021604565.1, read as the reverse complement.
TCATTGAAACAATGTGTCTATCATAATGGTATTAAAGAGTTTTATTTAGCTAAATATAATCTATGTTAGTTATAATTTAGGGGCTTGCATAGTCTCTTGATTAGCTACCCGTGTGAAAAGCCATCTTACTCATCCAAATATACTTTATTAATTAGTAAATCACTATACTGTAAACTGAGAGGTTTTATCAAAATTTTATGGCTGTTATATTACCACTAGTCATATCAACACATACTTATGGTGTGTCTAATTTGTACTAGACTTTATTTTAATGTTATAGAGTTAGCGATTTCAAAAAGAACAGATAAAATATTTGCCCTCCTGTCCCTTATGTTCTAGTATGGGATTCAGCCAATAAACAAAGACATAGACATAATATTATGTTTTAAAAGTCAAGATAAGATGTGAGGGGATGGAAGGTTATTAATTTAAATAATCTGAGAGCTAGAAGGGAGTCTCTGAGGGAGTGATGTAAGGAAACAGAGAAAGCATGGGACATTGAGTATAGAGTGAATACAAAGGAAATTTTCCAGACAGAAGTGACAAAAAGTACAAAGGTGCTGAGTAATGAAGGCGCTGAGCATGCTCTTAAATGAGCAAAAAGCCTTCAAAGCTGCTGAAGAAAACAAATAGAGAAAGACTCATCAACCCCGAGATCAGAGACACATGCAGAAGTCAGGCCAGCTCAGGATGAAAACGTGTAATTCAAGGCTCCCTTCATGTGATAGAAACCACAGAGAGCCATTTCAAATATGCAATTTTAATGTTTTAACTGGTGACACACCCCTATCCTTAGTCACCTGGAAGGACAATTTGAATGAGAAATTGTGTAGATTGTGTCAATGTATGGGCATGCCTGAAGAAAATGTCCTGATTTGTGGGTCCCCGGTTCTGGAGGGTGTCCTACGATGATCTCCCGGCTGAGGACAGAGTGAGACCAGGGAGGGTCCGCTACTGTCTCTGCCACTGCCTCTTCCCGCATCTCCACTGTCCATTGGTCTCCAACCCGGCCTGGTGTGAGAGGTCTGGGCCAAAGGGTACGGAGTGCGAGCAGGGAGGAGAGATTGTCTGCCCTCACTGCTGTCTCGCTGTGGCTGCTCGGTCACTCCCAGGTGCTGTACCTGTCTCTCCTCACTGAGCCGGCTCAGGCTGGGTCGATAGGAAGCTGGCTAACTGGCAAGGAAGCAGCTTGGTGTCCCAGGAAGGTTCCGGGAGAGCAGATCTCTCCCCAAGTGTTACAGCTCTTCAGACAGACAGGATGACTCTCGGACACCAGGATGATTCTGAACACACCTTTACTTCTCCTGAATAGAGCCCTTATATACAGTTTCAGGGTAGGTTAGGATCTGGCAGCAGAAAAGGCCTATTGGCTTGGTCTGAGAGCTTGGAGATACCTCATCTACATGTGGGAGAGCCTGAGACACTGTTCCTTGAGACTGATGGTCATAGACCTCTCTTTTGGGGGGTGGGGGGCTGTGGAGGGCGGAAGCTGAATGAAAAGAACCAGGGCCTGGGGGCAGAGCCGAATACCTGCCATCCTGATAAATATCCGGGGTTCAAGACTTGCTCAACCAGGCACCCAGCTGCTTTTCCCAGCCCACCACCCCACACTGATTCAGTGGGTAAAAGTGGGTCTGTGGCAATGGTGGCAAAAGACATCAGTGAGAGTCTCTATCAGAACAAGATGCAGATAACACGGGCCAGCAGAAAGACGTTGAGGCCAACAATTCCCTTAAGGGGCCCATCACCATTGGCCTAAGGAATCCCATTAGAATCTGCTTTTCATGGGTCCACGGCAACTCCCAACTCTTTGGGAACGAGATGTTTGTTTGAAGGATGTTATGGACAACAGTATTCCCTGGTTTGCATTCTGAATGTTTTATCACAGCAAGAGGAACAACACTGAAATAGCAGCTGATAGATCCTTATCTCACTAAAATGAGTAAGCCCCAGGGGTTCTAACAAACTAAGTCAATTATTATATCACTAGAAGACTGTGAATACTATCCTTCAGCTGCAGCACAACAAAATGGCCAGGGTTACTGTGTGCAGGTATGAGAAGGGAACGAGCAACTGAAAAAGGACCTGTCTACCCTCTTGTCTGAGTTAAGCTGCTAGGCTGTTCACTCTGAGGAAGAACGCAGCACTCACAAGATGTACACTAAGAAACTAGGTAAAGAGTAAAGTGAAAATGCAAGGCTTTGAGACATATTTTTAGACATAATATGGAAAGACAAAAATAAAAATAACTAGAAAGATACAGAAACCATCTCAGGCAGAGCAAACTGGGCAGGCTGACGTAAATGAAGGGGTGAGTGACATCTTCAGCAAATGAACAATTACAAAAGTAACGAAAAAAAAAAGACAGCTAATAATTAGGTCTGCAGTTTTTGGTGCACTGAAAGACCGATCAATGTGAAAATAAGGTTCCCTTGACAAACTCCAGCCACAGACCACACTCACATGGTTGTAGTGTGGGAATTCACACTTACCATGTTGGGAGGGGGAAACCAACAACCTTAAAAAGCCAACCATGACACAGTGTGAAGGAATGTGCTTAATGCCAGATTTCACAGAAATTCTACATGCAAAAATTGCACAGAGCATTTTAATTTAAAATTAAAAAATAAAATCTCAAAACATGCAAAAAAATATAAAAGCCACAAGAAGACAGCATCAGCAAGAGCACAACCATGGAGCCAGACATGAAAAGAGTAATGAGGGCATGAGGAAACCTCGTACCCAGTACTGTTATCGAGCTTAAAAACAAGAGAGAATATACAACAGATCAAACACATTTTCAAAATAGCCAATCAAAATTTTCCTTATAAATAATATAATGGAAATGAAAAAATTTCCATGCACAGCTTCATATCATTTTTAGACAAAGTCATTTCAAGAGAGAACTGAACATCAACTGGAAAATAAATCTAAAGAAATTAGCTAGAGTTTGATGCAGGGACCCATAATGATGGGAACGTTGAAGAACAAAATAATGTTGAGTTAATGACAAGGGAGACAGTGGTTAGATACAGTGAGCTGCATGGGAGGAAACAGAATGGAGAACATACAAAGTTAGTATTGCCCAGAAGTTTAAGACCTAACTCTCAATTTTAGGAAGACCAATGTACTCACAGTTGCATTGCATTAAAAAACAAAATATCAGAGAAAATTAACATAAAAAGGGAAATGATTAATTTATTCAGCTCATTTCTAGAACCTCCAGTACAACCATGATAAGGTGACAAGAGTGGCAAAAGACATCAACAAGAGTATGAATCAGAACAAGATGCACACAACATGGGCAGCAGAAATTGAGACCCCATAATTCCCTTAAGGGCACACCTCCACTGACCTAAGGATTCCCATCAGGCTCTGCTTTTCATAGGTCCACAGCCGCTCCCAACTCCTTGGGAACAAAATATTTGGTTGACAGACATTAATAATATTCAAATTATAGCAAACTGTGACTATCAAGAACATTTTACAAAAATATATATTTGGAGCTAGGAAGATAACTGAGGAACATGGTTTTAGTGTGAGTGTAAATACCTGAGTTTGTCTCACAATACCATGAAAAGCTGTTCATGATGTCATGCCCATGTAATTCCAGAAATAGGTAGATAGAAAATAATTTCTGAAGCTTTACAGGCAGCCAGCTTACCCAAATTGAGTAGTTCGGGTCCAAGACTGACTAAAAACAATCAATGAAATACTTTTAAAGCTGTCTGCTATAGTCATAGATCTGTGCCTAGCCTTGACTTGAGGGGTTTCGTATGGTTTTGTATCTTGTGGTGTGTGTGTGTGTGTGTGTGTGTGTGTGTGTAAAAGAGAGAGAGAGAGAG